>NW_011494625.1:1514256-1517103 GCF_000754665.1 Bison bison bison
CCCCCCCCGCCACTCTTGGGGGAGGCACCTGGGACCACGTAGCTGAGAAGCTGTAGGAGCCAGGTCCCCGGGGTCCACAGCGTCAGGGCATGGGTGCAGGTCAGCTAGCTGCTCCAGGCAGGTGAAGTCAGTGAAAGGCTTTCATCCACAGACATGTCCCAGTCGCACTGCCCAAAGGCTGTTTTACCAAAACAGAAAGCTGTTCGCCATACGGCGCAGACTTCTGGCGATGAAAGGTCCTTCAGCTCAGGCTTTTATGACTTCTGAACACTCTGATGCTCAGTGAAGCCCACACTAACAGGAAAAAGCTGGTCTCCCCTTTGCCCCCAGGGGAGGACATCGAGCAGCTGTTTCTGGATGTCGCGCTCTTCAGTAAAGGACTGTCCATCCTGAACTTCTCCTACCCCGTCTGCGAAGTGGATCTACCCAAGTTTTCTTTCTGTGGAAGAAGGAAAGGAGGTAGGTGTTTGGCTGGCTGACGGCTGCTGGGGCCCAGAGAGAGGTGGACAGGAGCTTGCGGCCAAGGCCACAATATCCAGGCCGGTGTCTAGGGTCCCCTCTCCCCTGCGGATAACCTTAGCCTCATGGATCATCACATGTTGTATAAAAATGACCACACGGCCCATCCCACAGGACTTGCCTTACAGGGCAAGTGTGGACATCAAATGAAATGCGTTTATCGAGTGTTTGCAAAGAGAAAATTGTTGTTAATGTTAGCAGTGGCACCTTGTGAAAAATAACCGGTGCAGTAAGTAAGCTACATGAAAACATTGGATATGGACTTAATTTTAAAGGTATTGCAAAGCTTGGAGGTAAGATAAACATGACCCTGACACCTTTTGCAAGCTGATGAGTCCTTTATTCAAAGAAATAATTGCTCCCTGGTTCATCTTTGGTGGCAGTCTGATCTTACCTATGTCAAGTGTTTGTCCAAAGCAGGGAATACATCATAATTAGATGAATTTCAATACACAGCAGAGAAGATTCCCTGAGAGCTGTTTTTCAGGTCTGACATGACATCGCCCAGGAGGCAGGTGTCATTCCTAACAACAGCTGGAATTGTCGGGCTTCCATGACAAAGTTCGCTGATCTCACACCTGCAAGCAAGACAAAGCGGGAAGCTTAGTGGGCACTGGGGCTGGGCACCTCCCCGCCCTCCCTTTCACAAACGTGGGCATTTCCTGTTTGTTCTGGTTCACGCTGAACATGTGAGCCTGGCCATGCCCCGAGATTATTGAATGCAAAGGCCTCTCAGTCTCACTGCCTCTAGCTGTTCAAAGTCAGTCGTAACAGCTCTATCTAGGTCAGCAATTCACGTTTCATCAGCCAGAGTTCCACTGCCTCACTGTCTCTAAGTGCTGCTTTTTGTGGGTCTAAGAAACGAAGAACTTGCCTAGATTTGGAAAAAGTACCCCGAACACTTTCTGCAAAACACCTTATACCTCACACAGCTGTAGTAGAAAACAAGACAAAGCACCTTCCAGGCAGAGGCCATCTTGATGCGTCCCACCGGTAATCCATGCCAAGGACCGGACAGCCTGTGTCAGCACGCCCGCAGCCCCACCCAGGGCCTCCGTTTGCAACTGTTCACGGCACACGTTAGTAACAAATGCAGTCCCAGGGACTGAGCCACTCATTTCTGCTCTGAAAGAAGGGGAGCAAGTGGCTGTGTCTGAGGCCTCACTTTTAAAATACATCTTCTCTGGGTGGAGTCCCCTACCTGTTTGCACATCCGTGATTTCTGGGCCACTGTAGACCTCCTATAGTGGCCCTGTGGTGTAAGGGTTAGCACTCTGGACTTTGAATCCAGCAATCTCAGTGCGACCTACTTATTTGGGGCTTCCCAGGTGGCTCAGCAGTAAAGAATCCACCTGCCAATGCAGGAGACCGAGGAGATGCAGGTTCAATGTCTGGGTCGGAAAGATCCCCCGGAGAAGGGCATGGCAACCCACTCCAGTCTTCTCACCTGGGAAGTCTCATGGACAGAGGAGCCTGGCGGGCTACAGTCCAAGGAGTCGCAAAGAGCAGGACCCGACTGAGCGACTCAACGACAAGACTTCTGCGTCTCCTGGTTGCTTCGCTTTTTCAGGCTTTCAGTCCTGCGGGTCCCGGGCCTTTGTTCTCCGTCTCTCCCAACACAGGGTTGGAAGCCAGGCTTACACAGAACCAGACCTTTGCTGTCTCTTATGGCTGTGTGACTCCAGGCAGAATTACTCAGTGTGTCTGAGCCTCAGTTTCCACATCTCCACAGAGACCTCATGGGATTCTTAGTAAGGATAAATTGGACAATTATACAAAGTCCTTAGGACAGAGTCTGGCACACAGGACTCAGTAAGTGATAAATGGCAGCAACTGCCGGCAGGTGATGAGGGATTTCTCAAGCAAGGGCTCTGAGCCCCTGAAGTCATCAATCTCAGAGTGGAAGTCTGCATTTTAACAAGACCTGGAGAGGCGGCAGAGCCTCGGGGGCTTAGAAGTTTAAGACCGTTTTTCCTTGGAGGTAGCAGGAACCTGACTTAGGCCCAGGTTGTATATCCTCTGCTGGCTGAGAGCAGAGCCCCCGCAGCCCCCTTCCACCTCTGGGGAGAGAGCCCCGCCTGCAGTTCTCACGAAACTGGAATTTGGAAGCACCAGCAACTCAGCCTTCAGCCTTTCTTCTCTTCATGTTTTATTCTTTGTCTGCATACTTCAAGCAGCTGTGGGTTTCCTGCTTGCAGTGACAGGGCAGCTGCAAATTCATGAAGAATCAACAAAAACAGCGCTTTATTACTGCATTGGCAGCAAACACCCACCCTTGAACTGCAAAAAAAAATAGAAACAATGATCACCTTAGACTTTTTTTTTTTT
>NW_011494625.1:1517203-1517393 GCF_000754665.1 Bison bison bison
TCTGCTTCACACGTAAAACCCATAGTGTGCATGTGGTTCTCATTCGCGATCTGCTTCACACGTAACACCAATAGTGTGCATGTGGTTCTCATTCGTGATCTGCTTCACACGTAACACCCATAGTGTGCATGTGGTTCTCATTCGCGATCTGCTTCACACGTAACACCCACAGTGTGCATGTGTCAGCGCC
>NW_011494625.1:1517493-1527305 GCF_000754665.1 Bison bison bison
TCAACATATATTCCTTAGATCAGCACAGCAAACACCCACCCTTGAACTGCAAAAAAAAATAGAAACAATGATCACCTTAGACTTTTTTTTTTTTTTTTACTAAGAGAAGGAAAGGAAGGAAGGAAGAAAGAAAAGACAGAAAGAAAGAAGGGAAGGAAGGAAGGAAAGAAGAAAGAGAAAGAACAGTGCCTGTCCAGGAATTCTGTAACCCTGGGAACTTCCCTCCATCCTCAAAATTAAGCCTCTTGTAAATGATCCAAAAATGTGTTGAACTTGTCCTTTGAAATCCATCAGTTCTTTTTGTTGATCCCAAAATATTGAGATTAATAATGACATAGGACCTAGGTCCGGATAGTCAAAGCTATGGTTTTTCTAGTAGTTATGTATGAATGTGAGAGTTGGACCATAAAGAATCTGAGCATCAAAGAATTGATGCTTGCAAATTGGGGTGCTAGAAAAGACTCTTGAGAGTCCCTTGAACTGCAAGGAGATCAAACCAGTCCATCCTAAAGGAAATCAGTCCTGAATATTCATTGGAAGGACTGATGCTGAAGCTGAAGCTCCAATACTTTGGCCACCTGATGCGAAGAACTGACTCCTTGGAAAAGACCCTGATGCTGGGAAAGACTGAAGGCAGGAGGAAAAGGGGATGACAGAGGATGCAATGGTTGGATAGCATCACCGACTCATTGAACATGAACTGGAGTAAACTCTGGGAGACTGTGAAGGACAGGGAAGCCTGGCACGCTGCAGTCCATGGGTTGGCAGAGAGTCGGACACGACTTAGCAACTGAACAGCAACAAAAGGCCAAAGTGTTTTTAATTCTCTAAGGTAATACGGGATCCTTTACAAACTCTCAGCCTGTTGTGGAGTTTCATTAAATCTAATTGAAGTGAAGTCAGTAAGTCATGTCTGACTCTTTGCGACCCCATGGACTGTAGCCTACAAGGCTCCTCTGTCCACGGAATTATCCAGGCAAGAATACTGGAGGGGATTGCCATTTCCTTCTCCAGGGGATCCTCCCAACCCAGGGATTGAACCCAGGTCTCCTGCATCACAGGCAGATGCTTTACCGTCTGAGCCACCAGGGAAGCCAGTACCCACAATTCTGTGTAATCATCATGTAGGAAGCTATTTGAGAAGGCGGACTGGCAGCTCTCCTGTGGACCCCGTGGGTTGCTGGTGTTTGCATTTTAACAAACGTCCTGAGAGCTCTGATGTGCACGAACACCTGAGACCCCCAATCTGAGGAAGACCACCCCCTGTGACATCTGTTTCATGACTTCGGTCACACTGCCCTTCCCTGTGGCTGCCCCAGATTTCTGAAGATCAGCTGAGTTTCTTCCCTTTCTTCCCATCACCATCTCCTTTGCTTCTCCTTCTGGCAATGCAATTAGCCCACCAATTCACAAGCTGTATTTTGAGAGTTATATTAAGTGTTTACACACAGAAATCCAAAAATAGATTAGTAAGGAAAAAAAAAATTTAAATCCTCCTTCCCTTCTTGCTGCCAGAAGTTATAGCTCTTACAGAGAAAACCTGGGCGGCAAATGCAGAAAGCTCTTGTAGGAAGAATGAAGTTGGAGAAAATCATTTCACCTCCTAGGCCATCCATGGCTCCATCGTTGGCCCTGTCCATTCCAAGAGCCATGAGTCATGTGTGGCTCCTGGTAACCAGAAACGGGGCCCATCCAAGTGAGATGGGCTCTGAGTACAGTTTGCACCAAATTTTGAAGACTTTGTACAAAACATAGATTGAAAAAAGAATTTAAAAATCTCATTGATGCTTTCTATATTGGTAATCTATTGAAATTATAGTCTTTTTTTTTAAATTTTGTTGAAAAAAATCTTTCAAGCAGAGATGATTCACATAACTTCAAGATAAAATTATTAATGGCATATTTTAATTCATGCATGTTTTACTTTCAATATGATCCTAAAGGGTGCCATTTTTGAAAAAGGATTTTGAAAGGCTTGATCAGTTTTTTCAAGTTTAACTTAACTTTGATATGCATGTCATTGTCTTATAGGCATCATTGGGTTTTTTTTCCCTTTAATTGTTAGCTGGTCTCACTCTGCCAGATAAATATTCATTGTCAATGGTTTTAAGTTCTTTAACACTTTCTTTGCCTTTAGAGACCTAGATTTTTTTTTAAATTAAATTCAAAATTTGTATTTTGTATGCAATGTGTTAATTATATTTTCCATTGCCAAAAAAACCAGTTTTTGTTGAAGTATAGCTACTTCACAACGTTGAGTTAGTTTCTGCTGTAGAGCAAAGTGAATCAGCTACACGCATACATATACCCCCTCTTTTTCAGATTCTCTTCCCGTTTAAGCCACCAGGGAATGCCGAGTAGAGTTCCCTGTGCTCTGCAGTAGGTTCTCATTCGTGATCTGCTTCACACGTAACACCCATAGTGTGCATGTGAGTCTCATTCGTGATCTGCTTCATACGTAAAACCCATAGTGTGCATGTGGTTCTCATTCGCGATCTGCTTCACACGTAACACCCACAGTGTGCATGTGGTTCTCATTCGTGGTCTGCTTCACATGTAACACCCATAGTGTGCATGTGGTTCTCATTCGCGATCTGCTTCACACGTAACACCCACAGTGTGCATGTGTCAGCGCCGGTCTCTCAGTTCATCGTCCCACCCTCTTTCCCCTCCTTGGTGTCCGTTCATTTGTTCTCTATGTCTGCGTCTTTATTTCTGCTTTGCAAATAGGCTCGTTGAAATTATAATAATTGTAATATTTGGGTTAATATGCATGTATTATTAAATTAATTTCGCTTATTTCTTTTTACTTTTTAAAAATAATACAAATTACAGATGTGGTTCACATTATATTTCCATTGGATAGTGCTGACCTAAAACCAAATGTCCAATACGATAGCCACTCTCCTCGGGGGGGCCACTGAAATCACTTACATTTAAATTAAATTAAAACCTTAGCCACACTAGCCACCTTTCAAGTTCTCAGTGGCCACATGTGGATGGCGGCTGCTTTATCTAATGATGCTGATGCGGGATAGTCACACCTTGTGGAATGTTGCACTAAGCATCACTGACCTGGTAGGCTCTGCATCACTCTGCATTTTTCTTAACCACCTGTCCTGAGTTTAGTTGGAATTTGTGTTGGAAATTTCACTGTCTAGACCAGGGACTTTCTCTTTTGTTGAATACCTAGAGTATGCGGGTGTCATGGTTCCAAAGAGGTCTTTGCTGGAGCCCAAGAATCCGCCTGCAATGCAGGAGGCCTGGGTTCGACCCCTGGATTGGGAAGATCCCCTGGAGAAGGGAAGGGCTCCCCACTCCAGTATTCTGGCCTGGAGAATTCCAAGGACTGTATAGTCCACGGAGTTGCAAAGAGTCAGACGTGGCTGAGCGACTTTCACTTCACTTCACTTCAAATATATGTAAGCCGCCACTCTTGGCCCTTCTCTGGCCAACCGCCCAGCCTCCTCTCTGGGCCCGAGATCAGTGTATCAGTGCCCTACTGCTGCTGTGAGCCTAGTGACCTGCCACACAAAGGTGTTCTCTTACCACTCTGGACACCAGAAGCCTGAAACCAGACTCAGGAGGGCTGTGTTCCTTCTGGAGAATTCCGAGGATGGATACAGGTCCATTTCCTTGAGGTTTTTAGTTTGTGGAAGCTGCTCGCTTTCCTTGACTTGTAGCCACATCCCTCCTCTCTGATTCCATCCTCACATCCCCTTCTTCTTTTGTTCTTCCCCAGCTTATGAGGATCCTTGTGGTTACACTGGACTCACCCAGACAATCCAAGATAATCTCCCCATCTCAAAATGCTTAATATGACATCTCAAAATCCTAATTTTGCATCTTCAAAAGCCCCTTTGCCTTGTAAAGTATGTACAGGTTCTAAAGATCAGGACATGCACATCTGGTGGGGGAGGGGCAGGCATTAGTCGCCTGTACAGCCTCCAAACGGAGAGCCAGCACAGCTGTCTGAACTGCGCATACTGTGACCTTGTGAAGAGGCCATGTAATTGTGCGTCATCAGAAGAAAACTCAAACTCTGTATGCTTCCAATGAAAAGGCCCTCCAAGAAGTTCTGAGAGCTTCACCGGTGATACAGCTACTTGTGTACCTGGGGTGAGATGTGAGTTTCTCTGTTAGGGGATCCTATCGCTGCTCAGAAAGGTTTGCCTTCTTGGACTGTTCTTGTTGCCCTTTCCCAGACCCCATAACGCTCCCACCAGTCAGGTCCCCTGCCCAGAGGAGAAACTATCTGACTAGAAGTGGGGGACACAACCCATGTGTCTGTCGGAACCATTCTTGGCAGAGAAAGAGGCTAAGATTGTCAACGAGTCCTTATAGGAGTTTGTCATTGAGAGGAGGCCCATGTGATATTAGGGCAGAAAGACCGGGGTAACGAGCACATCTCTGAATGCCTGGAGAGGGGGCATGGCGGGACCCTACTCAGCCCTAGAAGGCTGCTCACTTCATAGTTTTATAAATGCCCATTGCAAGTGCACAGTGAATGTGTCTAAGTTTAAATAACGTTAGATTACTCTCTTAGTGAAAGGGCAGCCGTCTGGTCCACGACTCTTCGGGAGCTGCTATTTCCACATTTTAAAATCCATTTCCTCTCTAAAAATACACTGTGTGCCAATCACACAAATATCTGGGTTCCCCAAAAAAAGTCGATTGGCAGAAGCAACTTCAAGTATTCAGAAGCAGGAGGGTGAAATTTTTAATCCACTCCGTATTAAAAACTGATCAAGATTCCCAAAGAAGGAGAGAAAGAAGTGGGTACAGATATACCACGGCTCTTTTTATAGCCCTGGAGTGTGAGGATGTTAATTAAAGGAATCTCAGAACCCGAGATGATCTGGAAAAAGAAGGAGCAAGAATTTAATTTTAGGTGTTGTTTCATCAGGTTTAAAAAAAAAAAGTTTCGTGAGTTACTTGCAGCAATTCTCAGGAACTTCATGGGCCCACAGAAAAGCTCCAGTTGAAACTGTAAAGTGAGGACCGAGTTCGTGGCAATCTCTCACCCCACAAAGGTCGCTCATAGTGAAGCACAAATCAGCAGATGTTGGAGCATTAAATGAGCATAACAAAGTGCTAGATAGCATTTGTTTGGTATGCTTCAAAAGATAGCACTCGTCCATTTTTTTTAAACCGGAAGCTAAAAAAGAAAAAAAAGACACCAGTAGAACTTAGCAACTGTTCACAATGGCTCAGGAAGAAGGTTCCCAAACCCAGCCTTGGCAGGTTTCTCTGCGTCCCCCCGGGAACCTTCGCGTCCCTCTCCTTCACACTGGGAAGTAAGGTGAGAAACGTGCAGGAAGACCTGCTGGCTCCCCCTTCCCAGGGCCCCGTGCTCCGCGAGCTCGCACACGAGCTCCTAGTCCCCTCCGCGCCCTGCAGAAGAGGCCTTCCTACTTCTGCATTGCAAGTGCAGGCGCTGCGTCATGGGATAGTTAGCAACTCGTCCACCAACACTTAGTGAGGAGGAGAGCTGGGTCCTGCCTCCAGGATCCAGCCGTTTGCACTGTGTCACCTTAGAACACCAAGTAGATACGTGAAGTGGGTATAAAATGCGTCCAGGGGAATCCAAGCAGAATCCAGCCGCACCTGACGGGAAGGGGCGCGCTCACTGGTGTGCTGGGACTCTGCTCCTCTGTCAGCTGGGTCCCGTTCCCTGAGGGACTTCAAGTGGTTCGTGGTCCCAGCAGCCATGGTTCTTGAGCTGCAGGCAGCAGAAACCTACTCCTGCCGTCAGCAGCAAAGGGATTGTCTTGAAAGGCTACCGAGAAGTCACAGAATCAGCGAGAAGCCTCGGGGAGATCTTGTCATTCAAACGTCCCACACCAACCATCGTGTCAAACCCAGCATCTCTGTACGTAAATTTAGCAAATCTTCCCAAACATCATTATCAGGGCTTTATACGGATTAGCTCTCTTCATTCCTCGCAACTCTGTTGTTGTCCTTACTATACCCGTCTTAAAAACGAGGGCGCTGAGCCCAAAGGGATCGTAACTGTCCAAGGTCGATCAGTCACGGGAAGTTGTCTTAGGATTTAACCCTGAGCATCCCAGGGCCAGCCTACCCTCTGAACCCTCATCCTGCCTGGCTCTCTCGTGACCTGCGTGTCTCCTGCTACTTGCTACGGCCTGGATTCTGTCCCACTTAGGGATTTATGTACCACAGTCAGAGACCCTTTGCTTCCATCACTGGATCCCCAGGGCACAGTAAGCAGAGACAATAGTAAAGTCAATTCTGTTTCAACACTTGAATGACTTGATGTGCGCTTTGTCTGTCTTTCCAGAGCAGATTTATTATGCCGGCCCTATCAATAATCCTGGATTTGAAATTCCCGAGGTAAGGGTTTGGTTTGCTGTTTTATTTTGTTCCTTAATTATTGTATCGAGCAGTTTCTTAAAGAAGGAGGTGGGCAGGGAAGAGACAGCAGAGGAGGAGAGGGAATTAAACTAAAACCTTCAAGTTTTTGCACCGCCTTTCACTGAGAAGACCCTTTCTGGGTGAAGCTGTTACTTCATTGTGGGCACTTGCTAATTAAAGCTTGAGGCACGGGTTTTGACGTTTTGGTGTTTAACATTTTTGTCCGGTGGGATCCTGGGGCACCCCTTGTGGAGACAGCGCCCCTAGAGAGGGGCTCTGGGGCCCTGTCCTGCTGGAGGACTCTGTCCAGGGGCCTCCGTGTGGCCAGACTGTTAGAGGCGAGGCAGGCAGCAACAGGCGGGCTGGCCGTTCAGAGAAGGGAAGAGAGACAGCCCAGAAAGCTCTAAGCTCCCCAGTTACTGCGCTTGCTCAGTACTCACAAGCTCCCACCCCGTAAATAAAATGTCCACGTCTTGCACCTTCACTGTTTTTCCAACAATTCCTTTTTATTCAAAACACCATTAGTTTATGAAACAGCCGAATTCCAGCAACTCAGACATAGCAATCCATTCTCAATAGCTACTCCTGAGAGCATCCTTCAGAAAAACATCAAAAGAATCACAGAAATGTAATCGGTTTGTTTCATTTTTTGGTTTTCAATTTCATCCTTTTCATCTTCCAAAGCCTGAGTATGACTCTAGAAGAGGACCTCCTGCTCCATAAAGAATCTCTTGAACTCATTTCATCCCCCAAGGCATGTTCCCTTTCTGTCCCAGCCTCTGCATTCCTCCTCTTCAAGCCGCCAAGTCTCCAGACCACCTCGGTCTTTCTCCAGCGATGCTTTGGCAGCTGGGGCAGGTCCAGCTGTCCAGAGTCTTCTCCTCAGGCCTTTCAGGGTAACATGCAAGTTGTACAAACTCTCTTCCCTTCTAGGATGTGAGACCAAATTTCTCCCACAATGTTTTTGCTTTAAATCTTTGCTATTTGAATTCTTTTTCTTTCTCCATTTTTTTCTGTGGATCCTTCCCATGCACCCCCAATCCATCAACTTGAAATTTGCAAGCAATTTACTTTTGTTTTGCATTACTAACTTAAAAAAAAAAAGCAGTTACTCTTAGCAACTGGAATGAAATAGAAAGAACTTAAAAGTCATAGGACCACTTTGAAAGAAATGAAGCCCAGATGTACCGAGGTTTATTGCATCCATGTAGGACACGTGGGTGAACGCATCACCTGCATCCGTGGCCCGCCTGCATTGCCTGCATCCGTGGCCTGCTTGCATTGCCTGCATCCGTGGCCCACTGACGATGCTCCTTGCGATGTTGCCCAGTGTGAGACTAAGACAGTGGTCAGGTTGCCTGCCCCCACCTGCCTGTTCAAGCATCCACAGAAGCCCTCTGTGCAGTCCTCCTACCTCTTCAAGACTTTCTGGGCCCGTGGAGCAGGAACCTGGCCAGTCCTGACCCCCGAGCCAGGCCTGCAGGGGACAGAACCAGAACCACACGTGACCCATCACGTGAGCCGCACAGGCAGCTGGAGGCCTTAATCCCAACCTGGGCTCCCCTGCTGGCCCGAGACCAGCCCGGCCTCCCAGGCGCCCCTGGCTGGCCGCCGGCCTGCAGGCCACAGAGACGCTGCTTCCTAACGTGGAACAGAAATGGTGTGCAGACTTTTGGTTTTAGAAGACCTTGCCCAGGTGCCCCCTCCTCCCACCAAACCCCCCAGAGGTGGGCTCTGTGCTAATTCCATCCCTGCTCGACTGAAAACTGCCCACTCGGCTGCCAGTCTTCAGTGTGTTGGTATTATTTTCTTTTTATCACCACCAGTCCTTGGCCCCACTGAAGTCCCGCCTGCAGTGGGCATCTGTCTATGGCGGCTGCTTTCTGACTTAGAGACTCTATGAGCTTCCAGCTTGGCTGCCAACTTGGAGGTACAGCCTGAACCCTCTAAGTGCCAAGGGTGCAACTACAGCCTCCTACCTGGCGAATCCAAACCGCAGAAAGGCCCCTGGTCTGTGCCTCGTCCCTTCTTCCTGCCCGCAGATGGGCACAGCTGCCTGAACACTTTCACCCCTTAGAGCAGAGTCTGTATTAATATATCTTGTGATTCAGAATCCCGAACCCCTTCCTTCAAATACTGCATCTTTTGTTAGGCTTCTAAAGCATGGATGAAAGACTCAGTTGGGTTACAGTAATTTCGTGTGGCATGTTCTTAAAGGCACAGGAACAGTGAAAAGTAGATGATGGGGATGATGATGATGATAGAGAGGAAGAAGCCCACTCGGGTGCACGTGTGAGCTGGTCTTTATCCAGACCTAATTCTCTGACTTTTACACTGTGACTGACACCCCTAACACTGCTTCTGAAGTCATAGCTGCTGCTATTTGAGCAGGCCTAGGGAGCCTAGACCGTCATAGAGTCTTTAAGGTGAAGGGTGCCTAAGGTCACCTTCAGCAGCCTTCACACCCAAGACCCCATCAGTGCTGGGGAACCCGCTCGCTCCTGGGCCTCTGCTAATTGCTAGAAAGTTCTTCTTTCCTAGCCCGAGACCAGTCATGCACCATCCATCCGGTGGTCTGATCTGGCCCTGCCCTCCAGCTGACACAGATTAAACACCCTCCCTTTCTTGGATGGGGGCTTCCCTGGTGGCTCAGATGGTAAAGAATCTGCCTGCAGTGCAGGAGACCTGGATTTGATGCCTGGGTTGGGAAGATTCCCTGGAGAAGAGAAAGGCAGCCCACTCCAGAATTTTTGCCTGGAGAATCCCCATGGACAGAGGAGCCTGGTAGGCTTTAGTCCATCGGATTGCAAAGAGTTGGGCACAACTGAGCAACTAACACACACTTTCCCTTGGGTGACTGGCTCCTTAGAGATGGGCCAAGAGTCCCAGGAGCTTCTTCCACCCTCCACCATGCAGAGCTTTTCTCCTCGGGACAGAGTGTCTGCAGCCACGGGCTGTGGGGTGGGTAGGCCTTCAGCCACGAGCACTGCAGATGTGGCTCCTGCCCAGGGCCTCTCTGCTGCGCCACACACAGCCTGGGCGGCCTTCCCTGACCGCAGGCAGAGGGGCTCCTCTGTGGCTGGCCATGGCCAGAAAGGACCCCGAAAGGCAGGAACACGTTCTCTAGTGGCGCGTTCAGGTTCCGTGCCGTTGAGTTTTGCCCCCCAACTGCCTCCTCCGTCTCCACACACAGCACTCCATCTTTCCTGTTGCTCAGGCCAGGATCCTTGGGGTCAGCCTTCACCCCTCTCTTCCCCACCCACGTGGGTCTCCTCAGCAAACCATCTTGGCTCTTCTTTGCAAATCCAGCCAGAATGCCCACCTCTCCCCCGTCTCCCCCAGCTGCTCCGAACCGTCCCCACCTCTCACCTGGCTCTTGCAGCGCCTCCTACCTGGTCCACCACTTCCTCCGCATCTCCCCCCATCTCCTTCCAGTG
>NW_011494625.1:1527611-1530223 GCF_000754665.1 Bison bison bison
GCCGCCCCCCCCCCCAGGCCCTTGGGGCTGTCCCCTGCCTCCTCCCTCTCCTCCTGCGGGCCTCTCCCAGGAGTCCCGTCTGCCTCCTCAAACGCGGGGCCCCCAGCCTCCAGGGGAATGGTGAGCTCCCGCACTTCCTTCAGATCTTGGCCCCAAGGTCACCTGCTCAGGGAACCTGCCTTGAGCACCCTACTCAAAACCACACAGCAGCCCCACCACCCCATCGGTCCACTCCCCATGGGAGCGCCATCTGGAGCACCAGCATCTCAGGCTTAGCCAGCCATCCCGGGCACCCTCTGCTCTCCCGGCCAGCCTGGGGGCCAGCAGGGCAGGCATGGTTCCTCCCGCTGACCTAACCCGCAGGGTCGAGAGCGGAGGCCGCATGTGATGGGCTCACTGAGTGCCCACTGCAAGCCGATGGCTTTGCCAGTCTCACAGCTGCTGCTTCCCTGTGCCCCTCAGGGAGACTACCAGGTCCTGCTGGAGCTCTACAACCAAGACCACGCCACCGTGGCCTGTGCCAATGCCACCGTCCTCTATTCCTGAGCCTCTCGAAGCACGGTCAGCAGTCCTGTGGCAACAGCGCTCCTCCCACAGACCCTGCTGAGAGGGAGGACCAGCAGACCACACAGCAAGCCTCCTGGAAGGTGCCAGCGCTGATGTCAGCTGCAGGACCAGAGGTCCCCGCGCTCCCTGGATGCAACGAAGGCCCCGCAGTATCCGCCTCCCAGGAGCTCCTGGGGGTCAACCCAGCAGTCCTGAGGGACCGTCCCTCATCCCTAAGTGCTCTCCTGACAAAGCTCACCTCTTTCCAGCTCCTGGGAGCCCAGGATCAAATAAAGAAACTGGCCCACAAGGAGTGCCTCGTGGTTTGTTTAGGAATCCTGGTACAGCCCTGTAGCTGTAGCGTGAGCTCCTCTGCACACAGAGCCACGGGCTGCCACAGCATAACTGATGCTGAGAGATGCAGGAAGGTGGGGGCACGCCTGCAAGGGCAGAGCTGGGATAAGCCCCACACTCTGGACGTGAGGCCCAGAAGCTGGTGAAACCTCACACACAGACATCACAGTCTCCACTGAACTAACCTCTTGATAACTTCATCCCGGAGTGCGGCTGTCCTGGCCCCAGCGCACCTCGGCTCTCCTGAGTGTGCTCCTTAATTCACCCCCCGCGTCACTGCCGGCCACTCACATAGCAGGCCCTCTGCTCAGCACTTAGGCTACTCCAGGGGGCAAAAGAGAGCTTGTCTCTGCCCTCATTGAGCCTTCAGGCCCCCAAAATATTAAAAATTCCAGTCCCCCACAGTCGTGCACACGCAGAGCCGCCTCCTTCAATGCCCCCCATAAGTGGCGAGGTCGCCTGCTGCTGCCAGAGCCCATGGGCGCCCCGATGTCTCCTGTCCCTGGATGTGCAGGATCCCCTGGGGGCCCCCGCCCCCTGCCACACCCTCCTGCTCCCCCGCTTCTGCTTCCAGCACCCCGGTCCCACATCTGTCTCTCTTGCTCCTGCGAAGGGGCTGGAGTTGGGAGACTGGGGTTGACTGTGTGTTTGCAGGCCTTTTACAGCCATAAAGGTGCCACTGTGCTAGTGATGAAAAGAGGAAAGAAATGCATAGTTTTAGAATCTCCGTTGCTATTAATTACCATCCGTCTGTAGTTGAACTACCCGGAATAGCAGGCCATGAATGCCTGGTGAATCAAAACCTTAAGCCCAGCATCTGAGGTTTCCTGGGTTGTGGAGAGACGAAATTACAGCAGTGTTCTCGCTGACGCCTAACATGCTCCGGGGCAAAGGCTCGCTGTGGCCATGCCAGGCTCGGGGGCAAAGCTCAGGGCACACACGTGGCTGGGGGCAGGGGGAACAGTTGTGGATCCAGACGGCAGACTGGACTGCTGGTCCTTCTCCATTCCTCCAGCCAGACATTCCCCGTTCCCTTTCCAGAAACAACCCCACGTCCAGTAGGGGCCCTGGGTGGAGTCCAGGAATTCACAGGTTCCACAGACGGCTCAGGACAGCTGTCGCTGCCTTCCAAAGATGGGGATGGGGAAGAAGCAGAGCACATCTCATCTGCCTCTATTCAGCTGCTCCTTTTTCTATTCTTTGCTCTCTTCTTAAAATTCATTGACGGTGTTTGTGTGTGTGTGTGAAAGAGAGAGAGAGGGAGAGGGAGAGAGAGCGAGCCAGAGAGGCAGGGGGAGAAAGAAAGAGAGTTTTCAAGGCTGTAGGTTTAGTTAAACAGAGACTTACACACACATGTGGGCTGACCCTGCCTTGGCTGAGCACACAGGAGCTCACAGCAGTTGCACTAAGGGTGTGATTTGAGGAAGAAAAAGGTGTTTCTCAGCCCCCAGATATGTCTGCCCTTACATTTCACTGAGTTCCACTCCTGCAAGTTGAGAAAGTTTTTCCCTGTTTATGACTCTCCAATTAAAAAGTACAAACCGTCCTGGTAGGAGAAATGCCAGAATAATTATCATAACTCAGGCAGAGCATCATAACCAGGGTGAGGCTTGGAGTTGCCAACACAGGAAGCGGGAGGTATTAGGGGGCAGATGGGCAACCCACCACAAGCTCTTAGGCTTGTCACCCATGTGTGCCCAGGGGGCAGGGTT
>NW_011494625.1:1530323-1555016 GCF_000754665.1 Bison bison bison
GCTCTTCCGATCTGTGGAGAGGGGGAGGGGGCCCTGCCAAAGAACTTAATTACTTCTTATCAATGATTTGCCACTGTTTCAAAATCACCATCAAGTATTCTAAAAATCTCTCCTAAATAAACTTCTCTGAAAAAAAAAAAAAATTCCCTGATTTAAGATTATGCTATGATGCCTCCAAACCAAGGGACTCAAGTGGAAATAAGCGAGCTCCAGTCATTTTGGTGTCTGTAGGCCCTTCTAATATTTTAAGAGCACCTCTGTGTATGTGTGGGTGTGTGTGTGCGTGTGTGTATATTATTTTTAAGGAAACTTTGGTGCCCAAGGAGAACTTCCCCAAGCAAGGTTCAGGCAGAAAGCTGAAGATCCACTGGGTCAGTGTGATCGCCCCACTTGGAATGTTTGTAAGGAACGGAGACCAGCTCCATCTGGTTATACACATGGCTCAGCGCTCACTGCTGAGGTCATGCGGTTCAGGCTTCAGCCACGGTTCGCTAGAAAGCTTCACGCGGTCATCACCATGTCACCTCTATTTCTCTGCAGTTCTTTTACCTCTGGCCTCCCTGAGTATCGGCTTCACCCTCCGACAGTCCTTCGTATAATAGTAAATAGTTTCACACTTGTCCAAAGTACAGAGGAGCGGGGCCTTTCTCCCCAGCCCAGCATTCACTCTGAGTGCAATGGTTTGGATCACGTGACCATTCTTGGCCAATCACCTTGCACCGGTGCTGATTGGCTTGCCCGTGTCACATGACCCACCCGAGAGCTGGATTGGCATTAGTCCCACTGGAACCACACCGTCCCCTAAGTGGGCACTGGGGAGGCTAGAAATTGTACAGAGAAGAAAGAGTTGTGGAAGAAGCATCTAGAATTAGGCCATCTTTTCAGCTGTTAACTGGGCGAGGGCCTCAGATTCTCGAAGCCTCTGTTTGTTCATCTGCACACGTCAACAGTAATAATACCTGCCTTACTTACAGAAATACCTTGAGAAGTAAATGAAAGAACAGTGCCAGGCATGTAGCTCAATGAATATGAGTTATTCTGTTCAGGAGGTGCATGAGTCAGTTCAGAATGCTGTAATAAAAATACCATAAGCTGGGTGCCTTACGGACAACAGACATTTATTTCTCACATTTTTCTCATTTATTTCTGGAGCTCAGAAAGACCAAGCTGCTGGTAAATTTGATGTCTGGTGGAGCCCGCTTCCTGGACCGCAGACAGCTGTCCTTCTGCTGTGCCCTCACATGACAAGGTGTGTGCTGGAGCACTCTGGGGTCCCTTTTTATAGAAGCACGAATCATATCATCACCTCCCAAAGACCCACCCGCTAACAGCACCATGATGGAGGTTAGGATTTTAACCTATGAACTTAGGGGAGACACAGACATTCAGTCCAAAGCAGATGGGTACTCACCCTGGAGCTGAAGGCCTGTTGCCTAATTTCCCTTCGACATCATCGGATGCAAACTGTCTCTGAGCCTTGACCTCACCCAGGAGCCTGTGTTCCTTTTATGTCCTGACGTGGTTCCTTGGCACCTTGATTTCTTCTACGTGTGGCTGGTTTAAGTCAATCTAGGTTAAGGTCATGTTCACTGAACTGCATAAACCCTGAGAAGAATTTAAGGGAAATATTCAGGGACAAGTTTCCCCTGAAACAGAAACTTTCCAGGCCAAAAAAAAAAAGAGGCCTAAGAAAGAAAATGCATGTAATTTTTAATTAAACTTGCTTCCTGTTTAAAAAAAAAGAAAAGATACACATTGGGGATGTGAAGAACTAAATGTAACATCTGCAAATGTAACAATTACGTCTGCCTCCAGAAAAAATCACCCAAAATAGCTAGTGAGAGAATGGAAAAGGCCACGTGCTGATTTTAACCTGACTTGTCAAGGAGGGAAAACATACCATCCCAGCAGCTCAACTTCAGATTTGAATCATCTACAGTTTCCTCAGCCAGCTTTCTCAGACAAGTTCCTCTGCCAAGTTTCCCCATCATTTGATCTGGGCAAGCAGGGATTCCAGGGGAATTGGGAATCAGCCACTTAACATCTAGTTTGTAAATAACTTCAGTTGTTCCACTGGAACTGAAGTCCTCAGCTGCCTTCAAATGTACCAACCTGATTTTTTTTTCCTCCCCAAACCCAGATTTCCTTTAAAAAGTAGGACAACACCAAATTCTTTCTTTCAGTTTCTTGGTCCCTCACTCTTGAAAAAAAGAATATTTGCATCGATCTTATTTCAGCTGAAAACAATAATTTCTTCCTTCAGCTGATGTTTTTATGCATTCCTTGAAACTCAACCAAGGATGCAAAGAAGGAAAAAGTCCATGCCACACAAGCTCATATCATTTTATTGTGGTTTTCCCTCCTTGTCTTCTACTCAATGGTTGGAGAAAACTGGAGAAGGGGCCAGAGAATATTATTGAAATAATCAAAGAGTTACAACAGGGATTCCACATCAGTTCAGTTCAGTCGCTCAAGTTGTGTCTGACGCTTTGTGACCCCATGGACTGCAGCACGCCAGGCCTCCCTGTCCGTCATCATCTCCCGGAGCTTGTTCAAACTCATGTCCATTGAGTCGGTGATGCCATCCAACCATCTCATCCTCTGTCATCCCCTTCTCCTCCTGCCTTCAATCTTTCCCAGCATCAGGGTCTTTTCAAATGAGTCAGCTCTTCCCATCATAAATCAAGGATTCCACATAAAGGTAGACTAAAAAGGTTAAAATACGTGATATAGAAAAATAACGTTTGAGAAGGCAGAACAACTGCAGTAGTAATAGCGCCAGTTTAAAAGCTAACAATTTTTTGAGCACTTGCTATGTTTTGGTATTGTGCTAGGGACTTTGTGTTCAGTTACTCAACGCTGTCTGACTCTTTGAGGCCCCATGGGCTATAGCCCGCCAGGCTCCTCTGTCCAAGGGATTTTTCCAGGAAAGAATACTGGAGTGGGTTGCCATTTCCTACTCCAGGGGATCTTCCCCACCCAAGGATCAAACACGAGTCTCTTGCGTCTCCTGCATTGGGAAGCAGATTCTTTCCCATTGTGCCACCAGGGGAGTCCAGCCTCCGTCTCAATACTTAGTCTCATTGAGCCCATGGGGGATAATCCAATGGCCCACTTTATAGAAGAGCAAGTCAGGGTTAGCGAAGTGAAGAAGCAGAGCCTTGCATCTTCAGGGATCAGTGGGACTGCAGCGGCCCTGGCGCCCTGACAGGCGCAGTGGGGCCCCTGGGGTGCTCAGTGTCCATCAGCTCATTCCCACACTTACTTCTCCAGCCAGATGCAGTAACACCCTGAGTCACACCTTTCCCCAGAAAAGGGTCACGTGCTTAGTTCGTTTTGCTGCTGAAACAAAAACACCATGGAATGGGCAGCTTAGGAGCAGCAGAAATGCCCCTTTTCACATTTCTGGAAGCTGCAAGTCCAGGGTGTCTGGGGACGGCCCTCCTGGCTCCTGGTTCTAGGCCGATGGCTGTCTTCCGCCTGGGTCCTGAGTGCTGGAAGCGGGGAGGGGGCTCCCTGTGGCCTCTTTGATAAGCGCTCCACACCCACCCAAGGGGAGTCCAGCCTCTTGACCCAACCATTCTCCAAAGCCCTCACCTGGCAACACCATCACAGGGGTGGGGTCTGTTTCAACCTCTGAGGTTTTGAGGGATGCAAAGGTTCAGACCTCACACCTGCTTTCTATTTTTCCTTTTCTCACCTCCTTTTTGGTCATGAAATGGAAGAAACTGAAGGACGGCTTAACGATGAAACTCCCCTACTAAAAATGAATTGTCCCGACCACCAAAAAGAAAGAAGAGTTATGCAATATGATCGAAGCAGTAAATGTCACTTTGACAGCAATCATTACAATATATGGCTGTATTATTTAATACCTTGTACATCTTAAACATACACATTGTTGTATGTCAATATATTTGATTTTTAAAAAAATAAATGAAGGAGTAAACCACCCGTGGTCACCTGTCCATGTCTGCACTCTCGGTGACGACCCTCTCCACCATCCTGGGCGACACACGCCTGGTCTGCTGTCATTTGGAAGAGAAAGGTGCTTGAGTCTTGCCTCGTTCCCTGTCCACAGTTTTTCATCATCGCGCTGGATTGTCCCTTTGTTGCCTGCAAAGGTACCAGACCATTTGTTTGTCTGAGTTGCGTTTTTTCCCTTCCCTTTCACAGGCCCTGAGGGCTGTCTGTCTGCAGCTGTTTGCTTCTTGTTCAATTTTTTAATTGGATCTCACTGTTCAATATTTTACATGTTTTGACTTCAATATTTCACAGTCACGCTCAGGCTGTAGAACCCTGGACTTGGAGACAAGCCTTTAAGGTCACCCCTGGGAGGGGGTCATACCTGCCCCACTTAGGGAGCTGGCTCCCAGATGCTGGAGAAACGGCCCTAAAAATCAGAACCTGAGACTCAGCACAGCTGTGGAAGGAAGCCGATCCTCCCTGGAGCAAAGGGCACACGTCGTCTCTTCTGGATATTTTGGGGTGGAAGTCATGATGTGGGCTCTGCCTTGTGGGCGAGCTTCTGAGGACAGAGGCAGAAGGGAAGGGGCCTGGGGTCCCACGCCCCCATCCAGCCCTGCAGATGTGCATTGAGCCTTGAGGAGAGAGAACGCCCGCGGGAGTCTGGGCCGGTAGCTGACGCGCCAGGAACTCAGGGCCTCCAGGCCCCTCATGGCACGTTGTGGGGTCCACATGGCAATGGGGTACAGGCACCAGAGGGTAGAGTACCGCACGGTGTCTCCACAAACCGGGGGACCCAGCACCAAGCAGGGAGGGGAGAGCCAGGCCTGGGCACGGCGCCACGCGCCCCAGGACATGCAAGGGCAGCGATGCTCAGCCTTCTTGCACCCCGAGAACCTGGGTCAGGGCCCCGGGGAGGCGCCCGAGAATGAGACAGGAAAGAACTGCTCTTCTGCTGACAGAGGCTCCAGAAGTAACCAGCAGGGGCGGGAGGAGAGTCTGCAGAGATCCCTTCACATGTGAGTTAAGGGCTCCGTCACGGACGCTTAATTCAGCTCTCGTCGTCAGAACGTCTTCACTGGAACCCACGAGCGGACGCCTGAGATGTTCCAGCTTTGCTGGTGGGCGCGGGTCCCTTCCGCAGAGCCACTCCCCCTTCCAGGGCTGGAATTCCGTTTCTTCCCCACGTGCTCCCTCCTCGGCTCCTTCAGTTTCCCTGCAGACACGTGGGGGTCCATGTGGCCCTCCCTGGACCCTCCGCTCTAGCCCCGTCCTGTTGTTTTCCCGTCTCCCTGATGACAGGAAGGATGCTCTGCTCTCACCCTGGACTCCCTCCCTCAGCCCCTCCCGACAAGAAGCACTGGACTCTTGTCTGTTTACGGTCTGGACCACACACTCCCCCAATCCCTACAGCCCCTCTGTTCACCTTACTCCCAAAGGAAACTTGTGGTGGGGTGTATAGCAGGAGAAACTCCAGACCCAGGGTAACTCGCAACATTGTTGTTGTTCAGTCACTAAGTTGTGTCCAGTTCTTTGCGGCCCCATGGACTCCAGCATGTCTGGCTTCCCTGTCTGTCCTCATCTCCCGGAACTTACTCAAACTCATGTCCATTGAGTCGATGATGCCATCCAACCATCTCATCCTCTGTCGCCCCCTTCTCCTCCTGCCCTCAGTCTTTCCCAGCGTCAGGTTGTTTTCCAACAAGTTGGCCCTTTACATCAGGTGGCCAAAGTATTGCTTCAGCATCAGTTCTCCAATGAATATTCAGGACCGATTTCCTTTAAGACTGACTGGTTTAATCTCCTTGGAGTCCAAGGGACTCTCAAGAGTCTTCTCCAACACCACAGTTCAAAAGCATCAATTCTTTGCTGCTCAGCCTTCGTTATGGTCCAACGCTCACATCTGTGCATAACTAGTGGAAAAACCACAGCTTTGACTATATGGACCTTTGTTGGCAAAGTGATGTCTCTGCTTTTGAATTCGCTGTCTAGGTTTGTCAGAGCTTTCCTTCCAAGGAGCAAGCATCTTTTTACAAAGCATTACAGCATATTAGATCTTTACTATGTATAGGACAAGAGTGAACTGTGTAGGGGACAATGTCCTACCTACATAGACAATATTTATGAGTTATTAGCTAACCACTCAGAGAAATCGTGTCCTCTTCTCTCTAGGCTCCACAAAAACCAGATATTAATCTCAACCTCAGGGTTGTGGGCCAAAAGACATATAGCGAAAGTTCAGACTAGCAAGTTACCTGGGAGGAAGCAATTTAGCCAACGAGATGGGCGTAATTCGTTTAAGAAAGAAAAATAAGGTGATGATGTGCTAGTTTGCTAGGGCTGCTATAGCAAAGAATGCAAACTGAATGGCTTAGAACAGCAGCAACGTGTGTTCAGTCCATTTTACCCGGAACCAGGACCGGAACCCCAGAGAGTTATCAGAAAGATGTTTCTAAAGCACAAACCTGGTTACAGCACTCCTCTGTGTAAAGTTCTTCAAAGCCCCCTGCCCTGTGCCCACAGATTCCTGCTTATGCGATGCTGAGGCTCTGTAAGCCAGCCGCTCTCCGCTGGCCAGCACCCGCCCCTTGCACATTGCTGTGAAGCTCCCCGGCGTCTGCTTACACCTCCTGGAGCACAGAGTTCTCCTGACTTTGATGCGCCCTCAACCTAGAACCTGCTTCTCCCTTCTTACCTGGCTGCTTCCCACAGAGAGGTCTCTGTTGGGATGCTGCTCTCTCCCAGGAGCTGTCCCTCATCCGAGAGAATGGGTTCGCTCTCCCTCAGTGAGCTCCCTCCCATCCTGCTGCTGCTGCTAAGTCGCTTCAGTCGTGTCCGACTTTGTGAGACCCCATAGGCGGCAGCCCACCAGGCTCCCCCGTCCCTGGGATTCTCCAGGCAAGAACGCTGGAGTGGGTTGCCATTTCCTTCTCCAATGCATGAAAGTGAAAAGTGAAAGTGAAGTCGCTCAGTCGTGTCCAACTCTTAGCGACCCCATGGACTGCAGCCCACCAGGCTCCTCCATCCACGGGATTTTCCAGGCAAGAGTACTGGAGTGGGGTGCCATCGCCTTCTCCGCCCTCCCCTCCTATCACAACACTAATCCCTGTGAGCCATGATCACCTGTTTGTCTCTGTCTTCCTTACATCACTGGGACCACCTTGCAGGCAGGCTCTATGTCCCATCTGGTTTCTAGCAGAGGGCCTGGCCCAGAGTGAATATTGACCATCACCTGTGGGGTTGAATTGTTTCCGTAGCAGCAGCGACCCCAGAGTGGGCTTCCTACCCCTCCATGGCCACCCCTTGGTTGAGGTCCCTGATACCTGCCCGCTGTGTGGTTTCCTGTCAAACACATGCTCCACCCTGGGGCTTGGTTTCCCCCGGGGTATCCCAGTGTGCCCTCTCCAGAACCCCCTTATCTGAGCCCACCGATTTTCAGCTTGTCTGGTCCCTGTGAGGACCGCCCTTTAACCCCCGACGTCATCTGTGGAATTAAACTGTGCCAGAGTCCACAGTGCCCTGGGGTTAGACTTCCCCCTCTGCGTCTCTGCCTCCTTTGTCTGAATCTGACCACCAGTACTGACCGTGTGGACCACCATTTCCCAGCTCACTGTTTCCACCCCACCCCACCTGTCTGCCTGCACCCACACCATCCCGGAGAAATCTGATGTGGAAGCCATCCGTGCCATTTTAGATTTTCTAGAAGCTGTATTTCAAAACACGGAGAAGAGGGCTTCCCTGGGGGTAAAGAATCCGCCTGCCAAAGCAGAAGACAGGTTCAGCCCCTGGTCTGGGACGATTCCAAGTGTCTCGGAGCTCCCTAGCCCGAGCACAGTTGTTGAGCCTGGGAGAGCCCAGGAGCTGCAACCACCGAGCTCACGTGGCAGAGAGCCCGTGTCTGCAGGGAGAGAAGCTGAGCACCGCGAGCCTCGTCTTGCTCGGTTGCCCAGTGGCTACAGGTGGCCGGTGACTGCCGCCCTGGACAGCAGAGGACAGGCAGCTGGTAGTAATAGTGATAATAGGGGAGACGACGTCCTTGCCACTTGCCCAGGACTGTACGGAGCCTCTGAGACTTTTCATGCCTATCAAGCTTAATCTTCACAGCAGTCCCACAAGCTAGAGACTGTTGTTAACCCCATGGTGCAAGTGAGGAAACAGTCTCAGAGATTAAGAGACTGTACTTGCCACTCGTCTCCACTGCCCCCTGACCTGTGGAACACTTGGTAAACACGGGGTTTGCTAAGTCTTAGAAGTCGCATATCAAGAGTGCACGTAAAGGTTAAAGATGCTGTGGGTGATCTAGCAAAAAAATAAAGTTTCGATGAGCAAATCCACGTTTTGAAAGTCGTCAGAGAGGACAGCCGTATACTTCCAAAAGCTACCTCCTGTGCCACGGCCAAAAAAATAGATGAAAACATGACAAAGGGTAGCCTTCATTATGTTCTTAGGCTTTGAAAGCTTCAAAAAGAATTAGCTGAGAGAAAGTTCATTTTCAACGGTTTTGACAGATGATTAAAATCAAGCTGGTTTCCTTTCGGTCCCTTCATTGAGCAGACTCTGCCAGCCTCTGGGGCCAGTGCTCTTAGCCGGGCACACGGCTGGGGGTGAGGGGAGCTGCTTTCTCACGTGCTGTTTTCAAAGACTTCTCCGGGACGGGCATCTGTGGCTTCCTTCTCGTGTCCTTGAGAACCAAGAGAGATGACTTCCTAGCAACAGGAAGGGGAGACCTGTCCCCACCCTCAACAGATGGAAAAAAGATCACCTTCCAGCAATGGTCTTGGGCATTACACCTTTCTTTGTGCCATGGTTTACCCTCTGGGAAATGTTTACCTCTTTAACCTTCAGACTTCACTAATTGAAAAGAACCTATGAAATGTAGGAGGATTAAGTTCCATTTCCAGGAACAGAAAATCAAGTAGTGATTTACACAAGTTAGAAGTTCAGTTCTCTCCTCCAAGAACCCAGGCAGTCTGTGATCAGCAGGGCTTGAGTTTATCTTATTTTGGGGCTTTATCACCCTCCCCAGATGGCTTCTGTCTCGTGGACCAAAACGGCTGTCCAGATCCAGTCATCTCATCACATTCCAGCCAGCAAAAGAGGTGAAAGGGCAGGGAAGGAATAAGCCCTCTCTTAAGGACTCTTCCTGAAAGCTGTGTATACAGCTTACACAGATGCCGCACTGACCAGAGCCCAACACAAGGCCATCAAAGCTTCCAGGGAGGACGAAGAAAGTGATCTTTGATCTGATGTGTCTGCAGCAGCATGCGAACGTGCCTCTCAGACTTCTGACTGCAGGGAGTACAATCGTTTGAGGTCCCCAGCTGTTGTGTTCCAAAATCCTTCACTGCATTTGCAGGGAGGTCATGCTTCCTGCAAGCTGCCCCAGCCTGAGTGCATCAGTAACACTAAGGCAGCCCTTTCCTGCGAGTCGTACAACTTCTCTGATGGGGAGCATCAGCTAGAGGACTGTATGAATTACCTCTTTCCACGTAACAAATTAGGTCTTCCCTGATGGCTTCCGTGGTAGAGAATCTGCTGGCAATGCAGGAGATGCAGGAGACCTGAGTTTGATCGCTGGGTCTGGAAAATCTGCTGGAGGAGGGCATAGAAACCCACTCCAGTATTCTTGCCTGGAGAATCCCTTGGACAGAGGAGCCTGGCAGGCTGCGGTCCGTGAGGTCGCCAAGAGTTGGACTGAAGGACAGCACGCACGCAGGAAGTCCATACTGTGTAGTTCACAAACGTGGCCAGGAGGTGGCAGTCGTGACCAATGAGAATATCCTGCTGCTCTGCATCTATCAGCTTGTTCACTGCCCTGTGGATGCTTCCTGGACCTAATCTGATTCTTATGAAAGCGATTTCCTTCTTACGAAAACATCAGGCCCAAAGAGAAACTAACCTCATCCTGCAGATAAAGACTGTTTGTGCCTCACAAGCTCTTTTAGCTCTAGCCAGACCCTCAGTAAGTACTTTCCCAGCAGCAAGAGGCTGGTATGTTGTGGGAAGCCGGGTGGGCGCAGGCCTCTCCCTGAAGCCCCACCGTCTTATCAGAAGGGACCCAAAGTGGGCGGGCTCCGCAGACTGCCAGACTGATCCCAGCCCCGGGAAGGCTGAGCAGCTGGAGGATTCTGCAGGAAATCACAAGAAGCCGGGCGGCTGTTGTGTTGAGGTCACGGAGCCGAGTCTCTGACACCAAGTGCTTTCCCAGCAGCAACGCCCGCGTGCTGGCCTCGTGCAAACGTGGGTCCGACGGTCTCTCCCGAGAGGCGATCACTGAATCGGCATCGTCGCCACCTCTCTAGCTACAGATCTAGGCCCGCTGCTCAGACAGCGAAGGGTTCTGGGAGGATTGGGAAAGCCACTTAAGGAGTCCAGACCTGATCTGGCGGCTGCCAGTTGACGATTTCCAGCCGGAGAGGGCAGACAGAGCAGAACACAGATGAGGTGATTGAGAGGAGACAGAGGAAGCTCTCCGCCACCCCTGACTCTCAGCATCCAGTCCCTCTTCTCGGTCTTCTCATGGCACGCTGTGACGAGCAGAGATGTTTCCCAGGTTCCTTCCTCTGCCTCATCTTTGCAAAAAAAATAGCCCTGTTTCCACTGAGTCCCCAACGAGACAAGTGATGGCAGAAGAGCATCAGAGGGACCCGGCTTCAGGATTTGGAGGCATAGCAGAAGCCCTCAAATCTCTGTTTCCACGTGTGTTACATGGGGGTGAAACTATTTACCAGAGGGGCTGCTGTGAGAGTGGAACAGGACCAGAC
The DNA here is from genome assembly GCF_000754665.1 of Bison bison bison. NCBI lineage: Eukaryota > Metazoa > Chordata > Mammalia > Artiodactyla > Bovidae > Bison > Bison bison. Next base: position 1,541,054 of record NW_011494625.1, read on the forward strand.
AGATAAATCCTTGGGACAGTGCCTGAGCTAAAACACATGCTTGGTAAGCTGGGCACCACAAACCGAGGCGACCTGGGAAGTGGTCATGGAGCAGAGCAAGCTCACCAGCAGGTGCTGATCCAGCCCTGGGGCTCATCCCATGTGTGCACGATTCTATACACTCTGCACAGGCACGCACGCACATACACACGCGCACGCGCACACCCATGCACACGCGCACACCCATGCACACACACATACACACCCACCTGCATGCACACACACACACCTGCACACACACACACCCTCACATTGAGACACAGAGGGCCCCTGCTCCTTCACACACCCCCAGGTCTGCTCTGAGCTGACTCTGCCTCCTCCGCGGTGCCTGCAGTGCTCCCTTTTCCGTCCGCATGGGTCTGCGTCTGGAGGGCCCACCCGGAGGTCAGCCCCCCCGGGTTCTGCAGTGCCCCTGACTCCTGCCACCATCCAGGGCTGACCCAAGCAGGCCTGCCCAGCTCCGTGGCCAGAGTCGAGTCACCTGCTGCCTGATAGAAATGTTTGCCTGTGGGATCAGACACCTTGCGGGATCAGACACCTTGAGGCCAAGCCCAGGCTCTGTGCGCACTGGAACCACCAGGAAGGGCAGGTGTCGCGTGAGGTTAGGAAGAAGGTGGCCGCTCACGGGAGCCTCGCAAGAAGAAGCCCTGCTGATAAACACCGTGTTGCACCTGCCAGCCCGGGCAGGGGCCTGTCCCTTGGAGGAGAACCCGGAGGAAAAAACCTGCTTTTTCCCGCCCGGCATCCGCGGAGAAGCGTACGGTGTAGAGCTCAGCCTTTGCCTAGGTCGAGTCCAGATGCCTTCCCGTGACAAATGGCGTGGGCAGCAAATGGGTCGGCTTGCCCTGTCCATGCTGCCAAAGCTCTGAAGAGCGGTCTCCCAGGACCAGGGGCTGCTGCCAGGCCCAGACCTCCTAGTGCAGCTGGACTCGTGTGACGGAACTTGTGAGCCCCGGCCCACCGCTTCCTATGCACTGAACGTGGTTCTGAAAGTTGATTTGAAATGGGTTTCCCCATCAAGACAAGGGGGCTTGGACTGTGTGTGTGTAGGACTCCCTAAAGGAGATCAAACCCTTTCTAGGCCTTGTGTGGATTCCAGAGGTTGGGTAAAGCCTGACAAATTTCAGGGGACCAGACCAAGGTCAGAGTTGGGGGGGGGATTGACAAGAGAGGTCAGGGAATGCAGAGGATGAGGGGGAAGGTACACAGATACCCAGGAAGATGAGGAAGGATCCTGGAAGCCACTTAAGACTTCGGATCTGCCTCAAGAGCAATGGGGCACCATCTGGAGGTTCTCCCACTGGGAGCCCCCTGACCACAGAGTGAAGCCCTTCTCCCCTCAGGGCTGGAAGATGGGTGCAAACTCAGCAGGGAGGAGCATGCACTTAGGAGGAAGGACCTGGGCTTCTCCGACAGTGGGCAGGGAGGGGGACCCTGAGATCTCGGCTTCAGTATTGGGGGGCAGAAGAGGGGGAAGGGTTGTTTGTTCAAAAGGCCAACAAGCAGCCAGATCCGAGGTCAGGGGGCTTGTTTTAGTTCAGGCGGCAGGTGTGCACAACTAGGGGAGTCTGCATTTTGCTTCCTTGGAAACTCCGTCTCCTCCCAGCCTGGAAATTTCCATCAGCCCAGACCCAGCGCCCGTGGGGCAGTGCCAGAACTGAGAGAATGCAGCACGGCAGAAAGAAGGGTCTGTTTTCTGGGAGGCGTTTGTTGTCTCTCCACGTAGGACAAAACCAAAGTCCATCGTCCTTCAGGCCGAATAGATTGGTTTCTCTGTGTCCAGACGAGTCCCGCGTGGAACTCGGGGCCTGCGGGAAGTCATTTAAAGCTGAAATACTTTCATGATATCATAGTGCTTTTCTAAAAGGAAAGATAGTGCGAATAAATACACCTGCTGCACCCATGGTAAGTTTAATTTTTTTTTCTATTTAACGATATTAGTAAACAAACCCAAAAGCGCTCAAGGACACACGTATCTCTAACTACCGGTCAGTCAGTGCAGGAGCAGACAGGCCAGGCTTTTTGAACTGAAACCTTTTTATCGAAGCCACATCGACTTTGCACAAATGACTCTTCATTCTTCAAAGTGCATGTTTTATAATACGAACATTTTAATTTTTCTCTAAGTGTATTTTATTTGTTAATGTCATATATTTATATATTTTTCATTTATTTAGGACAAAAGCTGGGATTAACAAAATTGAACCAAAAACATAGCCTTACATAGTATCAGAACCTCCTCTCTCAAAAGCAAGAAAGTTCCATAGCTAAATTATGAAAACTTGGTAGGCTTCCATGAGATTTTGAAAATAGTTTCATGGCAAGATGGCTCACATATTTTTCCATGAATAGATTAGAAACAGATTGATAACAATTGAAACAGAAAACATAAATGCTGCTGTATTTCACAGACTGTGAATCTCCACCAGTGTAAGATACAAGGTGATTTAAACGAAGCGCCACGCACGAGAAAATGCTGACCGCCCACTGCGCGTGGCGCAGTGCTGACTCAGCACTTGGAGTGTTTATTTTAAACTTGTTAAAAGAACTCTTGGACCTATTTGAACATAGAAAAGTTTTAAACCATGTATCACTCTTCTACATGCACAAAAAGGAAACGGAGGCTAAATAAGTAGGTTTAGCTTCCCAGGTGGCTCGGTGGTAAAGGCCCTGCCTGCCTGTGCAGGAGACGTTAAGAACTGCAGGTTCGATCCTTGGGTTGGGAAGATCCCCTGGAGGAGGGCATGGCAGCCCACTCCAGGGTTCTTGCCTGGAGAATCCCATGCACAGAGGAGCCCGGCGGGCTGCTGTCCGCGGGGTCAAGACTGAGTGACTGAACATACACCCACACACACGTGCTAGCGTGACTCAAGTCTGCAGAGAGATGAGCTCTGCTCTGTCCTTGGCAGCCATGGCTGGAGTCAGACCGTTCCCCGGCGATGGCAAGTCCAGTCACGGGCAGACAGCAGCGATGACGCAGCTGACCCCAAGCGGGCCGCTCGGAACGTCGTGCCCCTCCCGTTCCCAGACCCGCCTCCCGCAGCATCCTCCCGGCCATGCCAGGCAAGGGCCCCGGCGCAGGGCGTGCCAATACCAAACTCTGCCTTCCAGGAACCTCACAAACCTCCTTCCCTGCTGAGACTCGGTTCCAGTCAAAGGTGGGGCTTGGCTGCAGCGGGCAGGAAGCCCAAAAGGTAATCTGAAACTCAGCACCGACTGTCGGTCATGGCCCTGGGAGCTCGGGGAATCCCTTTGCCTTGGTTTCCTGTCCCCATAATGAGAGCGATAGCCTCATCTTCTCTGTAAGTGTGTCTGAAGGGCTAAGAATTTGCAAAACATGACCGCTTTGTACCCTCTGGTGGTGGAACACAGAGGATTGTTCAGTACCACCAAGGCACGATTATGGGTGACCCTCCAGCTTGACCATTCAGTAAACAATGTCCTATATTCCCACAGGTATATAAACAGAGAGAGAGAGAGAGAATAGCCCTGTCTCTCAATCTCTCCTTCCTCTTCCTGGTGTGTGCAGTTATTTCCCTCTGCTTCTGGAAACAGCCTCCCCACCACACCACAGCACCACATCACCCCATCCCATTTCATTCCTGTCTGCGGTAGGAAAGGCGAAGACCCAGGGCTCAGGTCTGGCAGGTTAGAAGACCCCATCGGCCCCCACCTGCGTTTCCCTGAAAGCCGAGTGTCACGTGTACATGTGGCAGTTTATCTGGGAAGAAGGTCTGGGGAGCAAGAGCGAGCGAAGGAGGAAAAGTCAACACAAGGATATGTTACCAGACTGGCCACCAAGGCGACTGCCTGGAAAGAGATCCTGCTAGGCTGGAGCACCCCACTGAGGGCATCTCAGAACCATCGGCCTGAGAGGTGGGGCATCCCTCCCCTGCCCCACCCTGTCACACTGGCCCTTATTTCCAGGGGGGACCTGGAAGGGTGTGAGTGCTGGGAGGGGCCCTGCAGGAGTCCTCCCCAGGCTTTAGGGGAACCCCAGTGGGAGCTGGGAGCACCCATGCTGAGATGGGACCCATGCAAGCGTCCTCAGTGACCGAGTGTGGACGCGGCCTCTAGACGGCCCTGCAGAGCAGGAAACATCGAGAGCAGAGGGCTCACCCCACTAGACAGGCCTACCTTGCAGCTGTGAGCGGTGAAGCAGGAGCCCCCAGACTTGTACTGTACTTGCAGACCAAGAGTTTAAGCCTCTAAAGAGTATGGTGAGTTTTCTGTGAACATATTTAGACAATCAGAAAATGTCAACAAGATCTTAAGTTAGGAGATTCACAGCTCATAAGAGATATCATGTCTATCTATATCTATCTATCCATCGATCAATCAACTATCTTTCACCTCTATCTCTCCTACAAAGGGAAGTGTCAGCATGGAGCTTAGCAATCTAAATTTCCTAACGCATCACCGGCCCTCAGGAGTCTCATCTCTCCTTACAGTCTTGACTGTCACCTCTAAGCGGGTGACGCTCGTCCCCACATCCTCGGTACAAACCCCCCTCCTGAAGGGCTGACCCACGTTTCAGGGACATTCTGGATGTTTCCACGGGCACTTTCAGCTCTTCGTGTCTAAAACACATCTCCTCCACATCCACAAGAAATCTCTTCTTCCTCCCGACCTCCCTGCCCCCCCAGCATCCCTTCACCTTCCAGACCTCCCTCTCCCTGACTCCAGAGGGGCTCCCCCCGCTTCCCTGACTCCTGATCCCATCAGCGGCACAAGTGATCCCGTCCGTCTGCTCCGTGCAGTCTGGCTGCCCGCGCCACAGTCCAGGCCGCCCTTCCTTGGCGGGAGGGGCTCTAACCGCCCCCACCCCGCACCCTCCACCCCCGGAGTCCCCTGCCCTCATCCCGCCCACACAGGGCACTCCTGGCAGGTCGGCTTCCGTTGCCCTCACTGTCCACTAAGTGCAGATTTCCCGTCCTGCGACGCAGAGTCCTCTCTAATTCATGTAGCCAAACAGTCACCCAGCACAGAAACAGACTCACAGATGGAAAGGACAGATTTCCGCTGCCAAGGCGGTGGGGGGGGGGGCGGCGGGGGATGGGGGGATGGGCGGGGAAGCTGAAACTGCAAAAGCAAACGATTACATTCAGAGTGGATAAACCGTAGGGTCCTCCTGTATAGCACAGGGAATAACTGCAGTATTCTGTGATGGAAAAGACTATCAAAGAAGAATGTCTACACGCACAGCTGAGTCACTGCTGTAAGCAGAGATAGGCGCAACACTGCAAATCAGCTACACTTCAAGAAAAAATAAAATCACAGAAAGAGGAAAACTCCTCCCAGGCTGCTTCATCCGCGGCGGCACTGAGAGAAATGCCTCTCCCAGCAGGGACAGGGCTGTATTCTTCCCCAGTACTTGCTGTCCCAGCCTAGCCTGCCTTCCTTTCCCCTCCCAACACACACAGGAAACAATTACCCCTTTAAATGCAAAAGGAAACTTCCCTGAAATAATCAGCAAAAGTCAAGGATGTGCAGATGTCGCACAGGGAGCAAGTGGGGAGAAGCATCAGGAAAATGCAGAAATCCCAAACTTTAAATGATAGCCATCATGACCTCTTACAGCTACACGAAGAGAGGCATTTGGGACACAAATCCTTCCAGAAGGAGGAATCCAGGCTGGAACCAGAGAGTTCCCACAGGCAGTCCACAGGCAAGGACGAGCCTCTTTCAGGGCCTGCAGACAGAAGTCTGTATGCCTGGGAATTATGAAAGGACTTTCTCCTTGACACCGAGGACTTAAACAGGAAAATGTGCATGTGGAAGCTATGAGGGAAAAGGAGGAAGGGAAGAGAGTGCAGCCTGCTTCCTCCCTCTGGGCAAAGAGAAAAAAATGTCTGCATAAAACAATGAGAAGACGGTATCTTGATGAGACGTGTGCGTGTCAGCTGGTGAGCTAGTCATGTGGGGCCCAGCCTGGAGCCTGACTGACCGTGGAGACACTGCCTGCGTCCTTGCAGACACTGCTATAGGAAACAGTTGTGTGCACATGTGTACATGTGTGATTGCCTGTGTGCATGTTTATGGATGAGTGTGTGTGTGTGTTTAGTGTGCATCTCTGTGTGGTTTTGCATGTGTGTGTTTTGCACATGCGTGTGATTGTGTGTGCAAGTGTGTGCATGTTTGTGTATGAGTGTATGTGTGTGAGTGCTTGAGTGTGCATGTGTGTGGTTTTGCAGCTGTGCGTGTGAGTTGTGTACATGTTTTTTCGCATGTGTGCATGTGTGATTGTGTGTGCATGTGTGCACACAAGCGTGAAGCCAGCACAGGCTGCTTTGAGGCGCACCCACTCCATGCCACCCAGAGCTGGACACGTCCAGTCTGATCAGGTGGGAGAGCGCAGAGACAAGAGTAGACGGAAGAAAAATTGTTCCTCTCCCTTCATCCTCACTCTACTCCTAAAGGCAGGAGCCTCTGGGGTTGAAGACCGTAACCCAGTGTTTCCTAACCTACATTAGGGGACACAGACCTGTGACTCTGTGGGGCCCTCCCCCTTCCTCTTCCCCAGCGGAGAAGCAGACCCTTCCCGCCTCTGCCCACTGTCCGCCTGCACACACACCTGTGTCCTGCCTCCTCTCTTCTCCATGGTTATGGAGCCTCCACCCTCAACTTCCCTAAATCAAGAATTGGCAAAGAACCCAAGGAGTGTGCTCGGTGTCCCCTGATGAACTGAAGTTGTGCTCGGCACTGTTTGGATAATACCATCTGAACAGAATGCCTGGAAGTTACAGAATATACTCATTAAACACAGCTCCCCATTCATAAGCCCTTGAAACGTCTTAGGCGTCTCAACAAAGACTCTTCTGGGGACAGAGAGCCGGGCGGTGCCTAGGTCCTGCTTAGGAATTAGATTTTGTTTCAGAGACCACTTGCTATATTGTATTGAGACAGTATAGCAAGTTACAGCAGCTGAATCAGTCCCTCCTGGGGGAAAAAACAAAAATTTTTGGTGACTCCGTGCCATCTGCATTGGGCAGGGGAAGGGGGTGGAATGGCTTGCCACCTTCAGCGGGCTGCAGGCTCAGGCACTGTCTCATCTGATCCTTGGGCACTGTGTGCTAAGACGCTTCAGTCATGTCTGACTCTGTGCGACCCTGTGGACTGTGGCCCACCAGGCTCCTCTGTCCATGGGGTTCTTCAGGCAAGAATCCTGGAGTGGGTTGCCATGCCCTTCTCCAGGGGATCTTCCCGACCCAGGGAGAGAACCCCCGTCTCTTAGGTCTCCTGCATTGGCAGGCGGGTTCTTTACCACTAGCACCACCATCAGCCTCGATTCACAGAGCAATGGAGGGTCTTGTGTTCAAAAGGGGGAGATCTTTATGTCTGGGACATGTGGGTTCCTCTAAAGAACGGCTTTGGTAGGAGTTTCCTGGTTTCCTAGTGGTTAGGATTCCAGGCTTTCGCTGATGTGGCCCAGATTCAGTCCTTGGTCAGGGAATGGAGATCCTACAAGCTGCAAGTTACAGCCAAAAAATTAAAAAAAGAGAGAGAGAAAGGCTTTGACATTAGGACTCCCCATCGGCCTGGCTGAAGCTTTCTTAGACCTGCACTGATGCCTTCCTCCCTCCACTGAGGCCACAGCTGGATCTCAATCCAGGGTCCTCCAGCCTCTCTCGGGCCCTCGGAGCTTCCCACCTCTTCTCTCAGCTCCTAGATGCTCTCGTTGCTGTTTAGTTGCTCAGTCGTGTCCGACTCTTCTGCGACCCCATGGACTGTAGCCCACCAGGCTCCTCTGTCCATGGGATCTTCCAGGCAAGAATACACAGGTGGGCTGCTATGTTCTTCTCCAGGGGATCTTCCTGGACCAGGGATCGAACCTGCGTCCCCTGCATCTCCTGCACTGGCAGCAGATTCTTTACCGCTAGTGCCACCTGGGAAGCCCTCAGATATGGAACCCACTGACTAAAGCGGTGGAGCTCTGCAACACCACTGCCAGCTCTACTGGGATCATAGTTGTATTCGTTTCCTAAAGCACCCCAAGTAGGTGACCGAAGAGAAGAGAAGTTTATTTGCTTACGGTTCTGGAAGCCAGAAGTCTGATAGCAGGGTGTGGGCAGGACCAGGCTCCCTCTCAGACCTGCAGGTGATCTCTCCTGGCTCCTTGCTGGCTTCTAGCGGTTCTCCAGGAAGCTCTGACAGATACATCACCCCAGTCCCCCAGCTCCATGTGGATTTCTCCATGTGTCTTTACACCCTCTTTCCTCTGGGCAGGTCTTTCTCTGTGGTCAAACTGTCCCTTTTTATAATGGCTCCAGTTACATCGGACTGGGGTCCACCTTCATGAACTGAACTCATCCCACTGTGGTTAAACCTGCAAAAAATCTTATTTCCAAACAAGGTCACCACACATATGGGGGTTGGGACTTCAACCTGTCTTCTTTGGGGGGGAACACAACTCAACTTATATCAATAGCACCCCTGAGAAGGTCATTTCCTAGATAAGTAATCACTGGGGAAAGGGGAAGACCCAGATAATGTAAGAACTATTGGGTCCAAATTGACATTGACCCCTGAAGATCCAGAGTGTCATCATGGCCCTCTTTTTAGAGTGGGGGCCTCTGGGGCCTGGCAATAAATAGAGTTCTGGTCGATTTCCAGCTCTAGATGGTCCTGCTTTTTCCACCGACACACCTGTGGCCACTTCCTTACAATTGTAATGGCTATACTTAGTGGTTGGATTATCTTCAACACTGGGACCCTTGTCCTTGGGATAAGTCCTATCGTAGCAGAGGACACCAAACAGAAACCTCTGAAAATATCCCAGTCCATCAAGGCAGTAAATCAAAAACAATATTGCATTCTGAGAAGGGTGGCAGAAATTTGTATCACTATTAAAGACCTCGGGGGTACAAAGTCATTGTAGCAATTCTGTCTCCATTTAATGCACCAGTCTGGTCTCTACAGAAGCTGAATAGATCCGAGGGAATGACTATAATCTACAACCAACAAAACAAATAGCCGCCCTGTTCTCAGGGACTGTGTTGGATTCGGTCCATGACAAACACTCATTGACCTGGCAGATGCTTTCTTCTCAATTCCAATCAAGAAAGAGGATTAGGAACAGTTTGCATTTATGTGGGATGGAAAACCGTATTCAGTTAGCACTTTGCCCATGGCTATAGGAACTCCTGTCTTCTTCATAAAATGGCCTGAAGATGTGTGGACCACCTAGCATCCTACAGAACACGATGGCATCGTGGTGATTGGACAGAAGAAATAACAAGTTCGCCTTGGTGAAATACAGGCGTTAGAGAGGATGGCAGACAGAGCCCGTGAAGATTCGGGGCTTACATGTCATTGATGTTTTCAGGAGTCTGGCGGCTAGAGGACGCCTGAATGTGGCCTCCAAGGAAAAAGACAAACTTCTGCGTCTTGTGTCCCTTACCACAGAGAAGGAAACACTGTGCTGGCTGTGCCTCATTTGATCCCGAAGGCAAAACGTTCTCCACCTGGGAACATTGCTCCAGCCCACACTGCAGAGGATATTAGCTCTTAGTGGCAGCGCGGGATGTCCAGACTTCAGCTCACACACACACCCACTCCTGGAACCATGCCATCTGGAGGACCCAGGAGGTTGGAGATGTCAGTGATGGGATAAGATTGCAAGTTAATCACTAAAGGGACGTTGCCTTTAAGCTTAAATTATACATAATGGCTCATCTCTGGGGACCCTGCCTTCCAGGTAATGAGCATTAAGCTAAAGTACCTTTGTTTGCTGCTGCTGCTAAGTCACGTCAGTCGTGTCTGACTCTGTGCAACCCCATAAACGGCAGCCCACCAGGCTCCCCTGTCCCTGGGATTCTCCAGGCAAGAACACTGGAGTGGGTTACCATTTCCTTCTCCAATGCATGAAAGTGAAAACGAAAGTGAAGTCGCTCAGTTGCGACCCCATGGACTGCAGCCCACCAGGCTCCTCGGTCCATGGGATTTTCCAAGCAAGAGTACTGGAGTGGGGTGCCATTGCCTTCTCCGACCCTTGTTTAGCTCACAGGAAACATCCTGATCAGGCCTACTTGTGAACCACTGCAGGAAGGAAGAAATTATCACATTCCCTCTGGAAGCTGAACAGAACCAGGAAATGTTTGACTTTATTCCCTCCCCCTTTGAGTATCAAAAAACTTGAATTCTAACTCAGACAGATGGTTCTTTGGGACATGAGTCCACCACCATCTCTATCTACTGCCTTAAATAAAGTCTCTCTTCCTTACCACACAACTCGGCTCTTGATGTTTTGACCTGTTGCTCAGCGACCAGCACAGGCTTGGACTTGGTAACAGTCACAGTGAAAGTGCTGCCCGGAAATGGAGGTTTTCCAGGAGGAGGCAGGAAGGCACTGCATCCTCCCGGGTTTTCCTTTGGTTCCCGAGCAGCATCGGCTGTGAGTCTCCAATGAAGCCCCATAGGATCCTCGCCAGCAGACAAAATGCAGGGGGTCCTGAGCTGCAGGGCTGTGTGAGGAGAGACAGGACTGATGAAAGCCTGTTTTACTCTAAGAAGGGTCTCTCAGGACTTCCCTGGTGATCCAGTGGAGAAGAATCCACCTGCCAATGCACGGGACACAGGTTCAATCCCAGGTCGGGGAACTAAGCCCACACACCGCAGCCACTGAGTCTGCCCTCTGCAGCCCGCAAGCCACAACATGAAGCCCAGACGCTCTGGAGCCCGTGATCCAGGATGAGAGAAGCCGCCACAGTGAGACGCCCCAGCTCCGCACCTAGAGAGCAGCCCCAGCTCGCCACAACCAGAGAAAACCTTCCTGCAGAAGCAAAGACCCAGAGCGGCCAAAAATTTGTTTTAATAAAAAAAAAAAAGAAATTGCCTCTCATTCCATTCACATGAGACACTTAGAGTAGAAATCATAGAGACACACACAGCAGGGGTTGCCAGGAGTGTTGGGGGGTGGGGGGGGCGGGATGTGGGAAATAGTGTTTGATGGAGACGGAGATTCAGCTGAGAAAGACGAAGCGTTCTGGAGACGACAGAGGTGATGATTGCACAAAGCGCATGTATTTAATATTGACCACTGAACGGTATGCTGAAAATACATCCGATGGTAAATTTTATGTTATGCGTACTTGACCACAACGGAAAAATTCACCAGAGAACAAAGGGATGAAGCATGTACTGATACACACTACGGCACCGATGACCCTTGAAAACATGATGCTAAAGGGGAAAAAAAGCAGTCACAAAGGTCACACACGGTCTGATTCCATTTATAGGAAACCTCCAGAACAGATGAATCCGCAGGGACGGAAATCAGCGCAGCGGTTGCCGGGGCCGGGAGGGAGGCCGGGGGAACTTCTGGGCTGATGAAAACACTCTGGACCTCGCCAGGGTGGTGTGTGCACGCCATTGTAAATATGCTAAACGCCATGCAACTGCTGCTTTGGTGAAGTTGATGTTATGTGAGCTTCACCTCAATAAATCATTATTTTTTAAGTCCAACAAAAATTGCTGATGAAGCCGGTGGGTGTGGGCGGGAGTGGAAGGAGTGCTGGGCTCTGAGTTCGGAGGTGGCGTTTGGCCCACACGCTCCCTGGCTCCCGGGGGTCTTCTCCGGGGACCTCCACCACAGACTGTGCACAGCAGCCCCCTGCAGGTCTCCGCAGCTTCCCATCCTCGGAGCCGCAAGGCAGTGATTGATCCCCATTTCTGTGGGTTCTCTGTGGTTATCCATAGGAGACAGGCCCTGGGTTGGCAGGCGGTCCCAAGGGGCAGAGGCTTGGATCAGAGCAGCTGGGCAGAGAAAGAAAATCCCAGGCCATGCTGGGTTCAGGGGAAGCGGGTGGCGTCTGCTCTCTGACCACGATCTCCCCGGATCGGCTCAAGCAGGGCTTGCAAGAAAGAAAGAAAGAAGGTGAAGTCACTCAGTTATGTCCAAATCTTTGCAACCCCATGGACTGTAGCCTGCCAGATTCCTCTGTCCATGGGATTCTTCAGGCAAGAATACTGGAGCGGGTTGCCATTTCCTTCTCCAGGGGATCTTCCCAATCCAGGGATGGAACCTGGGTCTCCTGCATTGCAGGCAGATTCTTTACCGTCTGAGCCATCAGGGGCTTGCAAACACCTTGCCAAGGTGCCATGCAGGTGCCCTGTGTAAGCAGACAGGGAGAAAGGAGAGGGTTGGGGCCGGGGAAGATGAGACCTTCCATGGAAAGAGGGAGGCGGGTCTGCTCTGGGAGCTGGAGGGAGAAGCCAAAGTTCTGAAGGGTGCAGGGAGCAGAAGACCGTAAGCCCAGTTCTAAGAATAACACAGAACTATCCTTTGGTGAGGGAAACACAGATTGTGCAGAAAAGGGAGTGATGAAGGGCCCTGTGCCACAGCAGGGGGCAGCGAGGGCTCCTCGATCAGTGGGACACCAGGCAAGTTTGCAGGAGGGAGGGGATTAAAGTAGTGGTGACTCTGGAGAGCCCAGGAGAAGCTAGATGACATGAGCCTGAGGGGACCCTTTGGCATCCTTTTCGCTCCAAAACACCACCGCCCATAAGCCCGCAGGAAGAAAGCTGATGGGGGGGCTGGACATTATGGGTGGGGTCTACCCAGAGGGTGGGGTCTACCCAGGAGGGTGGGGTCCATCCAGGAGGGTAGGGTCCATCCTGGAAGGTGGGGTCCATTCCGGAGGGTGGGGTCCATTCCGGGGACGGGGGATCTATGGGGGAGGGTGCAGTGGGAGGCCCTGGGTATGGGGGTGACCGTGAGCACAGTTGCAGCACTTGACCTTGGACCCACACTTGGCAGAGACCAGAGTAAAGGCGGGAGATAGCTGGTGGTGAGAGAGAACAGTGGCGGAACAGGTCAAGACAGGAAGTGAGTGAGCGTGAGGGAAGCAGGAGGGTCCGAGTAGGAGGTGGGGTTTCGGGTCGGGCGCAGTGGGAGCTGGAGCAGGGGCAGCGCTTCTGGGTGGGGTGGGGCGTGTTCCCAGGTCCCCCAGCAGTCCCAGGACACCTTCCTGAGGCTGCAGCTGTACACAGATACTTGGGGAGGAGATTATTTTTATATTGTAATAAATACATTCCATTGATCCACATGAAATTGTTAGTTTTTTTAATTTAAAAAATACTTCAAACGCCTTTCTCCTGGCTGCCTCGGGCTCCACCCCAAGCTCACGTCCGTCTGTGGATTCGTGAGGGAGGAAGAACATGCACACTCTGCTGAGGAATCTCTACAATTACGGCCGACGTTCCAAGTCTGGATCTCTGCGAAGGGGTGCAGGTTTGATTCCTGCATCGGGAAGAAACGCCAACGCATTTCTCCTAGTATTCTCTCGCTTCTCTAGTGTTCTGACCTGGAGAATTCCACGGACCGAGGAGCCTGGAGAACTCGAGTCCATGGGGTCGCAAAGTGAGGGGCTGACACTTTCGCTTTCGTTTCATAGTGATTCTACTTTTGCATCATTTGGGGAACATTAAAAACACCAGTGAAGGTCAATTGCATCTGAATCTCCAGGCACTGATTTTTTTTTTTTTTTTTTAATTTCCTAGAGTTGAGAATCAGTGCCTCAGATAAACAATTTCAGATGATTCAGTGTCAGGGTTGGGACAAAAAACGGCACGGGACCAGCAGCTTGGAATTCAGATGGGCGCCTGCGCTGGGAGAGTGGATGGGGAAGTGAGCCCAGGGAGTTTAGCCTGAAGGAGGGTTGGGGTCATGCAGCAGGTGAGGAGACACAGCAACTTTTTACAACTGTCTACCTTAGCAAATGTTAGAACTGGACATGGAACAACAGACTGCTTCCAAATAGGAAAAGGAGTACGTCAAGGCTGTATATTGTCACCCTGCTTATTTACTTATATACAGAGTACATCATGAGAAACGCTGGGCTGGAAGAAGCACAAGCTGGAATCAAGATTGCTGGGAGAAATATCAATAACCTCAGATATGCAGATGACACCACCCTTATGGCCT
>NW_011494625.1:1555116-1560899 GCF_000754665.1 Bison bison bison
TCCATCTAGTCAAGGCTATGGTTTTTCCAGTGGTCATGTATGCATGTGAGAGTTGGACTGTGAAGAAGGCTGAGTGCGGAAGAATTGATGCTTTTGAACTGTGGTGTTGGAGAAGACTCTTGAGGGTCCCTTGGACTGCAAGGAGATCCAATCAGTCCATTCTGAAGGAGATCAGTCCTGGGATTTCTTTGGAAGCAATGATGCCAAAGCGGAAACTCCAGTACTTTGGCCACCTCATGTGAAGAGTTGACTCATTGGAAAAGACTCTGATGCTGGGAGGGATTGGGGGCAGGAGGAGAAGGGGACGACAGAGGATGAGATGGCTGGATGGCATCACTGACTCAATGGACGTGAGTCTGAGTGAACTCCAGGGGAGGATGATGGACAGGGAGGCCTGGCGTGCTGCAATTCATGGGGTTGCAAAGAGTCGGACATGACTGAGCAACTGAACTGAACCTTAGCAAAATGCCCATCAAGTTCTGCAGCTGATGATACTTGCAAGAGTTAGGAAGAAAGTCAGGAATGGACACATGCGTGTGTATAATTGCACTCCTTAGCAGTACACCTGAAACTAACACACTCAGTCTCCGTGCTCTGTTATAATAGGAAGGGCAGGGAAGCCTGGCGACCACGGGGTCACAAAGAGCTGGACACGACTGAACCACTGAACAGCAACAACAAATGCTCTAATATGAAATTGAAAATATAAATATTTATGTTTTATCTAATATAAAACTGAACGTGAAGTGGCTCAGTCGTGTCCAACTCTTTGCGACCCCATGGACTCTAGTCCACCAGGCTCCTCTGTCCGTGCGATTCTCCAGGCAAGAGTACTGGAGTGGGTTGCCACTTCCTTCTCCAGGGGATCTTCCTGACCCAGGGATCAAACCCAGGTCTCCTGCATTGCAGGCAGACGCTTTACCATCTGAGCCACCATGGAAACCACCAATATAAAATACAATTAAATTTCAAAAAAAGGAAGAAAGGCAGAAAAGAAGGGAGAGAAGGATGGGGTGGGGGGCAAAAGGAGAGCAGAAAATGAAAGCCATCAACTTGTAGAGCTTGTCCTCGACTCCAGCCGATGGCTTCAGGAGACAGAGAAAATGAAGACAGAACTAATAAAAGGGCCACACGATCTGTTACTCTACTGTCCACCGTCAGAGGGGAATTCAGAGCTGGAGCGCCCCTGACCACCTCACTGCTCCCATTTTATGGGTGAAGGAACCGGGGCACGGAGAGGTCACGTGAGGGGTCACGGCGTCGCTGGGACTGGAACTCGCTGCTTTGCACTAAGCCCAGGGCTCCGGGGGGCAGGCTTCCCATGCACAGGCCACCCCTCCCCACAGGGTGGGTTCTGTTTTCTCATCCACAGGCTGAGGCTGTGAATGTGTGAGGCTGAGACCTAAGGTGGGGCAAGATAACACTCACTCTCATCAGACGCATGTCTTTGGAGAGCATCTTCCACGTAAATATCTCAGCAAGGGTCCACCCTCTGCAGGCAGGCAGCATGTGACCAGCACTGCGGGTGCTGATTCACTGTCTGATGGGCCCGGTGGGTCCATCATAGGCCGGGGTCTGGCAGCTCCCGGCTTCAGCTGCACCCGCTGCTTGGAGTCTGACCCCAGTCAGCGTCTGTGATGGGCTTTCTGGGGCTTCCTCCGCAGCAGGAAGGTGGCTCTGCGCTGCCAGCCAGCCTACCTTCACCGCCACTGCCCAGTACTCATCACTGTCTCAGTCCCAGGGACCTCTCTGTCCCATTGCCATGGCCACCAGCCTCGCCCCAGGCCTCCCAGTGCTGCAATGCTCACGGATTCTGGGTGACATGCGGGGAGATGCCCAGCAGTTGGAGAAGACACCGTCCTCCTCTGAAAGCTGTCCTGAGGCCGTTCCGTGGGACCCTCTGGGCTGTTGGCGGAGTCTTTCAATGGTGTCCACTTGGCGGCCGTCTGTGACCGAGTAGGGATGGTTCATTTCCCTCCTGCAGCAGCTTCCTGGCACCTTAACCCCAATCCTAAAGAGCTAAAGAAGGCTGTTCCCAGAGCTCAGATGCTGGCTGGTGCTAAACCCTGAAAACCTCACCGGCTGTTCCTGAAACTCCAGCTCTTGAGAGAGAATGTACCTCCCCCCCAACCTGCCGCCACAAGAGGCCTGGCCTGGCCCGTTCCTGGTGCCCCTGAGCCTCCTGTGACCCGAATCGGCTCCGAGACAGAGGAATCAGTGGCGGGCAAGGCAAAGAAGCACACGGCTGGGACTAGAGCTGTCCGCTCTTCACGAGCAAACGAAGGCAAACCTCCCGCATGCAGCACGGCCTGAGTCGCGGCCGGCCCTGGTGATCTGCCGGCCCAGTGCTGGTGATCACGGCCATCCCAAGCAGCGAGGGGCTCCCTGAACCAAGCACACTGCCAAGTGACACCTGTCCCTCGGGGCGGACCGCCTGCACTCCCCTCGTCAGCACTTTACCCCTAATCCTCCACCAAGAGCAGGCAGGCAGGAAGCCCTGCAGGTCAGAAGGCATCAGAAAACGCTGTTTTCACAATGGACACCCCCACCCCTCCACTCAGATCGCAAAGCCAGGGAGACCAGAGCCACACCCACCCAGGGGATGAGCCCCGTTGTCCCAGAGCCCGGCCCAGGGCGGGGGAGCAGAGATGGACTCACAGGTGTTCACCCCCATAAGAAGGGCCCAGGGTGGGGCAGGCAGCGGCCAGTTCTGCTGACCAGCCTGCAGCAGTTCCAGCTACCCAGGGCCCAGGGCCCAGGTCCACCCACCTCCAACCCAGTCCTCAGTTTGGGCGTTCATCTGCCCAGAGGTACTTTGCTGAGGATTGCCCTGGTGGCTCAGACAGTAAAGCGTCTGCCTACAAATGCCTACCATGTGGGAGACCCGGGTTCAATCCTTGGGTTGGGGAAGATCTCCTGGAGAAGGAAATGGCAATCCACTCCAGTATTCTTGCCTGGAAAATTCCATGGATGGTGGAACCTGGTAGGCTACCATGGGGTCTCAAAGAATCGGACACGACTGAGAGACTACTTTATTTCACTTTCACTTTGCAAAGGAGGAGCTGGGAAAAAAAAAGGAATATTCAAATTGAGCTGCCTCAGGGAAGCAGCTTCTTTAGAAGTAATGTCCAAAAACTAATCTCTTTCCAGTGGGAGGGATATGATCGCAAATTAGTAACTAGATGAAAATTAAAGAAAGGAGGCTGTGGTTTGAATTTCTTCGTACGTTTTTGTGCTCACTTGGAATAATTTATTCAGCTTCTCCTGTAAGTTCGAATGTCCTCACAAAGAATTATGGTTTAATTTTTTAAATTGAGGGACAAAGTGTTTACCTCTAGAACTGGCAAAGCAAACCTCAAGTTCAAGCCTTAATATTCAGACCCCACGTCCAGGCCCACGTTCCCGTCAGACCATCAGTACCACCAACTTTTAACAATATCCCAGGGATTTCCCAGTGGTTGAGTGGTTAAGGCTCCTCACTTCCAAGTCAGGGGCTCGGGTTCGATCCCTGGTTGGGAAACTGAGGTTCCACATGCTGTGTGGTCCAGGAAAAAAAAATCCCCTAAAAGGGGAGAACAAAGTTGGTGGCTCTGAGGTCTGGAAAGGCCAGTGTTCAGAGGGATTGGCAACCGTCACACGTCCCAGGAGAGTCCGCACACATCATCCTTCCTCCCGTCATCCTTCCTCCCGTCATCCCTCCCCGCCCAGCACCCACATCACTCCCATTTATTCAGATGACTCTCAGGGTCTGCGAAGAATATTTAGAGGATCGGGAGGCTGGCCAGGGTCCAGCAGGAAGAAGCCTCAAACGCGGAGAACAAACTGGACTGAACCAGCTCCCAAAGTTGCTGGCATGCTATGGAGACACGCCGTCTCCTGAGAGACAGTTGTAAACTCCTTGCACAGCAGAAGACGGGCCCCTCACGCATGCTTCGCCCCGCACGCACGCGACTGCTGTCTGCCCCTCGCTGGTTCACAGGCCCCACGAGTCTCGGGGGGGGCGAGGGGCGGGCAGCTGCTCCCTGACCCGCCCGCGGCTGAGGCAGGATGAGCAGTGGTTTCCAGCTGGGCTGGGCTGCGTGCGGCGACTCACGGAAGCCTCTGGGTGGGGAGACGGGACCCATATCCCCTTCGTGAAGCCGTGTCCCCAGGAGAACGGGCGTGGAGGGGAAGCTGTGGAGGCACACGTGTGTGCTCAGTCGCTTCAGTTGTGTTTGTGAGCCTGTGGACCGTAGCCTGCCAGGCTCCTCTGTCCTTGGAATTTTCCAGGCAAGAATTCTGGAGCAGGTTGCCATTTCCTCCTCCGGAAGATCTTCCTGAGCCCGCCAGGCTCCTCTGTCCATGGGGATTCTCCAGGCAAGAAGACTGGAGCGGGCTGCCATTTCCTCCTCCAGGGGATCTTCCCCACCCAGGGATGAACCTGAGTGTTACGTCTACTTGCTTTGGCAGGAGGGTTCTTTACCACTAGCATCACCTGGGGAGGCCTGCCACCTTCCAAATGGACCAGGGGAAACTCCAAGTTGTTTTTTTTTTTTTTTAACTGGATTTCAAGTATTTGGAGGGCTCATGTGCCGCTGGCAGCTGCTGACTTCCTGAGCCTTAAACAAAATAAGAAGTGTCTTAGCACACGGTGTGGGGTTCGGGAGATGTGGGTTCGGACATGGCCCCTAGTCACCTACCCTCTCCAGGACTTCACCTCGGAGACGAGATGCGGCTGCGGCTGCTCCTGCTGCTGTCTGAGGCTCAGAGGAGAGGCAGGCGGGGTGGTCTGGTGGAGCCTGCTTGGGGCCAGGGCACAGATATGCCTTCCATGTCTGTCACACTGTGGTCATTTGGTACGTGTTGATCCTGTCCCCCTCCTTCCCCAGGTGAGTAGCCACCGTAGAACGGGTTCCATCAGCTCTGCCTCTCAGCCAAGCCACACATACGGCTTCTCAGAGACACCAGGTCCCCTCCACAAGGTAACCCAGGGGCATCTGCAGATCAGGCTTCCAGCCCTGCTCTGTCTCTGGCTGCTGGGGCAGCTTGGTGTGCAGAGGTCACAGTCCCTCTCCTCTCCCGCTGACCATCCACTTCCCCATATTTAGTTAGATGTTGAGTTTCTCTCCATGAACCTGGATGGTCCGTGATCGGCAGGGCTTGAGTTTGTCTCAATTTGTGGCTTCATCACCCCTCCCAGACAGCTTCTGTCTCATGGCCCCAGACGGCTGTCCAGATCCAGCCATCTCATCATATTCTAGATGAACCACATCCATCGTGATAAACCGTTTTGTAATACTGAAGCCTTTCCTTGTGAGAAATCCTTCCCAGAGACCCGATTGAATAAAAAAGCTCAGGGGAGGGAATGAAGGTCTGCTCAGTTCCCCAGCCCAACTGCTCTTAAAGGCCAAGCAGAAGGCAGCCCCTGGGGTTCCCTGGAGCATATTTAGAGAACTGCAAGACTTTGTTCTGAATCTGACACTCTGCAATGCTAAGTGTTTTCAGGATCACTTGGGCTCATTTCTGAGCCTGACAAAATTAGCTCAAGGCCGATGTGTAACACGCATCAGGAAGAAGGTGGCCAGATGTCCTTCCTCACCCGGCTCTGCACATCTGTCACCCAGGAGAAGCCACCTGGAAGTGAATTCCTATAATTAACTGATCTCAGTTGGAGACTCAGCAGCTTTGGGGGAGGGGAGAGAATAGGAAAAAGAAATACGAGAAAATAATGTACCCTATCCTGAAAAGAGTGTCCAATGAACATAAACCAATCAGTGGAGGCTGTAGAAATAGGACCTGCGATA
>NW_011494625.1:1560999-1564420 GCF_000754665.1 Bison bison bison
GGGAGCATGGGGCAGGAGACCCAAACTCCTCGTCCACGTCTGCACTAAGTACTGACCTTGAACAGATCGTATCTGTGTTTTAGTGGCCTCCAGGGTAGGGCTAGACCAGGCTTAAACTTCTGCGTGATTTTTCCAGCCATAAACTTCTGTGAGTCTAAGGATTGTGGGCACTGAAGAATGTTGACAAGATGGCCAACTCGGACTTCCCTGGTGGTCCAGCGTTTGAGACTGCACACTTTCAGTACAGGGGGTGTGCGTTTGATCCCCGGTCGGGGAACTAAATTCCCACCTGCTGCTTTGCCTAAAACATATTTTAAAAAGTCCTCAGGAACCCAAGTCCCCGCTAGCTCTGGGCTTCCCAACCTCAGGCTCGGGCGTCTTGTCTCACGGTTCCCCGAGCCCTTAGTGGCCCTGGGTTCACACGCAGACCAGCAGGGCGGCCTCTCGGGTCATCAGTCCGCGCAGTTTCACAGGCTCTGCGCTCACAGGGGCCCCCACTTGCTTTCATGCCTTGCTGTCACCATCGTGAAATCTTTAGTACTTTTACCTTTGAATTTGTGTTTTGTGAGTGGAGTCCTAGGGACAATAAGACGTGCGTGTGAGCAGAGAAGGACTGTGCAATGTGGGGCCCACCCTTCCCTGCTGCCCCATTCACAGGCCCTTACCCCTGACGTCATGAGCACAAAATCCTACGGGGCCCATGCACCCAGGAGTCCCCTGGGACTCAAGTATAATACACCGCACTGAGTAGCTGGGGCCGCAGGTAGCCCCCAGAGGCCATGATTCCATCCAAACTGGAACTGGCTTTAAACGCAGGAAGAAGACCGCAGAGTTCTACAAAAGCACAGAAGCCCAAAAAACTCTGTCCTGTTCTCTCACTGGTGTTACTTCCCTGGATCAGCCAAGCACTTACTCTGAAAAGGACACGGAAGGAAAAACAGAAGTGGAAGCTTAACACACCGGTGTGGATTATTCCAGAAGGAAGCCAGTAGAACTCCAGCCTATGGCTCTGAAAGCCGCAATTTTTTGCCTTGTTCCTCCCCCTTGATTGTTTTTTCCTTCTTCTATCAACACAGCAGCAGGCAACCATCTAAGTCGCGTGCAGAGGTCTCTCTCGCTGTGGGTGTCTGCCCAGAACTGCGTCATCTTCCTGGACGCTGGCCCTCCAGTCTCCTTTCCGTGGCTGTCACGTGAGCCCCAAGGTCTGGTGTTTGGTCCCCTAAAGCAATAAGTCCCCTACTTCTCCAGTTCCTCCAAGAGTATTTTAAGAAGAAAAGGGGGAACATCTATCTCAGAGCTTATTTTTCACTGTACACCCTTTTTCATACTTAAATGCCTTAGCATGTGTCTACAGGATCCAGAAAACAGGTCTATTATCTATATTTGTGTGTGTATTTAGTCGCTCAGTTGTGTCCAACTCTTTGTGACGCTTCAGACCGTAGCCTGCCAGCCTCCTCTGTCTGTGGGATTCTCTAGGCAAGAATACTGGGGTGGGTAGCCACTGCCCTCCTCCAGGGGATCTTCCCGAACCAAGGGGTCGAATCCAGGTCTCCTGAATTACAGGCAGATTCTTTACTGACGAGCCACCAGGGAAGCCCCTGTCTGACTCTGTGTGACCTCATGGACTGCAGGACAGGGAAGCCCAGCTCGCTGCAGACCTTAGGATCCAAAACAGCTGGACAAAACTTGGCGACTGAACAGAGACACGAAATCGGTATTTTTACAATCACCTATTCTCCGTTGTTTCAGAAAGGAAAATAAAACAAACAAAACAACTCAAACATCTTTCATGAATACCCAAGGGAAAAAAGGAGCTATCCTCCATCCCAGAAAAAAAAAATAATTTTCTCAAAGAGTGGCATCAAAATGTCAGGGTCCGTCATCATTTCTTTCTTGAGGATAACTGGCAACCCACAACTCCCCTGAGGGGACGACAGAGGATGAGAAGGTTGGATGGCATCACTGAGTCAACAGACATGAGTTTGAGCAAACTCTGGGACAGGCTGAAGGACAGCAAGGCGCGCTGCAGTCCACAGGGTCACAAAGAGTGGGACACGGCTGAGCGACTAACCGTCGAGAGCAGCATAACTCCCCTGATCCCAGTGCGGAAGCAGCTCTGCAGAAGTTACTCTGCCGGGAAATGGAGACCTCGCCCTGGCCAGCCTCTCCGTCTCCCTGCGCCCTTTTCAGCGGCTGCTTCTCAATCATGTGTGGGGATGGAAAGCCGGGCACGCATGCGGGGAGCGCGACTGGGCGTGGAAGGCGGAGCGCCGTGGTTTCTTCTTCCTTCTTCCTGCTGTGCTTCAGCAACTCCACACCTACTCCTGCACAGACTTGTTGGAGAATAAAAGCTGTCAGGGCCAGAAACGAGCTGAAGGTGCTTATTTCCACCCCGAGGAGAGTGGCACTCCCAATGATACGCTGCAGGCGTGTGCAGAGCCAGGGCCCAGGGTGCGTGCTCCAGGCCCAGTTCCGTTCCAACAACTATATCTAGCTCCCCAGAGCCGCCCCCACGTATGTGCCCAAGACCAGCTTTTGTCCTGAAACAAGAAGACAACCAGTTCTATTTCCACACTGCAGCTCGTAAAATGTAGAGAACTTTTCTGTAGCAACCACCTCCATCACGGAAGCCAAGGGGCTGGTTTCCTTCTGTTTCTTAAGTGAGACTGGAGAGCCTGGTAGAAGCGATCCTGCCGGCAGATGGCTGTCCTGGCCCTGGCAGCGCTGATGCCGGGCGCAGGATGGCCCCCAGTCAGGGGCTGCCCTGGGCTTGCTGAGGACGGTCCCCGGTCGGGGGCTGCCCCGGGCTTGCTGGGGCCGTCCTGGCCCTGGCAGCGCTGACGCCGGGCGCAGGATGGTCCCTGGTCGTGGGCTGCCCCGGGCTTGCTGGTGGGGGGCAGCAGCCCTGACCTCGGCCTGCTGGGCTCTGGCAGCACCTCCGCCCGTGGGCTGTGACAACCGAAGTGTGTCCAGACATTGCCGGGTGTCTCTCCAGGGGCAAGGTTGCCCCCAGTTAGGAACCACTGATAAAAGAGAACTGGATTATTTGCTTGTCACTTGTTGAATCGCTCAGTTGTGTCTGACTCTTTGTGACCACACCAGGCTCCTCTGACCATGGGAATTCCCAGGCAAAAATACTGGAGTAGGTTGCTATTTCCTTCTTCAGGGGATCTTCCTGACCCAGGGATTGAACCCACATCTCCTGCATGGGCAGGTGGATTCTTTACCCAGGAGCTACCAGGGAAGCCCTGATCAAAACAGAACTGGATTTTTTTGGTTGTCACTAGGAAACATTTCGGAGAAGGCAATGGCACCCCACTCCAGTACTCTTGCTTGGAAAATCCCATGGACAGAGGAGCCTGGTGGGCTGCAGTCCATGGGGTCGCTAAGAGTCGGACACGACTGAGCGACTTCACTTTCA
>NW_011494625.1:1564520-1564645 GCF_000754665.1 Bison bison bison
GCAACCCACTCCAGTGTTCTTGCCTGGAGAATCCCAGGGACGGGGGAGCCTGGTGGGCTGCCGTCTGTGGGGTCGCACAGAGTCGGACACGACTGAAGCGACTTAGCAGCAGCAGCAGGAAACAC
>NW_011494625.1:1564745-1566614 GCF_000754665.1 Bison bison bison
AACACTTATCAGCAACAACCAAAACAGTTGTTCACGGTTATTTCGGCTTCGTAGTCAAATTGTACAGGAAACCGGGAGAATCAGAGTCATTCCTCCACGCTGCTTTGTGTTTCCACGTGTCCTTGGAGCCAAGAGCGTGCGAGGAGCAGCCTGCCCCTTCGGCCCGGCGCTGCTCTTGGAGCTGATGGGAAGGCAACTGCGCTTCTTCATGGCAGAGCCCCAGCGAGCACCTGGAGACTCTAGCTTCTGGATTTGGAGTCAGAAAGGGCTCAGACTCATGTGATTTGGGACAAGTGCCTGTGTGTGTGTGTGTGTGTGTGTGTGTGTGTTAGTCTTAACAACAACAACAGAACGGTATACAAACAGCACACAGATACTGATTATAAAAACCAAATGATACAGAAGGAATACACACTCACTGGGGGGAAACGTCCCCCTTCATCTCACTCATTTCCCCTTGGGTAGCATCCAGTTATCATTTTATTGCCTTTATTATTTTTTTTCTGAATCCTTCCCTTGCATTTACAGAGATGGGGAGGTGGTTAAAATGTGATTATTTTTAACGTAATTCTAGGCTTATTCTTCTGTCACCTACTTTTAAAGTATTCCAGGTCAGGACACGTGACATTCTTTTTTGATTCTAAATTTATATTAACTTCATTGAGTATAACTTGCGTGCAGTAAGACACTCCTGCATGACAAACACATGTGTGTGTAACTGCAATCCCAGTCGAGGTAAAAGCATTTCAGTCCCTCAGAAAAGACTTCTGTGGGACCCCTTCCCCGTCAGTTGTCTCCTTACTCAGTCCCGGACAACCCCTGACCTGCTTTCTGTCACTGTGGATGAGATTAGTCTTTTCAAGAGTTTGATATAAACAAGATCCTGTCGTATTCCGCGTGTCCTTCCCGTGCTTGGCTCCTTTCTCTCTGTGCAGTGCCTTTGCAGGTCAGCCATGGCAAGGTAGTGACTCCCTGTACAGATACCTCAACTCATTTACTCCTTCACCTATGGATGGACAAGGGCTTCCCAGGTGGGGCCAGTGGTAAAGAACCCGCCTGCCAATGCAGGAGACATAGGAGATGCAGGTTCCATCTCTGGATTCAGAAGATCCCCTGGAGGAGGGCATGGCAGCCCACCCCAGTGTTCTTGCCTGGAGAATCCCATGGACAGAGGAGCGTGGTGGGCTACAGTCCACAGGGTCGCAGAGAGTCGGACACGACTGAGCGTGCACTCATGGATGGACAGCTGGGCTATGTCCACTTTGAGGCTGCTGTGAAGAGAACTGTTTTGAAGACCAGTGGTTAAGTGTCTATGTGGACATGTCTTCATTTCTTTTCAAGAGAATGAATTCCTCAGAGAGCAAATGCTAGCTCTTAGGGTAACTGTATGTTTATCTTTGTTAAAAAAGAAAGCCCAACTGTTTTCAGAGGCGGTGGTTCTGATTCGTATTCCACCAGCTGAGTATTAATGGGCACACCAGTTGTTCTGTATCCTGCAAAGCTCTGGGGTTAGGACTGAACATGTGAATTTGGAGGGGGAGTGGGGTACACATTCAGCCCATAGCAGTGGGTCTTATATAAGTCCGTGGGGGAGAGTGCTTTCTGCAGGAAGTCGTGCCCCAGAACACACAGTGTGGGAGAGCTTGGTCACAGAGCTCGGGAGGATGAAGCTTCACTGCTGTCTGGGGATCCAGCTAGAGCTCAGCATTGTTTCCAGGGCCCCGCCCCCTTGTTTGCTCCACCTCGATGAAGCCTTCCCTGGCTGATAGGGGCCTGGTGGGAAAGCACCTGTGAAAAGGCAGGGAGGGGCCCGCAGAGCCTCAGGGAAGAGCCCAAGGCAGGGAGCTACACAGAGAAGCAGAGAAAGTA
>NW_011494625.1:1567849-1568111 GCF_000754665.1 Bison bison bison
GTGCCCCCCCCCAGCAACACGCTTAGATGATCTGAATTTAGTTCTATTCTGGGAATCTGTGGGGAAATGAGCTAAGTGCCAAGGAGAGCGATCTGGGGTTTGAGGGCAGCAGGGCTGGCAGAGAGGAGATGCCAGCCAGCTCTCCCCACCGCCCCTCCCGGCCTCTGCGTCCCTGGGGAGCAAGCACACTGGTGAGGGGGTGTCTGGGTGCCATGCAACCTCAGCTGCCCTGCTCCGTAATGGAAGAGGGGGAGCCAAGCAG
>NW_011494625.1:1568218-1575458 GCF_000754665.1 Bison bison bison
GCTCAGAAGCAGAGAGGAAAGCCAGCCCCGGTGTGGGAGTGTGTTTTCTCTCTGGGCAGAGCTGGAGGTGTGCAGGGCGAGCGCTCATGACTGGCAGTGACCTGGTCAGGAGCCAGGAGTGGACCAACGCCCTTCTCAGGGGGACCGCGGCTCAGCCTCGGGAGGAGTTTCCGCCCCACACAGAAGAGCCTTTACAGCTCTGTTGGCCTCTGACCCAGACCAGCCCAGGGTGCAGACAGTTTCAGGACCCATTTCTGCACTATTTAAGCCAACTGCCAACCTCCCTAAGGAGATCTGAACTTCCAGCTTTGTGAACTATGGTAGGAAAAAAAAAAAAAGCCCGGAAAAGCAAACGTGGTTCGAACAGAAGGTCTTCCTTCTGCTAACATCCCCACATCCTCCCACTGAAAATGACTCTCCCAGGCACTTATCCTCCTCTAGCAAAAACATCGTGTTGTCTCTTTAAAAATCAAGCCAGCAGAGCCAGCAGAGCAGGAAGAGTGAGAGGGGACCTTCCTTGATGTGAACTTCCTCCTTCCTCGTGGTGGCCGTGAGGATTAAACAACTGTACTGCAGCCCCAGAGGAAGCTCTGTGTCCCCTTGAGAATGAGGGTCAACAATATGCTGAAATCAGTTTAATGAAAACACCCGTGACACTCACCCCCATCCAAAAACGTTTTCATTAACATGCAGCTAAGTCGATGTGCTTGGGTCAGCAAACACTGCAAAACCACAGCACGGGTGCAGAGGGAACTCTTTCTCCGGTTAGTTTCAGGGTTTGCATTAGGGAGTTTGCCTGGCCCTGGCGTCTCCCTGTGTACCAGCAACGCTGCGGAGCTGCACACGCCCAGGTCCCGCTGCAGGAGCCGCCTGCCTGGGAGGTGGTTTGCAAACAGAAGCACCCTCGTCGGCCACTTCCTACCCTGCCTGGGTGCCCCTCGCACGCAGGGCTTGTGTGGCTGTCGAGGTAAAGCAGAGCTCCTGGGAGCAATCTGAGGAAAGCCACTGTGCTGTAAACGGAGCCCTAGATCCTGGGCTACATCTTCCTTAAGAAAGACATCGTGTATGTTGTTTAAGGGCTTCCCAGCTGGCGTTCCTAGTAAAGAACCTCCCCTGCCAATGCAAGTGACTTAAGAGACGTGGGTTCGATCCCTGGATCTGGAAGATCCCCTGGAGAAGGAAATGGCAACCCACTCCAAGAATTCCATGGACAGAGGATCCTGGCAGGCTATAGTCCATGGGATCACAAAGAGTCAGACATGATTGAAATGACTTAGGATGGATGGACGATGTTGTTTAAAGCAAATAAAATAACGAGGAGATGAGGAAGAAGAAAGGAAAATCATTTTCAAAAGACAACCTTGAATTCCCTGAGAAGAGCAGCTCTTGGTGTCTAGAAAGGACATCATCTACACCTTATCAGAGGCCAGAGCAGTCTGCCTGTTGGGACAACATCGTCTCCACGGACACACCTATCCCGTGAGCAGAGTGGGCAGCTGCTCGGAACCAGGAACTGATGCGCTGGCTGAGCCCTTCAGCCAGCACTCTGTGTGGCCAGGAGCTTGTCCCCAAGGCCGGCGGTCACTAAGGAGGTTGATCCATCTCCAAGTAATGTGCTCTTCCTCCTTTCCGGGACAGGCCCCGTGTTCTCAGCTGAACACATCATATTTTCCATGTCCCAGGATGGGACTGTTGTCCTGGCGTCCAGCACACCCAGTGGACTTAGAGACTCTTGATTTCCTGCTGATGCCTGAGAAAAACAGGCACCACAGAGGAGCAAGGTCAGGAGGCAGCAGGGTCAGAGCCCTGGGAATTCCCAAGGATCCCTCAGCCTTGACGTCTCTGCATCTTTGGGGCCAGAGCACCAGCGGTCAGCTCCTCACTAAACAGATAGGGTTGGGGAAGGATCCCTGTGTGAGGGCTGCCATTTTAAACAGCTCTGAGCATCTGATTCTGTCCATAACACACGCTGATGACACAGTGGCCGGAACCAGTTTGAGAGCGGCTTTCTCATCCTCCTTTGAACGGATGCAGAACGCACAAAGGTGGCTAAAGCAAGCAATGGTCCTAAAGCACCAACCCAGCAGACAAAAGCCTGCCTGGGGTCTGGCAACCAGCAGGCGCACGGCAGGCAGAAGGTGTGCCTTGCTTGGGCTGCAGGGCACCTGGTCATGGGACCATGCAGAAAGGAAGCCTTCTCTGTGGAGGCTGGATGGGTATGAGAAGCACCCGGAGGTCACTGATGTAGGAAGCGAGTCTGACCATCTCCAGGAGTGTGGGGCCCAGGGAAGGGTATTTTTAATAGAAGCCTCTGGCTCTCCCTGCAATACAGGAGACACAGGAGATGCAGGTTCGATCCCTGGGTTGGGAAGAGCCCCTGGAGGAGGAAATGGCAACCCACTCCAGTACTCTTGCCTGGAGAATCCCACGGACAGAGGAGCCCGGCGGGCTACTGTCTGTGGGGTCGCAGAGAGTCAGGCATGACGGGGCACACAGCACATTGGCCCCAGGCTGGAGGAGGGCGTGCAGGGAGCTCCCACAGTTTCACTTTCCGACTTGGATCAGGCCATCCAGACAAACTCGGGAATTCAGATGGAGCTGGACAAAGGCAGGGAGGCCAGAGCCCCAGCACCAGAAATGAAGGCCAAGGATCCAGAGAGACTAGAAAAGAATCCGTTTACTTAACATTGAAACAAACAGGGAGGGACTCTGGTTCCTATCTGAAGCGGTTGCATGCAATTCATTCACTTCTTAACACACTCTTTCTCCTACCAACTTCTACAAACATTTCTGAAAATGCCCTGTCTGCAAACCTATGCAGGAGGGGTAGAGAGGGGAGGGAGGAGCCCTACAGAGACCAGCACTTGGTCACTGGAGTTCGAAGCTGAGGGTTCCAGGCACTGGAAAATACTTTTCTTTGACTGATGAGAATAAACATTCGCATGGGTGCTCAGGAAAGGTTCCTGGTCCTGGCAGCTGAGTAAGAAGCCCACTCTCGTGGGGAGATGCTCGCCCGATACCCCAGGCGCTGCAGCTCGTGTCCAGGGTTGGCCCCACCGTCAGCTGCAGGCCCCTTGCTGGTCTCAGCATTTCCTTTGTCCCTCGGGCTGGTCCTCAGGTTCTGATAAGTGTACGAATTTTCCCTAAATTTTCTTGCAGCACAAAAGCTGCTTTTGTGCTGTGGAACTTTGTGGAGGGTTTGGTTTCTTGCCCATGGCTTGCCTCCTGTCACTCACACTCACCTCCTGGGCTGGTCAAAGGGTAGGGAACTCGCTACCATCCCCCGCCCTCATCCGCCCCTGCTAGGAAGCCATGGGCGTGGGGGGGGGTGGATGTAGGGAAATGCCCTGGGGCTAAACTCAAGAGACTTGTGAATAATCACCTGTCCTGCCACCTGCTGCCTCATTCTCACTGCTCTGGGGGAAACGCAAGGGGGAAGGAATTGGTCCAGACTGGGGTTTCTCCGCCTCGGTGCTACTGACATCTTGGGAGAGGTGGTCCTTTGTTGGGGATGGGGCATGGGGGGATAGCTGTGCACTGTATGTGCGATGCTTATTTCATCCCTGTGTCCACCCAGCAGCAGCCAGCAGCATCCCCTCCAGGTGTGACAATCCCCAAGATCCACGAACACTGATAAATGCCCCCCAGGCAGGAGGGGAACTTCCCTAGGAGAGCCGCCAGTCCGAACCAGCGCGATCTAATCCAGAAACCATCCAGGGCCCCTGAGCAAGTGAAACGTGGCTAGTCCAAAGCGGCACGTGCTGTGGGCATAAACTGTATCCTGAATCTCAAATGTTTACACAGAAAACAACACAAAATGTAAACCAGCTCAGGAATATTTTTATATGATTATGTTACATTTTTACTGGTTACAGTAATAGGATTCTTAATCCATTGAGTTATATAAAATAAAATGTAAGAATTGATTTTATCTTTTTTTTTTTTTCACTTTGAATAACGTGGCCACCTAACATGTTGAAATAACACATATGGCTCAGCTGGTGGGGCATTAGATTTCCACTGCTCAGCACAGGTCCAGATGCTGCCCACTAGGGTCCTCCCTAAGAAGGTCCAGATTCCCTGGGAGTAAGTCGCTGCCACACCAGCAAAGCAAGCATTTGTCAGGACTCTCTGCCCTGGCGATGGATCTGGCAGCTGAGGCATGACAGGGCGGACACAGAATCGTCAGAAAGTCTCCGATGCTTGTGTCCAGGTTTCTTCTCAGTGAGAACTGTCGCACAGTCTGCGGTGTCAGCATTTAGCAGTGACGCCCCGCAACATCCCACAAAGGAAGCAGCCCCAGCTGTCAACATCCTACTCGGGTCTGACGGAAGCAACAGGCCCTGGACACCGGACACAGGAGCCCGGGAAACTTTCCACTCCTACCGACCTGTAGGAGAGCCTGGGGGTGCACCGCCCCCCGTAGCCGGGAGAGCCAGGGGTCAGAGGAGCTGATGGAGCGTGTCGTGAGCCACGCCCCACCTCCATCACCTCCCTCCATTCCCGAAACAGTCAGGTGAGCTGGACGCTAGGCTGTCTCCATTTTATTTATATGTGGCCCATAGGAATTTTGCTCTGGAAACTCAGGTCATTTTTACTAAATCAAAGTAATGCAGTCAAACACAACATTATAAAGAAACTGTTAATATACTCCAATTAAAAAAAAAAAACCTAAAAAATAGAATTGTCATATGATCCAGCAATTCCGCTTCTGGGCGTATATCTGGAAATAAAAATACTAACTCAAAAAGATACATGCATCTGAATGTTCAGAGCAGCACTACTTACAATAGCTAAGACATGGAAACACCCCTAGTCTCCGCCAACAGACGATTAGATTAAGAAGATATGGCATATACACATACGTATACAATGGAATATTTCTCAACCCTGACAATGGCCATTTACAGCAATGTGACTGTACCTAGGGAATATTACGCTTACTGATACGTCAGACAGAGAAAGACAAATACTATGATATCACTTATATGTGGAGCTTAAACAATATTACAAATGAACGTATATACAAAACAGAAGCAGACTCACAGACATATACAACAAACTTGTGGATACCAAAGGGAGGGACAAATTATGAGCGTGGGATTAGCAGACAGAAATGATGGTACAGAAAACAGAGATACAACAGTGATCTGCTGCAGACCACAGGGAATTATAAACCATATTTTGTAATAATCTATAATGGGATGGGATCTGCAGGAATACTGAATCCCTCTTCTGTAAGTGGAAGACTAACACAATATTATAAATCAAGTTAAAATTTAAATTCAAATAAAAATTTTAAAAACACAGCAAAAAAAGGATGCAATTCAAAAAAAAAAAAAAAGATGCCCTTTTTTTTCCAGTCTCACTTCTCTCCCCAGTTCCTTTCAGTTGTTCCAAACGTAAAGGCCCCAGAGTCGTAAGCAGAGAACACTCAAGGCGGCCCCGCTGATTGTCTGTCCGCCTGGTTATCTCAATGGGCCGCCGCCCTGGGCTGCTTGGTGCCTTGCCGGGCTCTGCATGCTGCGTGTAGGGATGGCACTCCAAGGCATGGCCCTTTCCTGAGAGCTGGCAGTGAGACAGGACCACGTTCTTGGGGCTCCTTCTGGAAGCCCTGCCCCCGGCTCTTCTCTGGCTACAGCAAAGCTCTCCCTTAGCTCCGCAGTCTTCCCTCTCACTGAAAAAACAAAACAAAAAGCACCATCCTTAGCCATCCCCCGCCCCCCAACCTCCTCTGCACACACACACCTCCCTTCCTCTGAGTACCAGCAAGCATTATCTTTTATCCTTAGTGACTTCAAGCATCCAAAATAAAATTCACAACGGTGGGTTTCCATTCAGGCAAACTCTGCTTCCCATCCGGCACCACAAACCTCCAGAGTGATAAGGAGCTCAAACACTTGACCTTCTGGGAAGGAAGACCCCAAAAAAATGGCAACATGCAATTTAAGATCTCTATAAATTATGCTGTTTCCACAAGTGGAGAAAGCCAAGACTGTGTACAGTCAAGATAATTGTTCAGTATCATGTTTCTGGAAAGTGTCAGAGGAGGAGGCCAGCCCAGGACCCCTGACTCCCCCTGAATAGATCACAGTTGCTCTCCCTCTCCACACCCCGGGGCCCGACCCCCAGAGGGCCTGGAAGGAGAGCTGACGGCCGAGGGAGGGGGCAGCCGGACCTCTGGGCCCCCAGTTCTATTCCCGGAAGTGCCTTCCTCTTGGGAAACTCTTACTGTTATGCAGCTGCCAGGCCCCAACCGACCCAATTAGGACTCACTTCCCTGTTCACTTAGCATTGCTGGAACCTGCTGGAATGTTTAAAAAGGACCTTGTTGGAAGCTGAGGTTCACATATCTGATTTACAAAATATTTTTCTCACTCAGCTTTCTGCAGAAATTGTTTTTGTTTTTGTTTTAAAGGGAAGTAATCAGTAAAATCCATAGGTGCTAGCTGCTGCAGGAGTTCTGCAAACCTGTGATTCCAAGAGCAGTTTTCTTGGGGGGGGGGGGTGGGGGCTGGAGAGGGGGTTAGGCGGAATGGCTCATGAAGAAATCCAGTTGGGACAAGGTGTGGAATCGTGGAGCTATTTTATCACATTTAGTGGTCGGTTATCACCAGGGTAATTGAGCAGCTAATCAAAGTACTCCATCATAAAACTGTAGAATCGATCTTCAAATTGGATATTTGCCACTGGAGCAGGCCCAGCTCACAGACCGGGTAGGAGTCCTTGCTGAGACGTCTGCCTCTTCAGGCTGTGAGGTCTGTGAGAGCGGCAGAAGCAGAGGAGCAGCTGACGTCCCCACACGGGACCCAGAGCACAGATCCTGACATAACTCCTGCGCCCGTGTCCAGCAGGGCCTGCTGCTGACAGCACAGGGGGAAAGTACTATCCCGCTGAAAACCCTTACAAAATGCTACGCAGTTGGCCGTAGGACTGAAAGGATTTACCTATAAAAACACAGCGTAATAAGACAGGGGACTGTATTCTACATTCTGTGATTCAGCCATAATGGAAAAGGATATTTTAAAAAAGAATGACACATCAAATGGCAAACTGCTTGTGATTCAGGAACACTTTGTTTTTTTGCTTCTTATGCCTTTTGATTTCTTATTATATACATGTTAAATCCCTGCAGATGGTGACTGAAGCCGTGAAGTTAAAAGACGCTTACTCCTTGGAAGGAAAGTTATGACCAACCTAGATAGCATGTTCAAAAGCAGAGACATTACTTTGCCAACAA
>NW_011494625.1:1575558-1575899 GCF_000754665.1 Bison bison bison
ATCAGTCCTGGGAGTTCACTGGAAGGACTGATGCTGAAGCTGAAACTCCAATACTTTGGCCACCTCATGCAAAGAGTTGACTCATTGGAAAAGACCCTGATGCTGGGAGGGATTGGGGGCAGGAGGAGAAGGGGACGACAGAGGATGAGATGGCTGGATGGCATCACCGGCTCGATGGACACGAGTTTGGGTGAACTCCAGGAGCTGGTGATGGACAGGGTGAGCTGGTGATGGACAGGGTGGCCTGGTGTGCTGTGATTCATGGGGTCACAAAGAGTCGGACATGACTGAGCAACTGAACTGAACTGAACTTTTAAAAAATATACATTATTTTTTTTGAA
>NW_011494625.1:1576031-1588428 GCF_000754665.1 Bison bison bison
AAACTTATTTAAAAATGTGTGTGTGTGTGTGTGTACAGCAGAAATTAGCACAACATTATAAATCAACCATATTTATTTAAAAGATATGGGAAAATATGAAATACAGACAAATAAAAAGCAAGTATAGCTTCTTACAAACCTGGATGTCTGTTAAAAATATAGCAACAGAAATTGAGCTACACAAAATTGAAGAAAAAAGCCAGACAAAACAGTGTGTACTGAAAAGTTCCATGTGTAGAAATTTAAAAGGGGCTTCCCCAGTGGCTCATCAATAAAGAATCCACATGCAATGCAGGAGACACGGGTTCAAGAAGATCCCTGGAGAAGGAAATGGCAACCTCCTCCAGTATTCTTGCCTGGGAAATCCAATGCACAGAGGAGCCTGGCGGGCTACTGTCCGTGGAGTCATAAAGAGTCAGACACGACTTAGTGACTAAACCACAACGACATAAAAATGGGCAAAACTAGTCATGGAAAACAGTATGGATGTTCCTCAAAAACTCACAAATAGAATTACCACGTAAAATGGCAACCCACTCCAGTATTCTTGCCTGGAGAATCCCAGGGACGGGGGAGCCTGGTGGGCTGCCGTCTATGGGGTCACACAGAGTCGGACACGACTGAAGCGACTTAGAAGCAGCAGCAGCAGAGACATTCAGTTGTGTCTGAGTCCTTGTGACCCCATGAACTGTAGCTGGCTGGCTCCTCCATCCATGGACTTCTCCAGGCAAGAATACTGGAAAGCATTGCTATTCCCTTCTCCAGGGGATTTTCCCAACTGAGGGATCAAACCCAGGTCTCCTGCACTGCAGGCAGATTCTTTTACCGTCTGAGCCATTGCTAGAATTACCGCTTGACTTAGCAATTCCACCTCTGGGTAATTATCCAAAAGAATTGAAAGTAGGTCTCTAAGAGCTATTTGCACATCGATGTTCATAACGACTTGATTCACAATCGCCAAGAGGTAGCAGCCACCTGAGCGTCCATCAGTAGATGACCGGGTAAACAAAAGGAGTATCAGCACAGTGGAATACCCGTCAGCCTGAGGAAGAGAAGACCCTGACACAGGCTGCACTGCTGAGGGCGTGAGGCCGTCACGCGCAGCGACAGACGCCGGTCACCAAAGGCCAAACGCCGCCTGACTCCATGCACGGGGTCCCAGGGTAGGCAGGTTCACAGACGCCGGTCACCAAAGGCCAATCGCCGCCTGACTCCGTAGACGGGGTCCCAGAGTGGGCAGGTTCACAGACGCCGGTCACCAAAGGCCAATCGCCGCCTGACTCCATGCATGGGGTCCCAGGGTAGGCAGGTTCACAGACACAGGTTGGTGGGCTCCAGAGGCTGGGGAGGGGGAATGGGGACAGAGTTTCGGGTTTGCAGGATGAAAAGAGGTCTGTGGATGCAAAGTGTGACGGTCGCACCGTTTGAACGCACTTCATGCCACTGAGCTGGGCACTTAGAGACAATAACAATGATAAATTTGGTTTTATGCCTTTCGCCACAATTAAAGACTAATTTTTTTAAAAGGGAAAAAAACAGGCAGCACTAAAGTATGATGCGAGACCAGGGCTGGTTCGGGAGAAGGGGGGCTCCCGGTGGCTGAGCAAGTCCCGTTCCTCAGCGGAAGTGCTGGTTGCATGAGTGTTTTCCAATTGTGAACTGTTAGTGAATTTAGGCTTTGGGCACTTTTCTGCATACATTTTTTTATAATTTTTTAAAAAATATCGTAAAATGCCTTCAGCCAATTCCTCCTCCTCTACCCCCATATATACTTAAAAGTTAGAAGAAATTATATGAGCAACAATGAAAACCCAATTCTACAGGAAAGGCCACAGGGATGAAAGGTCACCTAAAGCCTGCAATGACATACGAGACGACTCACTTTTGCCCATATCTTGCCTAACAGCTTCTGGAGCTCCCAAGTTCATGAAGCAAGTCCTCTTTGTGTTTTCATTGCCACTTCTGTTAGCAAGGAGAACATCGCCCCTCCCCCCTCTAAATATCAGATTTTTAGAAAACTTTGTCCCAGGGGTCTCTTCCCCCAATAGCTGCTCAGCAAGCAGAGTCATGCAAGCAGAGCGGGAACGGCCTGGGTGTGCAGAGAGCCTGGAGCGAGCGTGTGGGGACTCAGGGAGCCCCAGGCGCGCCCTGACCACAGTGCACTCATTAACCAGGCGCTTAACCGGCTAACTGGCTGGCGCTCCAAGGCCCCTCTCGCCTGGCAGACTGGGAGCTTTGGCTTGATTCCCAGTCCGCCCCACCCCCAAGTCCGCTCTTCTGCTCCCAGCCAAGACCTCTCTCCACAGGGATCCAGACCATAAGCCCAGGGCTCTGTCAGGTCCTATGGCGGCGGGCTGAACCCCCAGGCAGGGCAGACGCCCCCTCAGCCGCTGCTTCCCCCAGGGCCTCCCCACGCCTCCACAGGCTCCAGCTGTGATGGGAACTAGCTGCTCCAGAAGACAAGGTCTTAGCTCTCCTCTCTCTGTTTCCTTGTCTTCCTCCCAAAGCTTCTATTTCTACTTCTACCCCAGTTCCTTTCCTTACATGACCACAAGCCCAGGTGAGGCTCGGGGCTTGAGGAAGCCAGTTCCACATCTCATTTCCTTTGGGTCCTTTTAATTCAGACTTTTAAAAAGATAATCCTACTGGTATCCTTACCAATTGGCATCTAAGCATTGAACTTCTATAATGACACTCACAACATCTTCACCGCCACCCCCCCTGCTCAGGGAGGACCCAGATGGAGGCTGGGAGAAGTAAAAAGCTTCTGATCCCACCAAGTAGCAAAGCCAAGAAAATGCGAGTCCCGCCTGGATGGTGCGGGCCCGTCATCTCAGATGTGCTGGAGTCTCACTCACACCTTGAGGAGTCCCGGTCCTGCTGTGGGCATTTCAGCCAGTTCCCCAGTTCAGACCTTGGAGGCTTCCCCAACCACTGTGAGAACACTTACAGTGAAGCAAGGAATGCCGGGAATCCCAACAACTCTTAGAGGTATTCTTTAAATGGTCACACTCTTGTGTTTTAAATACCACTATAAGCCCAGGGCCCTCTGTTTACCTTTGACAGTTACCCAAATAAAACCAGGGAGCCGTGTCTGCAGCTCAGCAGGGGCCTGGCTTTGGGAAAACACTTCTCTTGACAGGTGGAACTGGCCTTGCAGGAAATGTTAAGGAAGAGGAACTGCATGGATCATCTCTCAAAGTCTCATGACTCCATCTTTACGCCGGAAGGGTGGGAAGGGAGGGTTGAGGGGAAGTGTGGCTGTAAAACAAACCAAATCTTGGAGTGCACAATACACATATCCAAGCAGACCCAGCTCCGCTTCCAGGAGGAGGGAGCCCTCAGAGCTCAACCCCTGCCTGCCAGGCTCCCAGAAGGCAGAGCAGGGCCTGCCGTCTGGCCTGCCTGGGATGTGCCTAAGTACTTTTAGAAAGATGCCGGGCTCCTCTGAGGCTGAATCAGCACTGTCAGGCGTCAAAGACGAACACGGCCCAAATTTCAGGTCAGTTCTGTCAAAAGAAAGGAACCTGTTTTGTTTTAATCTTTTTCAGAATTTGCTCAGGATTTTCAGAAAGAAGGAACATGTCCATTTTTTTTTTTTTTAGTTGAGTGGGACAAGGTGAGTCTCCTGATGATGAGTTTCTGCAGCTAGAGATCCAAATAAAAATTCAAAATGAAAATAAATTTTTAAAAAATGTTTATTTTCCATTTCTACAAAGAGTGACCATATCGGAAGGTGTGAGGTGCTTGAACCCCACGCGGAAACTGGACTTCCCTGAGGGCTCAGACAGTAAAGATGTCTGTTGGATTCCTGGGTGGGGAAGATCTCTTGGAAAAGAAAATGGCAACCCACTCCAGTACTCTTGTCTGGAGAATCCCATGGACGGAGGAGCCTGGTTGGCTACAGGCCATGGGGTCACAAAGAGTCAGACACGACTGAGCGACCTTCACTTTCACTTTGCGTGATAACCTTATAATTTCACATTTCGGCCCCTCCTCCTGCACTTTCTGATCTCCGTCCCCGCTCCCCAGGGCAGAAGAGAGCAGTGGTTTGCTCCCACCAAACAGTGGTTTCAGCTCCCTTGGAATTAGCACATTAACCTCTGTGACCACCACCCCCAATTTAAGGAAAGCTAAAGGTGGCTCGCTCCAAACTTTGCTTCCTAGTGAAGTGCGTTTTTTTTCCCCTAAGGAGCTTCACTCTATAACACCTTGAAACTCATGAAAACTCACTTTCGCATCGTTTCCTGCTGAGCAGCAAAGCTCAAGCACGATGCTTTGCTTTTGCCAGATTTGGGGCTTATTGCAGGAAAACAGAGTTCTTTCCTCTTTTAGCTTCTTTCCATCACCTCTGGAGACAAGCTTGCCAGCTACCAAAACAAAATGTTTCCCAGTTTCTCCTCCCACACTTGTGAACTTTGTTCCTTGATTAGGTACCAGACTCCCCTGGAAACAGAACTGGACAATGTTCAACCAATCACTGCAGGTTCTTCAAACACGAGCTTGAGAGATGTTGTTTCACGGGGTGTGTGTGTCCTCCCTGACCCGCCGTTCAGCATTTGAGTTGGTTTTCGGGGCTCCAACAGGGGAGCCCCCTCCCCAGAAGGTAGGAGAAGGAAGCCACTCTGGCTGCACAGAGGCCCTGCTCTCCCCTGTTTAGGCCCAGCAAGGAGCTGCCAGCGAGCAGGTGGACTGCACGGCTGTAAGACAGGCTGGTCCCAGCTCCTAAGCTAGAAAATTCCAGTTATCTCACAGCTGGCAGTGAGACACTGGGCCACTCCCCACTCCAGCCCCCAGCCAGACCCACCAGGCCTGCCTGCCTTTGACATTCCCCCCAGGCCCTCCCAAGAGCAAGGGCTGGTCCTTGGCGCTGGGGGAAGGAAAAGAGCTTGCTTACATGCAAGGAATCTCGCTGTGGACCCTCCACGAAGGCCTGGGGCTGCTGTTGCCAAGGGAGCC
The DNA here is from genome assembly GCF_000754665.1 of Bison bison bison. NCBI lineage: Eukaryota > Metazoa > Chordata > Mammalia > Artiodactyla > Bovidae > Bison > Bison bison. The sequence goes on from NW_011494625.1 coordinate 1,580,991, forward strand.
GGGGAACACGAAGCCAGAGCCGATAGAGGGCAGCATGTGCTAACGGATAACTAGAGCCGGCTTCCCTTCCAAGGGCAGGGCATCTCAAGAGAGCGCGCACTGGGGTTCCCGAGTCAGCAGAAAAACAAGTCAGAGAGACTTGAGGGAGGGCTGGGCTAGGAGACAGAGAAACATCCCTCCAAGCCAGGCCGTGTGCAGGAGACACTGCTCGGGGAAGAGCCAGGCAGCATGTCCTGGCAGAGGCTGGGCATACAAACCCGGGAAACGCAGGCACCGAGCAGAGCAACACCTCCCGCACCACGAGCCTGCGTCTCAGGGGCTTCTCAGCCTCTCATGGCCCCAGTTCAGTGCCTGGACCTCGAGCAGAGAGGGCATCATGTGTCCCAGTGTGCTTCAGCCTTCTGGACCAAGAGGACAGGGGAGCGCCCTGAGGCTGGCAGATGCTGGCGGCCTGGCTGGGTCTGAGAAGGGAAGTGCAACCCCACCAAGTGGGATCTATGAGGTGGCCCAGTTCCGAGGGCAGCGCCAGGCTCCGAGCTGATGGGTGTCAGCCTCGCGGCTCTCAGCCCAGAGAGGGAGGGCCAGGTTATCCTTCCACGGACCGCGGACAGCCGGGAGCTGATGCTCTGGGGTACCCACAAGAGCAGCTCTGCACTCAAAGAACTCCCAGCATCCCTCCTTCTGACCCCCGGGGCACCCGGCCTGAGGGGAGAGCCCGGAGTGCTGACAAGCAGAACCCGGAGCCGCGGCTCAGCCCTGACCTCTGTCCAAGTCACCAGGGGCAGGAGCAGCGGTGTCTGTGCAACCCAGGGACCGTCTCTTCCCACGAGCCCCTGGCCAGCCCGATCCAGGTGGCCATGGGCCTGGAAGACACGAAGGACAGGCTGCGCCCTAACAGGCTAGGGAGCGTCCGATTCCAGGTGACAGGGGACCAAAGCCCCCGCCCCGAGGTCTCAGCCCCCTGCACAGGCCCCAGGGCATCACTTCCTCCTCCATCCCTCCACCTTTCCCATTTCCTCTCCTCCCAGAGATCCAGCCAGTCCCCACACTGCACCACACCGTGGTTCAGCTTGCGGCTGTGCCTGCCATTTCTTCATGGAGCGATTACCGTTTTCCAAGCACCGTTCACATGTCTTTTTCCAAATCACGTGCACTGAAAAGCAGGCACAGGCCCTGAGCGGCAGCACAGCAAGAATGAGGGTGCCAGGACCCCCAGCACCTCCAGCTCCGGACCCTGTCGGGGTCAGCTTCTGGGCCCGCGTCCCCCCTGCTCCTTCCATCCCATGATCCAAGGGAGAGGGGGAGAGGGGCTGCGGCCTCTAAGCCGGGGACGGGCTAATTATAGAAGTGACACCGTTGAGAATAGGACGCTCTTGGAACTGAACGGGAGCCTCACGCTGTCGGGAGGGTTTCCAACTTCCAACAGTGCCAGGCGAGGTATTCAGACTGTTTCCCACTGACAGCAATTTAAAAGCTGGACAATATAGAAAAGGACTCCAAGCCTTCTGCTGTAATTTTTTAAATATTGAGAAGTAAAGAATGTTGTCTTTTGATGCGAGGAATGAAGAAGGACTGGGGTGCATGCCTCTCTGGTCACCTCGGCATCAGAAACAAGGTTAGACAATAACTATGCAGCCTTTAAAAAGGAGATGCCAGCACCTGTGACAACATGGGTGGGCCTGGAGCCCCCTGTGCTGTGAGGAATACGCCGGCCATAGAGAAACACTATAGGGTTTTGCTTGCAGGTGGAATCTATGATAGTCCGATGCACAGAATTGGCAAGTAGACAGTGGCTGCTGGCGAGGAGCGGAGAGAGATACGGCATGGTGTGGGTCACAGGGCTTCAGTTACGCAAGATGAGTATGTTCTGGACAGAAAACTAGAGACTTGTCATACAGCATGGTGACTGTTGCTAACAATACTGTACTGAATGCCTGAGAGTTGCAAAAGAGGACTGAGCTGAAAGGAAATCATCTCACCTCACACACACACACACACACACACACACACACGATGGTAACTAGGTCAAGGTGAGGGATGTGTCAATCAGCTTGGGATCTTTTCCGTGTCTACGTGTATATTATCTTCTGCTCAGTTGTTCAGTTGTGTCTGACTCTTTGCGACCCCATGGACTGTAGCCCGCCAGGCTCCTCTGTCCATGGGTTTCCCCAGGCAAGAATACTGGAGTGGGTTGCCATTTCCTCCTCCAGGGAATCTTCCCCACCCAGGGTCTGAACCCTCATCTCTTACATCTCCTGCGTCCACTTGGGAAGCCCCACAGCGTCTATGTATATCAAAACATCAGGCTGGGCACCTTAATTAGATATGATTTTTCCATGTCAAAGATACTAAAAAAAAAAAAGAATTTTAAAATTGGAAAGTGGAAAACGCAGTTAGGCTGGAATGACGAGGGGCCACAGGAAGGAAGCAGAAGAGGCGGCGCCACCGTGAGCACGACAGGTGGGGGCGCCCACAGCCCTGGGCTGGGACCCAGGGAGCAGGCTTTCAGGTTGATGCTGACCTCGCCCAGAGGGATGTTTTCACTTCTTGAAAACGTTTAGGTGGAGGAAATACACCCATCAGTCTTTGCTGAATACAGCTGCCTGGGAAGGGCAAGGTTGAGTGAAAAATAGGCCTTGAAACCAAACCTCGAGCCTAGTACTTTGTTATGTAACTCAGCGGAAGCCTAGCATCTCTTCTGGTCGGAGGCTCTCCAAACATTTGGGGAATGCGGCCTTTGGAGAGATGTTTGCGGAGGTTACCCTGGACACTCAGGGAGGGCTGTGACCCAGCCCTGACCACGGGGCGGGGGGAGGGGAGCGGATCTCAGCCAGGCTCCACATTCAGTGTCCGGAGCCTCTCAGGCCCACCTGCCTGCTGCCTTGCTCCAGCCAAGGATACTTCTGGAGCGCAGTTTCTTCCTTGGGAAAACAGAAACAAGTAACATGAAAACAGCAACACGTTTACTTCTATGGAGTTTTGAGTGACTCTGTGGAACTGAACCATGTCTTTATGCATAAATCACATGTTAGTTCATGCCCACTGGAGTCAGATGGACTTGCTATGTTCTCTGAGCCTCATGTACCCGTAAAACCACCCAAGTAAGATAGGATTGTAGGGCACAAAATGCTCAGAATAGCTTTCTTCAAAGTGCGTGCATGCTCAGTCGCTTCAGCCGTGTCCAGCGGGCTCCTCTGTCCATGGGATTCTGCAAGCAAGAATACTGGAGTGGGTTGCCATTTCCTCCTCCAAGGAATCCTCCTGACGCAGGGATCAAATCTGCATCTCCAGCCATTGGCAGGCAGGTTCTTTACCACTGAGCCATCTGGGAAGCCCCTTCTTTAATGCTTTCCAAGTAGTTTTGTGGGCAACTTGCAGGGAGAAACATGTTTCACATCTCTTCCCAGGACACACAACATAGGCGTACTCGACTGAAACGATATTTAATCTCACTCTGTGCAATACATACCATCTGGCATTTTCTACGCTCTTTCATTTGTTAAAACACTAGACACAGCTCACTCACTATAGGCTATACAGACTGGGGCCATATAGCTCCCAGTTTGAGAAACATTGGCTGGGGGCTTCCAAACATGAAGAGAGACTGAACACACATTTTTCACCTTTCCCTTCATAAACCCTATTAAAATGGTAATAAAGGAATAAAATGCCATAAACCCACAAGGACAAAGGACACAGGAGGGGACATCAACAGATGGGAGACTTTGACAAGTTTTTAGAAGACAGATCACCGGGTTTCCATCGCAGTAAATGATGGAAGAACCCACAGTCACTTGACAATCTTGGTTGCCCACCAATAACGCTTGCCTTATTCTTCCTTGTAATAAGATTCAGACTGTATTTAAGTCCTCAGCCTCCACTGCAAAGTCATGGTGTCAGGAAAGACCAACCTCATCTTCAGCTCCAGGGAGTAAACCTTGATTAGTTGAAGACAACCATATTAACTGTATTTCCCTTGTCTAGTGATTCATTTAAGAAGAGCCGTAACACCTAATTTTGGATGTGGGGTCTTGATAGAAAGTCTGTCAGTGATGGGATTAATTGTAGGAACCATTCTACAGTTTTAAAGAGTCAGAGGACGAGGTAATTCCAATTTCTGCCTCTGGAATATAAGCCACTGCCGTATTGTGCCCACAAAAGGAACTACCTGAAGCATTCTGGCAGAACAAACAGATTTTTCTAAAACCAGGGTTTCTGATGTAATTCAGCCACTGAGTTAAACAACCTGAGAGCCACCTTATCCAAGGACTTTATATTATTCAAGAGAATGAATCCACTTGTCATTGGGGACATTTTAATTGGGTTTTCTTCACTTCCAGGATCCTAACTGACACAACAAGGTGGATCATCATAAAACTCCCCCATACCAGGGAAACTGAGGGCCCTCGAACTCCCAAGGAGAGAAAATCAAGGAAGGACACAGAGGAACAGGAATGAAAATGGTACAGCTAATATGGCATTGGAGGCTAGGACCATCAATGACGTCAAAATTCCAAGAGAAAATGACATTCTATCTGGAATTCAATAACCAGGGCTTCCCTGGTAGCTCAGCAGTTAAAGAATCCACCTGCCAAGGCAGGAGACACAGCAGACGTGGGTTCCATCCCTGAGTTGGGAAGATCCCCGGAGAAGGAAATGGCAACCCACTCCCGTGTTCTTGCCTGGGGAATCCCATGGACAGAGGAGCCTCCGGGACTACAGTCCATGGGGCTGCAAAGAGTCAGACTTACCGTTGTTGTTAGTTCAGAGTCTGTTGTTCAGACTTACCGACTGAACAACAACAAAACTGAACAAGGATGAAAGCAAGTAAAGGTATTTTTATACACACAAGGATAAAAAACATTTTTATCTCCCACAGACTTTTTCCTAAGTGGTTGATGGGTTTCAGGAAAAGAAAAGAATAAAAAGGAAGAAAAGGAAGCCTAACCAAGTGACAGCAGTCAGAATGGCCACCATGTAAAAGTCTACAAACAATGCCTGCTGCAGAGGGTGTGGAAAAAGGGCCCGTCTACACTGCTGGGGGTGTAAACTGCTGCATCCACTACGGAGAACCGTATCAAGCTTCCTGAAAAAACTAAAAATAGACCTATCATATGATTCTGCAACCCACTTCTGGGCATATATCCAGAGGAAACGCTAATATAAAAAGATACACGCATCCCAGTGTCCACGGCAGCACTATTTACAACAACCGAGACAGGCGAGCAACATGGGGCCATCGCCAATGGATGGGTAAGACAAGAAGACGTGGTGCATGCACACAACAGAACGCTTCGTACCATCAAAAAAGAGTGAAATAACCATCAAAGAAGAATGAAATAACGCCGTTTTCAGCAACAGGGATGGACCTAGAGATTACCAAGTTAAGTGAAGTAATTCAGACAAAGACAAATGTCCTATGATGCCATTTATATGTGGAATCTAAAAAAATTATACAAAGGAACTAATACATAATGCAAAACAAACATTCACAGACATAGAAAACAAACTCATGGCTTTCAAAGAACATACTGGGGAGTGGTGGTAGAGAGAGAAATTAGGAGTTTGGGGTTAACATATATGCACTGCTGCTGCTGCTGCTAAGTCGCGTCAGTCGTGTCCGACTCTGTGCGACCCCATAGACGGCAGCCCACCAGGCTCCCCCATCCCTGGGATTCTCCAGGCAAGAACACTGGAGTGGGTTGCCATGTCCTTCCCCAATGCGTGAAAGTGAAAAGTGAAAGTGAAGTCGCTCAGTCGTGTCTGACTCTTAGCGACCCCATGGACTGCAGCCTACCAGGCTCTTCCGTCCATGGGATTTTCCAGGCAAGAGTCCTGGAGTGGGTGCCATTGCCTTCTCCAACATATGCACTACCGCATATAAAATAGACAAACAACAAGAATCTACCATGTAGCACAAGGAGCTCCAGTCTATCATCTATAAGGGAAATGAATCTGAAAACAAATACATATATTTGAGCAAACTCCAGGAGATAGTGAAGGACAGGGAAGCCTGGCATGCAGCAGTCCATGGGGTCACAGAGTGACTGAGTCAGAATGACTCAGCGACGGAACACATACATGTATATAACGGAATCACTTTGTTGTATACTTGAAACTAATATAGCACTGTAAATTCACTACACTTCAATTTTAAAAATATATGTTTAAATAAACTCTTTTACAAAAAGGAAAGGAGGCCAAAGGAAGACTAAGAGACCTCAGAACCAGCAAGCAGAGTCAGCAGCGTAGGGAAGACGACCACTCCATTGCCAGTCCCGAGAGGAGCCAGCCCAGTGGCGGGAGAAAGGTGGAGAGAGACAGGAAGAAGCAGACTTGACAGAGTAGGTCATAGACAAAGTGCTAATCAGAATGAAATTAAATGTACTATATGCATTATCTCTTGCTGCATAACCAATCACCCCAAGACTTAGGACTTAAAACAATAAGCATGTATTATCAGAATGAAATGAAAGGTACTATATGCATTATCTCTTGCTGCATAACCAATCACCCCAAGACTTAGGACTTAAAACAATAAGCATGTATTATCTCACAGTGTCCGAGGGTCAGGAATCTGGGAGCAGCTTGGCGGGGGGATCCCAGCTCAGAGCTTCTCCTGAGCCGTTGGCTGGGACTGGTCAACTGCCAGCTCCACTGGGTCCCTCAGTTCGACTCACTCACGGAGCTCTTGGCTGGAGGCCTTGGTTTCTTTCCCCATGGATCCAGCCACGGGGCTGTCTAAGGGCCCTCACAGCACGGCAACTCTTTTCCCCTGAGCAAGGTCAAGGCGGAGGCTGGGTCGCCCTCAGTAATCTGGACTAGGGAGCTACGCATCTCCCTTCCATCACTGTCAACTTGTTAGAAGTGGTTCGCTAAGTACAGCAAGTGAAATAGGGCTTAACGTTCTGAACAGACGAACACGTGAAGGGGAGGGGACGTTGACGGTGAGGGAAGTGAGCGTGGGCATGGGGGCATCTGGGATCTTGGAAATCTCTGTATTTTCTGCTCCATTATGCCATGAACCTAAAACTGCTCTTAAAAATAAAGCCGATTAAGGACTGGTGTGGTAGGGGTTATGAGTAAGCCCACTCGCAACCCCCAACCTGCCTGCCCACCTCCCCTCCGGGCTCATCACAGTAGGGTCTTGTTCCCACGTGGCCCCCGCCCCCAAACTGACAGCCTTCCCACCTTCAACCTCCGACACCCGGCAGCACACCGGTACCCCTGATGCACCTACACTGACCAGTCACCAGCCCCCACGCCCACCGCTCCACGTGTAGATGACCCTGAAGGCCAATCTCCGGATAAAACAGGGAGTGAAATGAATTTGGTTTCCAGGGGACGAGGCTGGGGCAGGTGGGGAAGGGGGAGGACCAGGAATCACGGGGTGGGGGGAGGGCTCAGGCCCCGACCCTTTGCTCCTCCAGCCCCTGGC
>NW_011494625.1:1588528-1589475 GCF_000754665.1 Bison bison bison
CTACATATAAAATAGACAAACAACAAGAATCTACCATGTAGCACAAGGAGCTCCAGTCTATCATCTATAAGGGAAATGAATCTGAAAACAAATACATATATTTGAGCAAACTCCAGGAGATAGTGAAGGACAGGGAAGCCTGGCATGCAGCAGTCCATGGGGTCACAGAGTGACTGAGTCAGAATGACTCAGCGACGGAACACATACATGTATATAACGGAATCACTTTGTTGTATACTTGAAACTAATATAGCACTGTAAATTCACTACACTTCAATTTTAAAAATATATGTTTAAATAAACTCTTTTACAAAAAGGAAAGGAGGCCAAAGGAAGACTAAGAGACCTCAGAACCAGCAAGCAGAGTCAGCAGCGTAGGGAAGACGACCACTCCATTGCCAGTCCCGAGAGGAGCCAGCCCAGTGGCGGGAGAAAGGTGGAGAGAGACAGGAAGAAGCAGACTTGACAGAGTAGGTCATAGACAAAGTGCTAATCAGAATGAAATTAAATGTACTATATGCATTATCTCTTGCTGCATAACCAATCACCCCAAGACTTAGGACTTAAAACAATAAGCATGTATTATCAGAATGAAATGAAAGGTACTATATGCATTATCTCTTGCTGCATAACCAATCACCCCAAGACTTAGGACTTAAAACAATAAGCATGTATTATCAGAATGAAATGAAAGGTACTATATGCATTATCTCTTGCTGCATAACCAATCACCCCAAGACTTAGGACTTAAAACAATAAGCATGTATTATCAGAATGAAATGAAAGGTACTATATGCATTATCTCTTGCTGCATAACCAATCACCCCAAGACTTAGGACTTAAAACAATAAGCATGTATTATCAGAATGAAATGAAAGGTACTATATGCATTATCTCTTGCTGCATAACCAATCACCCCAAGACTTAGGACTTAAAACAATAAGCAT
>NW_011494625.1:1589575-1594261 GCF_000754665.1 Bison bison bison
CATCTCACCTGCCTTCCTACCTTGAGCTCCCCCTCCGACCCCCGAACATACCCTTCCTTCCCACATCCTCACAGTACTGATGGAGGGAACTCCAGACCATTGGTGTGAGGGTCGCCGTGACTACACTGTCCCTCTCGCCAGGCAGCAGGATGAGGAAACTGCCCCCCTGGTCCCTGCCCGGCTCCTCTCGGCCCCCACAAGAGCCGAACCGCAGAGCTTTCCATCCATTCTTGCCTCCTCTTCCGGTGATCCTGCCGCCTTCCTACTGAGCAGCAGCCCACCGTGGGGTCCCTGGACTTCCTGCCCAGGGTCACACCTGTCCCCCTCCCTCCCCACTCCTAACCTTTGACCCTGGCTTTCACCTGCGAGCTGACCCCATTCGGCCTCCCCTTCCCAGACCCCCCTCCCTGACTCCCCTTCCCTCCCTCGCCCCTCAGCCCCTTGGCCTCCTTACCCACATTCTCTCCGGTTAAAACCAAAACAATAATAAAAGAGAAAAGTGTTCTCCAGGCAAAAGGAGGAATCACACAAAACACTTCCACCAACGGGGCGGGGACCTGGAGCTGGCCCCCTGGCCAAGAGAAGAGGTGAGTCCACAGGGCGTGGAAGTGCACGCAGGACAGGAGCCAGCTCGCCAGGGTGCGGCGGGGCCGGACTTGGAAAGTGGACACTCCCTGGGTCGGTTACCACCCAGGCCTTCTCGCAGCCCCGGTGACCTTCCTGCAGACACACCTTCGGAGCGACAGGATGACTCTGAGAGGACACACCAGCAGTCTCCATCATGAGCACGGAAATATCCACAGGGCGATGGCAGGCAGGCTGGGCTGTCCCCCAAGAGCACTTGTCTTGAAAGTGAAGTGAATCTCACGCCAGACTCCAAGCAGAACCAGGCAAACAGAGCCTCTCCCTCCACACCGTGTGCTCCCCAGCTTCCGCCCCATCTCTCTTCCCCAAATTCCCTACAGGTGGCTTCACTTGCTGTCTTGGGTGCTTGCCTTCCAGCTTCATAGAGGCTGGCTCCCAGCCCCAGCTCTTCCTTCCAACCAGCTCTGATGACAGCACTAGTTAGCGCTGAACTCTTAAATCTAACAGGCTTCCCTGGTAGTCAGACGGTAAAGAATCCACCTGCAGTGCAGGAGACCCAGGTCCGATCCCTGGGTCGGGAAGATCCCCGGAAGAAGGGAATGACAACCCGCTCCAGTATTCTTGCTGGGAAATCCCACAGACAGGAGAGTCTGGTGGGCTACAGGCCATGGGGTCGCAAAGAGTGGACACGACTGAACGACTAACACGCACACACAGTGGACAATTTACTGTTTGTCTTAATAACTGTCTACAGTTACTGACTTGTCTACAGTCTTGACTCATCACTGTGCCTTCTCAAAATCTGCTTCTTCCAGGCTTCCAAGACCCCCATCCCCTCTCTGTTCTCATGGCCCGTGCACCCGCGCCCCCAGCAGCCTTGCCTTCCTGGCTGCTCCTCCAACTCCCTTCCTGCCGCCTGGTCCTTCCCAGAGCTCCTGCTGGTCCCCTCTGTACCCCTCCCCAGAGACACCTCCAGTGATCAGCCTGACCTTCTCCATGCTCTCATCTACCCCACATGCTCCATGACCATCTCCTATTTGCATTTTATCGTTATCTGCTACAAGGCTCCCCAAAGAGGAGGGCATCTACAGATCCAGTCCTGGGAGTAATCCAGGTGCCAGCAAGAACCAAGCACTGCAGGAGAGTAAGGAGGGCTGCAGGAGGGAGTCCCCACTGCAGGAGGGACCTCCCCGGTGCTCTGGTGGTTGGGACTTTGGGACCAATGCAGGGGTGCTGGTTTGACCCCTAGTGGGGGAGATAGGATCCCAAACAAAACAGAAAACAGAAGCAATACTGTAACAAATTCAATAAAGACTTACAGTACTCACTTACTCCTTGCAAGGACAGTTATGACCAACCTAGACAGCATATTAAAAAGCAGAGACATTACTTTGCCAACAAAGGTCCATCTAGTCAAAAGTATGGTTTTTCCAGTAGTCATGTATGGATGTGAGAGTTGGACTATAAAGAAAGCTGAGCGCTGAAGAATTGATACTTTTCAACTGTGGTGCTGGAGAAGACTCTTGAGAGTCCCTTGGACTGCAAGGAGATCCAACCAGTCCATCCTAAAGGAAATCAGTCCTGAAGATTCATTGGAAGGACTGATGTTGAACCTGAAACTCTAATACTTTGGCTGCCTGATGCACAGAAGTGACTCATTGGAAAAGACCCTGATGCTGGGAAAGATTGAAGGCAGGAGGAGAAGGGGATGACAGAGGATGAGATGGTTGGATGGTATCACCGACTCAATGGACATGAGTTTGAGTAAACTTCGGGAGCTGATGACGGACAGGGAGGTCTGGTGTGCTGCAGTCCATGGGGTCGCAAAGAGTCAGATAGGACTGAGCAACTGAACTGAACTGACATTAAAAAAAAAAATCCTTACAAAAAAATTTTTTTTAATGAAGAAAGGCTCCAGGAGAGAGAGGGGAAAAGGGACCAGAGTGGTGCCAGTCCCAGCCTCCCAAGGACAGGGAACCCAGATGGCCCAGGGCCCTCCTCGCCTGGCCCACGGGCTCCACACAGGCCCACAAGGAAGCCCCTCAGCTGTTCCTGCACATATGTCACAGCCTCAGTCACACAAGTGCAGTTTTTAACTCCCTGGTTCAAGCAGCATCTGTTTTCAGCCTCCAGCTCGAGGGCAGGAGGAGGGGGAGGTTCTTTCAGTCTTTTTATATGAGGAATCCATTGAACTGAACAAGGCTCCTATTTAATTAGAACAAATAAAAGCCATAATTGCAAGGAGAAATAAAAACTGCACGGATGAAATAAGCATTAACGGCAGGGGCGACTGCCCGATGCATCCTTGTAAGTGGGCATCTCTGTCCGAGTAGCAACCCCACCACCAGCTGCTTGGATACAGACATAGAAGCACTGTGTTAAGTCGCTTATCAGGACTTGGTCACTTAGAACGTGCTAGAAATTAATGTAACACTCTTGGCAACATGGATCCAATGAAAAAGCAAATCATTCCCGTTTACTGACTAATAGTGAAATAATAAGGTTTTACCCACTGTAAAAATGTCAACAAGCTGGGAAAATGTTAAGAGAGCAGAAAATTTGAGCCAGATGATGCAAAAAGAGAGAAAAGCAGAACTTGGGGAGAGTGCTGCTGATCTGGGGTCAGGATGGCTAGAACTTTTCCTTCCACGTGGGAAGTGCCATCAATGGCAGACATTCACCCAGGAGCCCCCCGAGGGGAGACCTGAGAGAGCCCTTGAGAGCTGAGGAGGATGAAGGAGAGACGCCAGCCACAGGCAGGAGGAGGAACATGACCCGTGTGTGTGCAGCCATGACCCAGGGCTCCGTGGCACTGGCCAGTGTCTATGCAGAGATCAGAGGTGGCCACCCAGAAATCTCTTGCATTCCTAAACACTAACAACAAAAGATGAGAAAGAGAAATTAAGGTGACCACAATCACAGCGTCAACAGCACAGCACAACTGGGGCCTGACCAGCAGCTGTCGGGCTGTCTTTCTAATCACCGCCCACAACATGAGGAGGAAATTTAGATCCCAGCCCTGACCTCTCTTCCCTTCTCCAGACCCTCATCTTCAACAGTCCCTTTAAAACACCCACACGGGTGTCTATAAGCATTTCTAACCCAACGGGTCCAAAACCAAAGTCTGAATCCCCTCAACAGACTTGATCCCCCACCGAGCTCCCATTCCAATGGCCTCCCCTCTGAGCACTCAGCTGCTCACACCGGAGACTGGGGAGGCCTCCCCTCTGAGCACTCAGCTGCTCACACCGGAGACTGGGGAGGCCTCCCCTCTGAGCACTCAGCTGCTCACACCGGAGACTGGGGAGGCCTCCCCTCTGAGCACTCAGCTGCTCACACCGGAGACTGGGGAGGCCTCCCCTCTGAGCACTCAGCTGCTCACACCGGAGACTGGGGAGGCCTCCCCTCTGAGCACTCAGCTGCTCACACCGGAGACTGGGGAGGCCTCCCCTCTGAGCACTCAGCTGCTCACACCGGAGACTGGGGAGGCCTCCCCTCTGAGCACTCAGCTGCTCACACCGGAGACTGGGGAGGCCTCCCCTCTGAGCACTCAGCTGCTCACACCGGAGACTGGGGAGGCCTCCCCTCTGAGCACTCAGCTGCTCACACCGGAGACTGGGGAGGCCTCCCCTCTGAGCACTCAGCTGCTCACACCGGAGACTGGGGAGGCCTCCGGGAGTCTTCCCACCCTCTGGCCACCAGACCTTGACTCCATTCGCGGTTCTCAGAGTTCACGGCTTCCACCTGGCCCCAGCCACCAACATCACTTGGATGTCTCTAAGCGCCTCCTGAGCCATCTCCTCGCTTCCTTCCTGCCCCACCTCAATAGTTCTGTCTCCACACGCAAAGAGAATGACTATTTTACAGCCAATGTCGGATGGCATCCCATGGCACAGAGGATAAACCCCAGTCTCTGGAGAATGGCCCCTGGGGAACTGGCGTCTGGTCCCTGCCCACCTCTCCTTTCTCCCATGGGCACATCGACCTGCAGCAAAAACTGCTTCTGTGACGTCCATTCCCACCGAGTCCTCTTGCATCTGGTAGTCCTTTCCAAAGAGAAATCCAATTCCTTTCCAGGCTAAAATGCAAGATGGAGTTTCG
>NW_011494625.1:1594361-1595382 GCF_000754665.1 Bison bison bison
CCCTGCCTCCAGTTCCTCCCGCGCTGTCCAGCCAGCAGCCTCGGGTCACCGCCGCAGCTGGGCCCAGCCCCTTCGGAAGCAGAGGCTCGGGCGAGGGCAGCGGATTTATGGTGCAAGGTTAGCCGGCGCGTAAACCTGGGCGTCGGCCATCAAGGGCCCTGGCGTTTTTACTGCCTCCTCCTCCAAGCCCCTGCATGGATGTGAAGCAACTGGAAGGAGGAACATCTGGTTTCACTTTTTGCATTCACCAGCACAGCTCCCAGATGACAAAACCCTCCGTTCTTGCCAGGGTCCTGCTGGTGGCTGGTGGGCTGAATGCGCAGGCAGGGGGGCAGCTCTCTGACAGAGATCTCGCTTCTTTTTTTTCCCCTGCCTCATCTAGGGGCCAAGAAACCGCCAGCCACGAAGGGATCAACCCCGCTGCATCGAGATAGAGCGGGTGGCTGAGTCAAGGCCAGGCTGGCCGCGGTGCCAGCTTGCCAGAGACGCCGAGGGCCACTTGTCCCGGTGGCGAAGAGGGCCCCCGAGCCGGCCTTTAGCAGGGGGCGTGGCCGGGCCGCGAGCGGTGGATGCTGGGATTTTTAGTCTCCGAGCGCAAGATGGCTGTGAGTGAGGGCCAGCATCCTTGTCCTCTTGGGCAGGACTTCCCCAGGTAAGGCTGCCCTGTGGTGGCCAAGGGCCGCACCGGAGGAGGAAGGCACGCGGAAGATAAGAAGCCACTTTGGTGACTTACCTTCGGAGCCCCACCTCTTGACAGAGGCTTAAAGTAAAGTGAAGTCGCTCAGTCGTGTCCCACTCCTTGCGACCCCATGGACTGTAGCCCACCAGGCTCCTCCGTCCATGGGATTTTCCAGGCAAGAATACTGGAGTTGGTTGCCATTTCCTTCTCCATGAGATCTTCCCATGAATGAATTGAGAGAATAGCATTGAAACATGTATATTGCCATATATGAAATAGATCGCCAGTCCAGATTTGATGCCTGAGACAGGGTACTCAGGGCCAGCACACTGGGAAAACCCT
>NW_011494625.1:1595482-1604617 GCF_000754665.1 Bison bison bison
GATTTTCCAGGCAAGAATACTGGAGTTGGTTGCCATTTCCTTCTCCATGAGATCTTCCCGACCCAGGGATTGAACTTGGATCTCCCACGTTGTAGGCAGACGCTTTACCGTCTGAGCCCGCAGGGAAGTCCCCTGACAGAGGCTTACTTCTCTTCTGGTGGAGATGGCCAGTTAGAAAAAGGTGCCCCTCCTTCCCCCTGCAGTCAGTGGCCAGTCTGGATTAGAAGCCAACAGGGATGATCAGAACAATCAGAACAGGTGCCCGGAGGATGCCCCCTGCAGTAGACAAACCAGAACGCTGTCCCTGCAGCTGCTTTCTATGTACAGCTGGGTCAGACCTGGTAGTAGGAGCCATAATCCTTTATCACCTGCTCCTCTGCACTGGCCAGAATGTGCCGGGAAAGGTTGTTGTTATTGTTCAGTCACTAAGTCATGTCTTACTCTTTGCGACCCCCGCCCCCCTCTGTGGACTGCAGCAGTGCAGCCAGGACAGGCTTCCCTGTCCTTCACTATCTATCTCCCGGAATTTGCTCAAGTTCATGTCCATTGTGTGGGTGATGCCATCCAACCGTCTCATTCTTTGTCACCTTCTTCTCCTCCTGCCCTCAATCTTTCCCAGCAACAGGTTCTTTTCCAAAGAGCCGGCTCTTTGAATCAGGTAGCCAAGAGTGTTGGAGCTTCAGCTACCAGTAGGAAGAGAGAAGCAGGAAGGGGCAAGATCAGGGTAGCGGATTAAAAGGTTCAAACTATGAGGTGTAAAATAAACTGTAAGAGCAAAGGCAGGTGACTTCTCGAGGACTTCAGTTCCTAACCTTACTCTCTTTCTCCCTCTCTCCACCCCTCTGTCTCCACTGCAACCCTCCCTCAAGCAGTAAAACAAATTTTCTAAACTTCCATTTACTTCCCTCTTCCATTAGAGCCAACCTTCTTGAAAGGGCTGTCAGCACGGTTTCTATCCACTTCCTCTCCTTCCAGATATTCACTCCTCAACCCAATCCAATCTGACTTCCACTCACTCCACTGATACTCTTTAGCCAACCACAGACAGCCTCCCTATCACCAAATCCAGCCAACTTTCCAGCTCCTCTGCTGTGTGTGACACAGGAACCCACTCTCTCCTCTTGGCTCCCTTAGGACAGTTTCTGCGTCTTCTTCCCCTCTCTCATCCCCCTTCTGGGTCTGTTTTGCCCGATTATCATCCTCTACACTAACCCCACATGAAGGATCGCCTCTGCCTAAGCCTTCACTCCCTTTGTCTTATGCCCTTTGGCTGGGTGAGCTCTTCTGCAACCATAGTTTTCATGCTCACAGCCCCAGATCAACACCCCAGATCCAGATGCACTCCAGCCTCTTTGAAATATCCATTTCCTGTCCCAAAGGCGTCTCACTTCTGAGACATTCTGGACCCTCCTATTCCTCCTCCACATCACATCCCCCACCCCAACCCCCTTTTTATTTTAGTCCCAGCTCAGTCTAAGCGCAGTTTCCAAGTCACGTTGACTCTACAGACTTCATGTCTATCACATCTGTGCCTTACTCCATGTGCTCTAGGGCCAGATTATGACCCCTTTCCCTTCTCACATGTTAAGAACATCGCAAAGGTGTTACAGGAAAGAGCCATTTTTTACTCCATGTTGGATCTGTTTCTTTGACTTTAACCTTTGCTTTTCATTACTTTTGTTATTATAATCATACACCATGACCTGCCTCAGGGAACCCTGCCCCTCTGCCTAATTGTTAAATTAAAGTGCTTTTGTTCAGCTCACTGAAAGACACTCTGACCCTGCTCACCCGTGAATGGCTACAGAGAAGAAGAAATGAACGCATCCCCTCCCCCAGGATGGCCCTTCCAGGAGACTTTTGCAAGATTAAAGGCCTTTATACTTTGTTTTTTTAACTCCTCCCCTTCTCTGTTCTATAAAAGAACCTGGCATCCAGAAACTGACAAGATGGTTATTTTGAGACATGAATCTGCCATCTTCTCGGTCAGCCAGCTTTCTGAATAAAGGCATACTCCTTGCCTCAATCCTTGTCTCCGATTCATTGGTCTGCCATGTGGTGAGCAGAGTGAGCTTGGACTCGGTAACAAAGGGATATTGAAATTATGTTCGTGAATTCTCTTCCTCTCCAAGGTGGGGCCTAATTCCTTTACCCTTAAATATGGGCTGGACTTATTGACATTCTAGCAAACGAAATGTGACTGCAGGGATGGTACAAGGCCATGTCTCAAAAGGCATACTAGCGTCCCCATCAGCTCTGGTTGCCATAACCAAAACTGCAGAATGGGTGGTTCAAACCACAAACATTTATTTCTCACAGTTCTGGAAGCTGGCAAGCCCAAGATCAAGGTGTCTGCAGATTCGGTATTTAATGAGAGCCTGCTTTCTGGCTTGTAGAAGCTGTTTCCTCCTGGTGTCCTCATGTGGCAGAGACAGCAGGGGCTCTGGTTGCTTCCTCATCTCAGAAAGGCACCAACTCCATCAGATTGGGGCCCCACTCTCATGACCTCATTTACCCCTGATTATCTTCCACGGTCTCCATCTCCAAATACACCAAGAGTTAGGGTTTCAGTGTATGAAGCTGGGGAGAGGGGACAAAAATAGGCAGTTCATAACATACTTTGGCCTCACTTTCCCAGGTCACCCATCCTGGAGTGACAGCATGCTTACACAGCCTGTGGCAAGGTTGGCAGGGAGAGGAACTGACCATCTGCCAATGACAAGCACCAACTTGGCAGTCATGAAAGTTAGCCACCTTGGCCTTCCAAATACTGTAGCCTCAGCCAGCATTTTCACGGCAACCTCATGGGAGACCCCAAGCCAGAACCTCTCAGCTGAGCAGCTCCAGAAATCCTGACCCAAAGAAAAATACCCTTATATTCTAAGCTGCTGTGTTTTGAAGTGATCTGTGTTTCAGCAAAGATAAATAAGCCCTTCATCCCTATTCCCTGATAACAGCCAAAGCCCTATTTTCAAAATGTAAGTATATTATGTCATTCCCTTACTTAACATTTCTTATGGTTTTCAGAACCTCCCAGAGAACACTGAAACCGATGATAAGGGCATTCAAACTTCTTCAGAACCCAGCCTCATCACTCAAGGGCTCCTATGCTGCTGCTGCTGCTGCTAAGTCACTTCAGTCGTGTCTGACTCTGTGCGACCCCATAGACGGCAGCCCACCAGGCTCCCCCGTCCCTGGGATTCTCCAGGCAAGAACACTGGAGTGGGTTGCCATTTCCTTCTCCAATGCATGAAAGTGAAAAGTGAAAATGAAGTTGCTCAGTCGTGTCGGACTCTTAGCGACCCCATGGACTGCAGCCTACCAGGCTCCTCCGTCCATGGGATTTTCCAGGCAAGAGTACTGGAGTGGGGTGCCATTGCCTTCTCCAAAGGGCTCCTATAGGCCAGAGTGATTTCATGTCTGATGCCCCTCCACCAGAAACCCTCCTTGAAGTAGTAGATAACACTCCTGAGGTTTGTATGTACATTTATCAACACACATTAACATTTGCCTGTACATCACCCACTCTGGCCTAGGGAGGATTGTCTTTCATCTGCCACCCCAGCACAGGAGTGGTATTCAGCCCATGGGAACCATTTATTAAGTAATTTTGATGTGAAAGAGAACAAAATGAATACAAAAGAAAAATTATCTTTAACTATCTGGCTTCCAGAGCAGCCACTAGGACTTGCCTGGCGGTACAGTGGATAGGAGTCCACCTGCCAGCGTGGAGGACACAAGTTCAATCCCTGGTCTGGGAAGATCCACGTGCCACATGCACCGCAACTACTGAAGCCTGTGTGCATAGAGCCCGTGCTCTGCAACAAGAGAAGCCACCGCAATGAGGAGCCTGTGCATTGCAACGAGGTGTAGCCTCGGCTTGTCTGCAACTAAAAAAAAAGAAAACTTCATTCCTGTCTGCACACAGGAATGAAGAACCAGCACAGCCAATAAATAAATCTAAAACTAAAGAGCAACCACCAACTGAATTAAAGAGCATGATTCCACTAGGCCCTCTCTGTTGACTCATCTAGATAACCCAATCTTTTCTGGAGTTGCTAAGCCGATTTCTGGAGGCTGAAAGCTTCTGAAACAAACTTGGACAGTTTTTGCATTTCCCTTTGGCCAGCAGGTGGAAGAGCCCGTCTTATGCTCCTTGCTCCCCTGTCCCACCACGGTCATGGCCCCTGATACCCAAGGCCTCCCTTAAGGTGGACCTGAGAGCTGACTGCCATTTGAAACTGCTCGTGAACCCGGAACACGAGGTTTCAGGTCGAGTGTGTGTTTGGGCTGTGCCTGTGAGAGGTGAGGAGGGGTGGTTCTGCAGGAAGCATCTGCTGGAACCACAGTGGTTTGCTGGGGTGTTACAATGGGCAGGGACCTGCAGATCATTTAGGTGCAAAAGCAATTTGTGGGGGAGGAAAAGTGAGTGGCATTTTGGACTGTTGGTCTGACTGATCCATTTTTCATATATGTTAGGAAATATCAGTCTTAGTCACCCTGATGGAAAAAAATACTTGTGAGTCAACATGCCTGGAGGTCTTTCAGAAGGTCGTTAAGATCAGTGGTTGCTTCACCAAGGTGAGGGCCCTAGGGTTTTATACTCAGAAAAAGATCTGAATTCCTCTCCCTGGCTGACAAGGGTTCGCAGAGCTGCCTGGTGGTCCAGACCAACCACTCTGGGCTCTCCTCTTAATGAGCCCCCAGCCCCCTCCCCACCTGTGTCTGTTCCCCGGGACTTCCCTCCGTTTCTCCAAGGTGCTGGGCAACCTTAGGTCTCCTCTTCCACGGAACAGGCCGGTTCCTCCCAGCTGGCAAGTCCCACGGCAGGAGCACCTCCTGGGAAGTTTTCCCCGGGGAACCCTGTTTCCCAGGGAGCCCCTCCCTCTGAGTAAGTCAGGCTGGAACCAGGAATTTGAATTGGGTAAAGGAATGCTGATAACAACAGCTAAGAGAGCACACGGAGCTGCCGTTTCTTCATACCAGACCAGAGCTCGTGTCTACTGGGCAGTGGCAGTGCAGGTGGGAGGGATGAGGAGCCCTCCTTTTTTGCTTTCAGCTCTTTGCCTGAAATGAGCGTCTTCAGGGTTTGCTCCACCAAGGAAACTGTTAGAAAAAAATCCAAAATATCTGGTTTCATTATAATGTTAATGGTTTATTTTTATCCTCAAATATTTGCCTGGTTGCCTTTCATTAAGAAAAGCCTAAAAGATGTTACTGGCTTAAGCATTAGCAGCTATTAATATCTCTGCTGGTCCACAGCTGCCTCACCTTGAGGCTGGCGGGTGGCTTTGTGCCCTGGTGGGAAAGGGAGCCGGGTGGCCAGGTGGGCCTCCTTCGCTCAAGGGCAAACCTCTAGGGAAGTTCGTGAAGAGAGTGCTTAGCTGCTCACTCACAGAAGCA
Source organism: Bison bison bison (assembly GCF_000754665.1). Classification (NCBI taxonomy): domain Eukaryota; kingdom Metazoa; phylum Chordata; class Mammalia; order Artiodactyla; family Bovidae; genus Bison; species Bison bison. The sequence continues at coordinate 1,600,886 of NW_011494625.1, forward strand.
GGCTCTCTGAGGACACTCTTTCTGGAAGCAGACTTGCAGCCAGGCACACCCAGGCCCCCTGCTACGGCGATGGGACCTGGATGTCCCATCACCAAGGCCAGGGTGGTTCTCACCTCTGGAGCCCTCACCTTACCGCAGACTGCTTTGTACTCTAATTGTGCCCTCTCTGCCCGCCCCATGACAAATGCCTCTTCTGGATGCAGTTCACAGCTAGATGAGGAAGTGCGATCGTCAGCCATGACCCCTCCCAGGCTGCCCCATCCAGGGGTGGCAGCAGTGGTGCGCTGGGTGACCGCTCTACCAGGCCAGGGAGTGATGATTGCATTTGAAATTCCTGTGCTGAAAACACACCTTTCACGGCCGAGCAGCTAGCAAAACGTCTGAACGTTTTAAAACGAGCTCCAAAGAATTCACATAACACACCACTCCCAAACGCCTCCCTGTGTGCCCATCTTAGGGATGGGCTCCCCCCACAGCCCCTAAGAAAATAAAGACCAGAACTGTTTTCTAGAAGAAATCTGAAATAGTACAGCACAGCCTGGATTGGAATGAATAGTCATGAAAAATCAACCATTGGCACTGTGAGCAAACCAGTCCATGATATGAGAAGTTTTTTGCATGGCTGGTCTTGCTTCTTTCTAGCAGGGAGTGGGAGGAACTTTCTGGAGGACCGGGACCTTGTTCTCTAATGCTCTTTGCCCTCCAGCCTAGTAAGAAAGTGCTCAATTCACAGAGAAGCTCCATTATCTTAACAGATGGAGAGCAGGCCTTAGCAAGGGAATTAACCAGGCTGAGCCATGCTTTCATAGAAGAGAGATCAAAGCCAGAGGCGAACCTGACCCAGATAAACCACCAGGACTGAAACCCATGCGTCTGGCAGATGCAAATAGTCTCATCTAGTCTGAACTGGGAGGCAAAGCCCTGTGGAGACTTACCTGGCCCCTGCTCGAGCCTTGGCCACAAACTCGGACCTGCCCCAGGGAAACTGGATATCTCAAGGCGAAGCCAGGTACAAAGCTGTACAGAAAGAGCGGTCAGAGGTGGATGCCCACCTTGCCCTGCCCCAGCAAAGCTCATCACCTCCCATCCCAGCCAGTGGGGTGGAAAAGACAAAACCACCTCATCTCAGTGAGAAGGTCAGCAAAGGGCTCAAGACCCAATGCCCCAGCCCTGTGAGGGAACGGCTCTGCAAACCAACTCCTCCTTGTCATTTGGGGAAAAAAAGAAGGCAAAAAGTCGATGTTCTGTACCTGTATGCTACATAGGGGAAAATAACGGATCTGTTGGCTCATAGATTTGTTGCACAAGCATTTTGTGAACCCGTGTTATGTGCCACTAATTGTGCAAAGTGCAGAGAATTACAAAAGTGAAGGGAAGAGTCTGAGTTCTCCTTCAAAACTCCTCTCTCTGGCTAGTGAGAAACTTCATGATAAGCACCTGGATGTAACTGAGCAGGGCATTAGCTGTATTAGCTTTCTGGCGAGCAGACAATAACCAAATGTTTGTTAAATAATGATTTAATTCACTTAATGAGGGATTAAACAACTGGATGGATTGGGCAGTGAAGAAGATGCATCTGCCTTTGAGTACAGGTCTAAGATTTGAGAAGTGGTTCAGCAGCAGCTCCACTACAGGTGTTTAAGAGCGTAATATTCTTGGGATGCAGGTGGAAAAGTCCTTTCAAGGAAGGAAACAGAGTCCTCAGGAGCAATGTCCCAGCCCTCCTCAGTGTAAATGACTGAGTGCGGATGGGAACGAAAGGTCAGGACATTTAGGAACAAAGGAAAACACCCAGTGCCTTTTCATTACATATCCTTGTTCAGCTGAAGATATGCAGACATGTAAGATATATACACACACACACCATATTTGTATGTGTGTGTGTGTGTGTGAGTGTGTGTGTGCATGCTCAGTCATTTCAACTCTGCGACCCCATGGATTGCAGCTCACCAGGCTCTTCTGTCCATGGAATTTTCGAGGCAAGAATACTAGAGTGGGTTGCCATTTTCTACTTCCTGACTCAGGGGTTGAACACAGATCTCTAGCATCACCTGAAGATATATAGATATACGGACTACAGTCCATGGGTCATAAAGAGTCAGACACAACAGAGCAACTGAACACACACACACACCATATACCACATACATATTTATACTGTATAATACATATCATATACTAGATGTGTATGTAATATACTGTATATGCACACACGCAGTATATCATATCCGATCAGATCAGATCAGTCGCTCAGTCGTGTCCGACTCTTTGCGACCCCATGAATCGCAGCACGCCAGGCCTCCCTGTCCATCACCAACTCCCGGAGTTCACTCAGACTCAAGTCAATCGAGTCACACTATATGCTGCTAAGTCGCTTCAGTAGTGTCCGACTCTGTGCAACCCCATCCATAGACGGCAGCCCACCAGGCTCCCCCATCCCTGGGATTCTCCAGGCAAGAACACTGGAGTGGGCTGCCATTTCCTTCTCCAGTGCATGAAAGTGAAAAGTGAAAGTGAAGTCGCTCAGTCGTGTCTGACTCTTTGCGACCTCATGGACTGCAGCCTACCAGGCTCCTCCATCCATGGGATTTTCCAGGCAAGAGTCCTGGAGTGGGGTGCCATTGCCTTCTCCGTCACACTATATATCATATACTCTTTATACCATGTACTATATATAAATCATACATTATAACATAGGTACACACAGTTGACCCTTGACAATGCTGGGTCTAGGGACACCCACCCCCCATGCAGAAAAATATTCTTACATAACTTACACTCAGCCCTTTATATATGTAATCCCTCCAGTGCCATGGGTCTGCATCCAAGGATTCAACTAATTTCAGATTGTGTAATACTGTAATATTTACAGTTGAAAAAATCTACATATAAGTGGACTCACACAGTTCAAATTCACGTTGTTCAAGAGCCAGCAGGATACCATGTACTATATATGTACCCCGTATACTATATATATGTGTGTGGATACATACACCATGTACTCTATATGTACCACATACTGTATAAATATCATATACTCTGATGGCTCAAATGGTAAAGAATCTGCCTGCAGTGTGGGAGACCTGGTTGATTCTTGGGTTGGGAAGATCCCCTGGAGGAGGGCATGGCAATCCATTCCAGTATTCTTGCCTGGAGAATCCCATGGACAGAGGAGCCTGGTGAGCTGCAGTCCATGGGGTCAAAAAGAGTCGGACACGACTGAGTGACTAAGCACAGCACACGTGTATATCTCATACTGTGTGCCCAGTCACTTCAGTCCTGTCTGACTCTCTGCGACCCCCTGGACTGTAGTCCGCCAGGCTCCTCTGTCCATGGGATTCTCCAGGCAAGAACACTGGCGTGGGTTGCCATTTCCTTCTCCAATTATGTGCTATACGTAAACTGTACATATTTACACGGTAGTGTATATAATGGCAGTGCAGGCACCGACTACATCCAGACCACAAGAACACTGGTGTAAAGTGACTTTAAATTCTGCACAGCAGTATCCTGACATAACCACTTGGATTCCGAAAGGACTTCCCGGGAATGTGATGGAAAGCACTGAAAGCCCCAGTGTCTGATGGGCCCTCATGCCAGCTTAACCCTCACTGCCTGCAGTGAGTCCAGTTACAGCAAATCAGACTTCCCTTTGCTGCATCTGATGGAGGGAGCCTCTCTCTGGCAACGGGAGCTGGGCCAAGAGGGTGGGGGAGAGCCCTGGAGTTCAGC
>NW_011494625.1:1604717-1605594 GCF_000754665.1 Bison bison bison
CAGCTCGCGGCTCACCAGCAGAGCTGAGGGCCTCACATCTCAGCTGGAGCTTTTCGGCTCTGGGTTTCCCTCCTGGTTATTTATCTTCCCGCCGCCTTCAGGCAGGTCACACCCTGCGGTGCTGTGGCTCTGTCTCCTCTCTGTGAAACGGGCGATTACTACCGACTTCCCGAGGTGGACGATGACTCATCCTGGGTGTTTCCAGCCCAGGGACGGCAGAGGGACACCGAGGCCGCGTGGGGCCTCCGCACGCCTCACGCCGGGGACCAGCGGAGCCAAGGATGGGGGAACAGGACCGGGAGTTCTGCGGGGCCCAGCCCGGCGGCGCTGCTGCCCTGTCGGAGCTGGGGGGCCTCCCCACCCCACCCCCGCGCCCCAGAGCAGCCTCAGCGACCTGGCCCTGCCTGGAACCTGCACAAGGTGGTGAAGAGGAGGGGTCCGAGACATCCCCAAACAGCTGCTGCCGGATGACATAGGGTATCCAGTGCCTTCTGCTTAAATACCGTTGTCTTAATTAGGAAGTAATTAGAAGATGTGCTACCGGATGGCATAGAGTATCCATTGCCTTCTGTTTAAATGCGTTTTTCTGAATTATTAAATAATTAAAAGATGTAGAAAAACACAGAAACAAGGAACCCACCAATTCTTTCACATTTTGCCGTATTTGCTTCAGATCTTTTCTTAAAGGGGAAAAAAAAGGGTTATCACTCAGCTGACGACAGGGCCGCTCCCTGGAGGGACCTGGGAGAAGCAGGGGCTAGAAGCATTAAGGCAGCCTCAGCGCCAGGCGGGCGGCCCCTCCCCATCCCTCGGACGCGCGCCGGGGCTTTCCTGCTCCGGGCTCAGGAGCTCCGTGAGGCTCAGCTGTCGGGGCAGG
>NW_011494625.1:1605694-1607233 GCF_000754665.1 Bison bison bison
TTCCCGCCCCCACCGCCCTGCCCCCTCTCCAGCCCCTCCCCTCTGTAGTTGTCCAGGGTTCCTCTCACAGCATCAGCGTCTTCATTTAAGAATCAGCTGTCTTGCATAGAGTGTGTGGCTTTCACAATTGATCTTTAAAAGGATCAAAACTATCAGGTACAGTCCCAGAAAAATGGTTGAAATCTAGTTTTAAAGCAGAGTCTCTTTTATCTCCACGTTAACTCTCTCTATCTTAGTTGCTGTCTGTAAAACACACACACACACACACACCTTCTCCCACAAGGATGTTCTTTGCTGACCCAGCCCCCAGGAACACCACACTCCTCGAGGAGCCTTAGAGGAGAGTCCTTTCGGCCCCCAGGGCCCCGCAGCCCCAGACTTGGGGGCCAGGGTGAGGGATGGCGGGGACAAGGATAGCCACAGCCATGGGCACCCATGTGGCACCTGCCTCCACGTGGGGCGAGCCGTGCCAAGCCTCCTCTCTCATTTCAAGGTCACAATACTAGATTATGAAAGAGTGGAAAAGCACTGCCCAGAAAATGGGCCACGGGGACTTTCCTCCGGGTGAGGAAGGCGAGAAACACGCGGCAGTGAGGTCCCGCTGAGAGAGTACACGGGGACTCGGGGTGTGGGTCCCTGCAAGTGACAAGACACGATGTGGAGGCAACAGGGGAGATGGGACGACCTGAGAGCTCTCTCTGCGGCATCTTTATGTAGGAGAGATTCTACCACAAACACTCGTGTGTCTCATAAGAACCAAATACTTTTCTATCATGTTTCCTAGCAGCTATGATTTTATTTTTTCCCTTGCAAATTCAGGTGGGACAAATGTTCTCATAAAATAAACATCTCCCTGTCTTTAAAAACCACTGATAAATAGTTCAGGCAAATGAATCCTTGCCTCTCCTCAAAAAATACGGGAGGACTGTAATTCTGGCAATAGAATCAGCTCCTCAGGTGCCCTGAGGGAACAGAGGACTCAACTGTCCAAGGTTTTTACACCTAAATGATGACATGGGTCTCCAGGATCTGAGACTCAAAGGAAACACTTTGTCTACGATGTGGTAGTAACTATACTTCAAGTCTTACCTTAAAAGATAACCACAAAAGTAAAATTACTCTGTAAAAGGAACACTTAAAAAAAATCCAAGCCACACTAACTTGAAAAATATTTTGGGGGGAGTCTTAACTTTTTCCAAGACTATAGCAAGTGGTTTAAAGCAAATCCAGATCCACGGGAATTCTCAGAGGGGGCCCTGAACACTTGGACTTTATTTCCAACACAATTGATTCCCAGAGAGGTCAGCAAAAACGTCAGGGCATAACGGGATCACAACCGCGATGTAAAATGTCCAGGGAAAACAGAAATAAGCGTCGAAGATTCCAGAAGCTTTTCTAGCGTCTTCGAGATTGGTGGCCGCATCTCTGCCTTCCGCCCACTCCGAAGGTGAAGGCGTCTCCTCACCTAACCTTCCTGCGGGCCTCTGCTGTGGCTCCAGCCTTGGAAACCAGTCTTGCCGGTTCCAGAGCCTCCAGCCA
>NW_011494625.1:1607333-1607653 GCF_000754665.1 Bison bison bison
CAGCTGCTGCCGGATGACATAGGGTATCCAGTGCCTTCTGCTTAAATACCTTTGTCTTAATTAGGAAGTAATTAGAAGATGTGCTACCGGATGGCATAGAGTATCCATTGCCTTCTGTTTAAATGCGTTTTTCTGAATTATTAAATAATTAAAAGATGTAGAAAAACACAGAAACAAGGAACCCACCAATTTCTTTCACATTTTGCCGTATTTGCTTCAGATCTTTTCTTAAAGGGGGAAAAAAAAAAGGGTTATCACTCAGCTGACGACAGGGCCGCTCCCTGGAGGGACCTGGGAGACGCAGGGGCTAGAAGCATTAA
>NW_011494625.1:1607938-1621986 GCF_000754665.1 Bison bison bison
CTGTTTATGCATGTGACATGAATCCCACGGGGAATCAGAGCAAGCATCGCCGTCATCGTCCTTGTTTGCCTTGGGTGGTCTCCCTCAAACTCTCCCTGCAGCCTGGCTGTTGAGAACGGGGAGCGGTGGGCAGACCCCGGGGATGCACGCGGGTCGGAGCAAAGGGGAGGCCTGGACGTGGCCCACAGCCAGGCCCCGGGAGCCAGGGCCTTGCCCTGCACGGAGCGGAGGCTGGGGCCTCCTCGGCCACTTTGCTGATGCACCAGGTCACTGACTGTTCCCAGCTCTGGTGTGGAAACACCCGAGGGCTGTCTATGGAGCCCCTGCAACTGTAGGCTTCTGAAAAGGAACAGCAGTCAGCATTCCTTCTGCAGGGCTGAGAGCGCGGGGGAGCTCCAAGGGGCAGGATGCCGCCTGCAGCTGCAGGAGGTAGGAGAGGCTGCTGCAATCGGAGGGCAGGCGGCCACGCCCCTTCCCTCCTAGCAACCGCCTTCTCGGCCCCGAGCAGTACCAGCCTCGCTTTTGGGCTCAGCCAGCGGCCTTACCCACAACGCTCAGAGGCCACCCGGCTGTGCCTGCTGGTGACAGCTGTTTCCTCCACTTTCCGGAGGAGGAAGTGGACTCTGAGGTCGTAAAACAGGGTCAGGAACTGAACCGGCCGGTCTCTCCCCCTGGCTCGCCCCCTGTTATTCACGACGAGTACAGGCACACACAGGCTCCCGGGCCAGAGAGGCCCGCGCATCTCCTGCTAAGGGCGTTTGCGTCACCAGCCTGTTGCTCATCCACGGTTTGGCTGGCTGGTGGGCAGGGTTGTGTTTGAGGAACCACTGACTTTTCAAGTCCATTCTCCCTAACCCCTACTCCGTTTTTGTCTCTTCTGGGCCCCTGGCACGATGGAGCCCCTGGAGGTGAGAGTCGTTCCTGGAAGCCCAGGAACTCGCACAGTGGATTCAGCCGTGGTGTGGACCCTGCACACCCGCAGAAGAGCCAGAAGGTGTGGGAGGAGGCCTGGCATTCCCAGCAACCTGCCAGCCTCCCACGGCAACCGGAGATTGTGGGGAGAAAGGCCACAGCCTCTGCTTTCCTGGGCGGGGACCGGGTCCCTGCCCACCCAGCCCACCAAGCCCACCCTGGCCACAGGGCAGAGAAAAGGAGCTGGGGAAGGAGGAAGCCCTTATCAGACCTCAGGAGAGATAGCCACCTTAACGGGGAGGTTTTCACGCTTAAAAAGGGAAGGAGGTTGTGTGAAAACTGTATAAATCTTAAGACTTCCCTGGTGGCTCAGACAGTAAAGCTCTCTTTCTCTCTCTGCTCAAAGAAATTAAACTGGAACTGTCACTTAAAACATGTCAGGAGTTACTCACCTACAAGGAGGAAGCCCCTATATACAACACGGAACATCCAAAGATCCAGGGGCCCCCTTGCCTCTGTGGAGTGGATGGGCTCTGGGACGGGGACTCCTGGTTTCCAGAGCTCGCTGAGGTCCTGAACCGAGGGGAGAAAGCATCTGTGTCTGAAAATTCTGTGGGTAAAATCCTGCATCTTCTGAGGGAAGGATGACTAGGGCTGGGGATATAAAAGGTGGTCTCTGTGGAAATCTCAACACTTCGAGTACCTTCTGATAACAGAGACTAATCCTTTTCTGAGAGAGACTAGATGCCATCAGGATCCAGTCTCTTGTTCTTAGCAGTGGAGACTGCAAGCTTGAAGCACTGGAAGGAATGCATTGCTTGATTGTATCAAGACAAGCCACCCCCACCCACAGAGGCTGCTACCAACCCATCCCTGGGTATCATAAATTATATCTAGAAGAAGACAACCATTTCTCCCCGCCTTTGAACAGTAATAAGACAAGAACAGGCTCCAAAATACTGCTACTTTTCATAAATTTCCCTATTTTCCCTGAGGAAATAGCACTGTATTCCAGATTTCCTTCCCTTTATCTTACTAAAAATCTCACAGAGCCATGTCCCACCCATCAGGAAGTGGTTGAGCCCACAAATACTGTGGCCCTGTGACTTAATTTAAAAGGGAGAAAAAGGAAGAAGAAATTCTGCGGAAAAAGCAAGAACTGTGCTGAGGCCTCTTCTTTGCTCTTTCTAAGGGGAATAAGCTTCAAGCATGCATGCCAGGGACCGTAGTTGATAATACTGCTTTAAAGGAGAATCAGAGCACTATTTTGATGCCGGAGAGCAAAACAAAGGACAGGCAAGGACTGTCATTGTGGTTCGGTCACTAAATCGCATCCAACTCTTTGCGACCCCATGGACTGTGGTGTGCCAGGCTCCTCTGTCCTCCACCATCTCCTAGAGTTTGTTAAAATTATATCCATTGAGTCGGTGATGCCATCTAACTATCTCACCCTCTATTGCCCGCTTCTCCTCTTTCCCTCAGTCTTTCCCAGCATCAGGGCCTTTTCCAATGAGTCAGCACTTCACATCATGCGGCTGAAGTATTGGAGCTTATTGGCAAGAATTAAGAATCACATTACTACAGTAGAACCTGGCCCCCTAGTGTGAAAAGATAATGTAAAGAATAGTACTAAACGGAAGATAATTGAACATATGGGAGGAAAATGCTGTGTAAATATAAGGCATTATAGTTTATATGAATTTTCTTTACTACCTAGAGTCACATAAATACAGGGAGGTTTGCTATCTGGGTAACAAGACAGATGTGTATGTGCATATGTATGTGTGTATATGTGTCTTACGTGGGTGTGTGTATTGTGCACGTGTGGTTAACTTCATAATCATGGTCCTTTTAGGTACCACATGCCTTCTCCATCCTTCCTTCCAGAAAAGGAACAGCCTCAACACCAGCAGTGCAGGTCTGGGGAACCTGCAGGCCTCTGTCTCAGGGTGTCCCTGAGACATCGCAGCAAGCTCGCCGAGGCCCGAGAACCGCATCCCCCAGCACCTGTCGCAGCCCAGGCCTGATGCAGGTGTGGCAGGGACACGGGGGGGTGTTTCTCAGGGTCAGTTCAGTTCAGTCACTCATTCGTGTCCAACTCCTTGCGACCCCATGGGCTGCAGCACGCCAGACCTCCCTGTCCATCACCAACTCCCAGAGCTTACTCAAACTCATGTGCATTGAGTCAGTGATGCCATCCAACCATCTCATCCTCTGTCGCCCACTTCTCCTCCCGCCTTCAATCTTTCCCAGCACCAGAGTCTTATCCAATGAGTCAGTTCTTTGAATGAGGTGGCCAAAGTATTGGAGCTTCAGCTTTAACATCAGTCCTTCCAATGAATCTTCAGGACTGATTTCCTTTAGGATGGACTGGTTGGATCTCCTTGCAGTCCAAGGGACTCTCAAGAGTCTTCTCCAACACCACAATTCAAAAGCATTGATTCTTTGGCACTCAGCTTTCTTTATGGTCCAACTCTCACATCCATACATGACTACTGGAAAAACCATAGCTTTGACTAGACAGACCTTTGTTGGCAAAGCAACGTCTCTGCTTCTTAATATGCTGTCTAGGTTGATCATAGCTTTTCTTCCAAGGAGCAAGCGTCTTTTAATTTCATGGCTGCAGTCACCATCTGAAGTGATTTTGGAGCCCCACAAAAATAAAGGGGTCAGATAGGTGCATTTCTAGCCTAGGGCTCTGGGTAAATGTGTAGATTCGTTTTTCGGTCATATGGTGTTCAGCTCCTCAGCATCCAAGGCAGGCCCCTGCACGCTATCCGCCTACAGCTTTTGTCTCCTCTCCCAGCTCGTTGGGGAGGCTGGAGGTGAGAGGAGAGGGGAGGAGTGAGGAGGGAAGGGGAGGAGGGTTGGGGAGGAAGGGAGGAGGGGGGATGTTTTGCAGCATTTCCCTCTCTTCCCCAGAGCCACTTTCCAGGCACATCAAATTCCTCCCGTCCCTCCCGGGCTGCCCTGCCCTAGCGCTGGGAATCAACCTTGTTTACACGGCTCATTATGCTCGCTTTGCAGTTGCTATAGCAACCACCAGGGGTCAGTTTATAGAAGAAGAGGAAGTTCACTTTTGGGGAGTTAGCTTTCCAGCTCCTGTGCAGAGCACGGCTAAAAACAAAGATCCAGACACCCAGGGAGGAAACACATGGAAAAGTCTCCTAAGAGCAGAAGCATCCTTCAGAGCCTCACACTGTCATCAGCAATCTTTCTTCTTTGCTGTGAAAGCTGTTCTAGAACCTCCGATAGGAGCATAGCGGTCTTATCCCTGCATCTCCCAGGTCTTCCTCTCCCCCCTCTGTGTACCCCCCTGCCTGGCCCTGGAGGCACTTGTTAGGCCGTAAGAGAACAAGGGCAGCTGCCAGGGTTCATTTAAAGTGATAACTTCATTAATATAATGTATTCATCGAGCATCAGGAAGATCTTTACGGGCCGTTACTATTCCGTCTTTCTCACGGCAAGGGAGGCAGCAGCCCCTGGAACAGGGCTCCCATCTCCAGGTCCAAGCCGCATGGAACGGAGCATGCAGGGAATCTCCCATGACACCCGGCCGTGAACACCTTCCGGCTCTAACCCGATTGACCAACCTGATTTAGTAGACTAAGAAGTAGAGGATGCCCGATTACATCTGATTTTCAGATAAACAATGAAATGGGTTTTCATAAGCCTATCCCATGCAACCTTTGGGACATCCATAGAGTAAGTCACACTTAACCTGTGAATGTGTGCATGTTCAGTTGTGTCCAACTCTTTGTGTCTCCTGCATTGGCAGGTGGATTTTTTACCACTGAGCCACCTGGGAAGCCCTAAACTTAACCCAACCCTATTCAAACCCTCCTCCTCTTCTCTACTGCCGTCTCCAAATAAAAGCACAACAGAGGAATTCTCTCGCTACGGCAAATCACGTGCCAGATCAGAGTTTAGGATGATCTGACCCTTGGACTAGATTGCCGATCATGAAAAAATGAAAAGGATTTGCCCATGTGCAACGGCAAACCAGAGGCCAGTCAGCTCACTCCCTGGCAGGAGAGGCCCCTGAATGGTCCCTCACATCCAAACCAGCTCAGGGGCCGCATGGCTAAAGAGAAGAGACTCAGGGCTGATCTTACTGAGACATTACTTCACCTTTCTCACGAGCAGTGAGAGTCAGCTTTCTAAACAACACTGACTCTTGTTTCCAGGACAGGAAAGACATTTCTCTTTTTGGCCACGCTATGCAGCCTGCAAGATCTTAGTTCTCCAACCAGGGATCGATCCTGCAGTGGAAGCCTGGAGTCTTAACCACTGGACAGCCAGGGAAGTCCCAGGAAAAACATTTTCAATGCCCCTTTTTTTCCAGGAATAAATGATGTTGGTTTCCAAGTATTCCACTGGGAAAGTCTGAGTGCGGAAGATGCTGGGGGTACCGGTATGTCATCTCGGTCTCTTCGGTCCTCTGTGGTTCTGATGCCTGGGCCCCTGTGTCCACGGGGAGGAAATGACATTTGCTTTATCAGCAGCACCCTCTGCCCAGCATGCCTTCAGCTAAGGTTCTGCTGCTTAGTTACTATGCAAAGCCTAGCCCGATGAAAGTTGTGCCGACTTCTGTAGAACTTCTAGAAAACCGAACCAGTCGTTGCAACGCTGTACCTGTGGGAGTTTAGCATCTGTTTTGACCCTAAATCTGACGAACCTAAAACTTAAGGCAAATAAGTCAAGAAACATAAACACACACGAAAACAAAGCAAATAGTAGCAACGATTCTTTCCGAGAGGCACTGCCAAGTCAGACGGCAAGGCTCCCACAGTTCAAACCCAAGACAAGTAATTACAGGAAAGCTGTCAAGATAAACATCACAGACAATAAAAACATTCTCACCTGTTACTAACTCTAAAAAAATCTCAATACGGTTTTCGCCCAGACTAAAAAAGTTGATGCTTCAAGGGAGTTCTAATTCTGTCTCCTCTTCTGAATGTGGCTCCAGGAACATCTGTGGACGGTCTGCGACTAAGCTTCCCACGGGCAAAATGCAGGCCCTGGGACACTGTTAATGCTCTTTGTCTCACTGAAGGGGTATTGTGAGAACATCTATAAATCACTCTGAGTTCTTCAGACAAAAGGCAGGAAGCATGATATGTGATTATTTGTTGCTTCCTCAAAAAAAAATTCAGTAAATATTTTGGGCTTGCCAGGTGGCTTAGTTGTAAAGAATCTGCCTGCCAGTGTAGGAGATGCAGGAGATGTGGGTTCAATCCCTGGGTCAGGAAGATGCCCTGGAGAAGGGAATGGCAACCCACTCCAGTATTCTTGCCTGGAAAATTCCACGGACAAAAGAGCCTGGCGGGCTACAGTCCATGCAGTCACAGAGAGTCAGACATGACTGAGCATGCAGGCTGCAAATATATTAATAATTTTGAATATATATTTCTTACATTGAAATATCTGGAAAAGCGAAAGAAAATATATGGGTTTGCACATATATTCCAGAAAATTACCTCAATTCTTTTCTCATTTTGTGTTTAGAATCTTAGAATTATAATATAAATTGCATACATAAGGTATGATTAAAGTTGGCGATAGAAATATAAACTAAAACTGCAATCTTATTTGTTTGTGCTATTCACTTTTTAGATCAGTAACTTGATTTAGGAATTGTTTGGTTTTGTTTAAAGCACACTGAAGTGACTTCAGTTTTGAAAGCCTAGTTCCATTTATATTTTTAAAAACCCAATAGCCCTTTACTTTTCTTTTTCTTAATCATTTGTTGATAAACCCGACATTTGAAGCTGAAGCTGTCAGACAGTGTCTCTTCAGTACTGCTCAACAGCTGTTAAACGGGATAATCACCTGTTTATCCTCCTGTCACTAATTCAGATGCTAATTGCACTCTAGACACTGGCTTGTTCTCTGCATGGAGCCAGACCAGGTGTGAGGCCTCTGAGAGATGCTGTAGTATCGCGGGCTCCATCTAGTCACCCGTGGAGGCGCGGAGCCAACAGGGCAACACACACACATGAACCTGTTGTTGACAACTGCGAAAAATCAGGAATCACTTAAGTGTCAACTGACAGCCAAGTAAGCCGAAGTAAACAACCGTGGAGTATAGTAGTATACGATCGTTAAAGAGGTGCTCAGGGATCCGGGTAAATAATGTGTAAAAAAATCTACTTATCAAAGTTGAGTGAAAAGCATTGTATGCAAAACTATTGTATGGTAACCAATATAAGAAGAAAATCTGCACAGAAAAAGGTGAAGAATATATGACACTCTTGGAATACTACCCACTGTCTGAATGACGAGGAGCAAGGACAGTTCTAGGGGCTGAGAAAACATGAGCTCCTGTTTTCATGGAGCTTACATTTCAGAGAAGAAAAACAGACAAAATCCAGGTAAGGAAACCAATAATCAAGATATATTCAGAGCTTCCCTGATGGCTCAGCAAGTAAAGAATCTGCCTGCAATGCAGGAGACACAGGAGATGCAGGTTCGATCCCTGGGATGAGAAGATCCCCTCAAGGAGGAAAAGGCAACCCACTCCAGTATTCTTGCCTGAAAAATCCTGTGGACAGAGGAGCCTGGCGGGATACAGCCCAAAGGGTTATAAAGAGTCAGACACAACTGAACGACTAACCGTTCATAGGGTGGTGTCCTAAGACCACATACAAAGAGCCGTGGGGTAGAGGGACCTGAGGGTCTGCCTTCCTGTGGGCTGTCAAAGAAGAGACCTCAGAGGAAATCCAGACAGTGAGGAGCTCCAGGGAAGCCCCAGCAGAAGGGCCAGCTTGGCAGGGTCACAGCCGAGGAATGGGCAGCAGATCAGAGCGAGGGAGACAGCGGTGGAAGGAGGGTTTGGAAAGTTGGCAGGAGCCAGGTCAAGCTGAGGAAAGGACCCCAGTGGGAAGAAATAACTACTCCCTTTGTCCCTGTGGACGCTTCTCAGCTTCCTGCTGACTGAGGTGAGCTATAAACCTGGAGTCCCACGGAGCCTTCGAGCACCTGCTCTGTGACATTAGAGCTTTCCTGGTTCTGAAACCATTCCCGTCATCACATTGAGATTCCAAGAGGGTTATTTTACAGCCATTTTGGACGAAGCAACATTAGGAGGATATTTCATTAATTGAATTCAAAAGCCTGACGGGGTAAAATTCTTTTGAATATTTTAATTTACCTTTTGATTTTCAAACTACTTAAATTATTTTTTAAGTTCTGTGTCTCTTCTTATGAGAGAAAAAACATGAAAATAAATTTAAATAAATAGGTGGAACCTAGAACTAGAGATTAATGCCAGAGAGTTATAGAACTAGAGATTTCTCCAAGAGAAAACTGTGGAGAATGTCATTTCCTTCAAGAATAAAGGAGATGATAATGACAATATATTTAATTATAGGACCAAAATTAATTTGACATAAATGTCCATCTACAAGCCATTGGAAGAATTTTGAAAGAATGCTTAAAATAGTGGTTTGATTTTTTTGACCACTGTGAACTCTACTTTTTCTAAAGATAGAATTTGTTTTTCAAACATATTTTTATGTTTTAGTTTCTTTCTAGCCACTAATGGTTTATAAAATTAATTATTTCAAGGATGCCTTAATCATCAGAATGGCACAGTATTTTTTTTAATTTATTTTAAAGTTGATGCATCTGTATTATATTTCTGGCAGGAAATTATACATATGCCTACAGACTATGTATTTCAATTAAATGTCCCCTGCCTGCCTGCCTGCCTGCATTTGTGACTTTGCCAAGAGCCAAAGAGTCCTTACTAGGATAGGAATTAAGAGCAGGAAGAGTTTATGCTTTTGAATGAGGCCATTAGAAACAGTGCTAAACTCCTAAATTATTCCAAATTAGGAGTTTGGGATTAACAGATGCATGCCACTTTATATAAAATAGATTTTTTTTTAAAGTGAAACTGAAAGTCGCTCAGCAGTGTCCGACCCTTTGCAACCCCATGAACTATACTGTCCATGAAATTCTCCAGGCCAGAATACTGGAGTGGGTAGCCTATCCCTTCTCCAGTGGATCTTCCCAACCCAGGAATCGAACTAGAGTCTCCTGCATTGCAGGCAGATTCCTTACCAACTGAGCTATGAGGGAAGCTCTAAAGGACCCGCTATATAGCACAGGAAACTATATTCAGTATCTAGTAATAACCTGTAATGGAAAAGAATCTGAAAAAATGTATATATGGATAACTGAATCACTTTGCTGTACACCTGAATCTAACACAAGTTTGTAAATCAAGTGTACTTCATTTTTTAAAAGTAGTGTTAAAAGCACAAGCGTTGTAAAAGACTCTCTTGGGTGTAATTCCTGGTCACTCCGCTTAATAGCTGTGTGACTTGGAAAAGCTACTTACCTTTCTGAGCCTTGGTTTAATCCCTACAACAGGGAAGTTATAACACCTAACACTTGGGGGATTAAATGAGATAATAT
Organism: Bison bison bison; assembly: GCF_000754665.1. Taxonomy (NCBI): domain Eukaryota; kingdom Metazoa; phylum Chordata; class Mammalia; order Artiodactyla; family Bovidae; genus Bison; species Bison bison. Next base: position 1,617,275 of record NW_011494625.1, read on the forward strand.
GTGAAAAGCTCCTAGACAGTGCCAGGGAGATTAGAAAATTCTCACCAGGTGTTGGGACCCTTGCCTTATCCCTCAGCCACATGTGGTCCAGGCTCTGACACCCTCTGTCTACTGAGGAGGAGAGCAGAGGGCTTGGCACGTAGATAGCACTCGATAAACATATGGACGCTGATGAGTTAATTAACTAATTAATCAATACAACCAAGACTTTCCATAAAAGAACAGCAAAGTCACAGTATTTCATTTCTGCAGAGGTTTTACAGCCTCTCCCATGAATGAATCATGTCTAGAAGATCATGTATTGTGCAAGGAAGGATGGAGGCTAAACAGGCCCCAGGGGTCATGAGTTCTGGGAAGAGATGTTTCTCTCTTCCTTGAGACCAATGTGGTCTTTACCCAACTTGCTTTCAACCTGTACTTGTTTAATTGGCTGCCCACGGCGGTCTCTTAAAGGGGCAGACCCACAAACCCCGGGATTCCCACCACCAGCCTCCCACTTCCCTATCTTATCTCCTTCCCCCAACCCCGCGCCCACTGGCACCCAGAGTACTGGACGACTTGTGCTGGGCAATGAGTTCACAAGCTCGCCAACAAGAGTCTCCCTCAACACTGTAAGCTGAGAGATGAAGACACAGCTTCCAAATGAGGATGGACCCTCCGGCTGACAGAAGTCACTCCCGCGGGAAAGTGCAGGTCGGTGGTGTTACTGAGCTCTGCTCAAGTGAGAACATGGAGATGATGCGCCTGCCGCAGGCTGGGACAGCACAGCTGGAGTGAACCTTTCAGATCCTCACTCTCTACTCACACATCCCGTGTTATATGTGTCTTTAAGCAAGAGATTTTTTTAAGTTTACTTTTAACAAATGGACTCAGATAAGAAGAGACAGGGCAGGCCCAGGACCTCTGTTTTTGCACCCCCACCCCTGGACATAGAACACCAGCCAAGTAAAGCCACGGCCGGTTAGAATCCAAACAAGATCAGTGGATTTTGTTCCTTAAACTCCATATTCCTCTTCCTCAAACTCCTCTTGGTGTCCGGGTCTGCACGGTCGCCAGGCCTCCATCCAGGCCTGTGCTGAGGTCTTGGGCGTGACCCAGGAGGAAGCGTCTCTTCTGCCCTGTGGAGAACATTGCCCAGTGGGCAGATGTCATGCAAGTTTTGTTTGAGATTATAGAGTAAAATCTGACTTAGGTACACAAGAACTTTTATTAATGAAGGGCTTTCATTTCTTTCTGATGGGCCAGTAGTTTATTTTCATTTAGTAAAGGCGGGGAAAGGATTATAAATGTGTGGGTTTGCTCTGCCATCTTAACCCTGAATTTCCAGTCATGTATTTCCAAACCCCGGAAACACAGCCAGTTAGAAGATGTTACAAAGACAGGGCAGAGGTGCTGAGTCACTCTCTCGAGGTGATTACACACTCTCACAACAAAGAATGGAAACAAAGACCAGACATTAAACTCTCACGACGTAACGCCCTGGACTGGCTGGCTTTCCCCTTGCTCCGAGTGCTCCCTCTGAACAGAAGACTGGCCCCCTGGCCTGTTTCACAAGATGCTTCAGGCTTTGCCCAACTGCCTGAAGGTCGGCCTCCCTGGTGTGGGTGGCAATTAGGTTGGCAGGTTCTGTCTCTGATCCACTAGAGCTGCCAGTTCTGTGTTTGTTCCTTCACTCTTGGAACAGAATGGTATTTCTGCAATCCTGAAAGACCTACAGTGGTCTCCTGAGCCAACTAGATTACCTCCAACCCAGGATCCACACAGACTTGAGCTCAAATCACAATCCCGATAGAACAGTCTTAGGCATCCGGGTCGATGGACCGGGGCGAGATGGTTCACAGACCCTGACTTACAGAATGCGGCAGTCGGCATTGACACTGAAACCAGAGAGTCCTTCTCCCAACAAGCAGTCACTTTGAGCACGAAGACCCTTTAATGTAAAGAAGCACATAAAGTAGTAAGTGGATGTCCTCTTACTACACGGTCATCATCACCACCAAACGTGAACGCCCACGGCTGCCGAAGAATGTCTCAGTGCCTCCTGTCCTGTCGACAGAAAAGCCCCTTAGGTAGGTTCATCAAAACTCAAGTGAGAGGCTTCCCTGGTGGTTCAGTGGCTAAGACTGCAGGGGCCCAGATTCAGTCCCTGGTACAGGAACCAGATCCCATGTACTGCAACTAAGACTGATGCATCCAAATAAATAAATAAAGATCAAAAAAATAAAAACCCAAATGCCTCTGTCACCCAATTCACCCCGCTCCCAACATATATACATCTTCCCTGGTGACTCAAATGGTGAAGAATCTGCCTGCAATGCAGGAGATGCGGATTCAACCCCTGGGTTGGGAAGATCCTCTGGAGAAGGGAATGGCAACCCACTCCAGTATTCTTGCCTGGAGAATTCCACGGACCGAGAAGCCTGGCAGGTACAGTCCATGGGGTTCCAAAGAGTCAGACATGATTGAGCAACTAACACTTCTACTTTCTTTTCATGTATAAAATAGATAACTGATGAGAAACTACTACTCTGCACAAGAAGCTCTACCTGATGCTCTGTGGTGACCTAAACAGGAAGGAAATCTAAAAAAGAGGAGATGTGTGTATACGTATAACTGATCCACTTTGCTCTACAGCAGAAACTAACACAGCATGTGAAGCAAATATACTCCAATTAAAAAAAAAAAGAAACCTCAAATGCCTTTGAAAGCACTTTCAAAATGAGGAAGAAGAGATGAATGGGGGAAAAGAATGATGGGTGAAGGAATGCGGCTCCCACAAGGGCTCCCACAAGTCCAGGGAAGAAAACCGTCTGGACTGAGCCCAAAACAAAAAGGATCCTGGGAGCCTGTGGAGGTAAAAGCCAAGCACTGGATTTCATTTACAAGGGTTAAAAAAAAAAAAACGTATCCTCCAGCCTCAGGGACTGTCAGTATTCATATCGTAGGCTTTCTCACACCACATGGGTGGAGAGCCCAGGCATCACGACTGCTGCCCCTAAATGCTTCAACGTGCACCACCCAGGAATACAGACGTTCTTCTGAAAAGCCTTGTCTAAGCATCACATCTAAGAAAATTAACAAGTCCCTACTATCATCTAATACCCATGCCAAGTTGCTTCAGTCCTGTCTGACTCTGTGACCCCATGGACTGCAGCCTGCCAGGCTCCTCTGTCCATGGGATTTCCCAGGCAAGAATGCTGGAGTGGTTGCCACTTCCTACTCCAGGGGATCATCCTGACCCAGGGATTGAACCTGTTTCTCTTGCATCTCCTGCATTTGCAGGCAGATTTTTTTACCACTAGCGCCACCTGGGAAGCCCCATTTTGTCTCTGTTGTTCAGTCACTAAGTTGTGTCCAACTCTTTGAGACCCCATGAACTGCAGCACGCCAGACTACCCTGTCTTTCACCATCTCCTGGAGTCTGCTCAAACTCATGTCCATTGAGTCAGTGATGCCATTCAACCATCTCATCCTCTGCCAGCCCCTTCTCCTTTGGCTTCCAGTCTTTCCCAGCACGAGGGTCTTTCTTTTCCATGAGTCAGCTCTTCGCATCAGGTGGCCAAAGTATTGGAGCTTCAGCTTAGGCATCAGTCCTTCCAATGAAAATTCAAGATTGATTTCCTTTAGGATTGACTGGTTTGATCTCCTTGCTGTCCAAGGGACTATCTTATGTCTCTTTACACTCTTTTAAATCCTTTCATCTAGAACAGTCCCTCCCCACTTTTTATTCATGAAGTGAAGTGAAAGTCGCTCAGTCATGTCCAACTCTTTGCAACCCCATGGACTATACAGCCCATAGAATTCTCCAGGCCAGAATACTGGAGTGGGTAGCCTTTCCCTTCTCCAGGGGATTAGTATTGGTGTTTCTCAAGAGTCCAGGACAGTTTTATAAAAGTTCCCAAATTCTGGCTTGGCTGATGTTTTCATCATACTGCAGTCTACCTTGTCCCTAGCCTCTGCCCTGTATTTCCTGTCAACTGAAAGCTAGGTCCAGAGACTTGATTAGATTCCTGTTGGGAGGCTGCTTTGCTACAAGTGCTCTATCACATCTGATCACAAAGAATAAAGTGGTGACCATCAGCTCTTTCCATCGGGAAGGTTCCTCTCCTCCACTCAGCAGGTAGCTCTGGAGCATACTTTAGCACATGTCCTGTCCCCAATAACCTTCCATCCAATGGTTTGACATCTATTGATGACCCTTGCTGATAACAATTATTGCACAAACAGCTCATCAATTATGAAATGCCTAAAGGGTGACTGGGAAGAAGAGAAAGGAATGTCTGGGAAGAAACAGACAAGGTAAATAGGGGATAGAAAGCTGGAAACACAGCAAGTAATTCCAAGAGCTTTGCCAAACCCTTCCCAATTTACATTCAACTGTTTCCAGGGTCATAAACCCTGTAAGGAAATGCTGGCAAAGAGAGCCCTGAGCAAGGTGCTGCCACATGGTAAGAAGTCAAATGCATTTCAGTGTGTCTTTGCCCACCTCATGCGAAGAGTTGACTCATTGGAAAAGACCCTGATGCTGGGAGGGGTTGGGGGCAGGAGGAGAAGAGGACGACAGAGGATGAGATGGCTGGATAGCATCACTGACTCGATGGACGTGAGTCTGAGTGAACTCTGGGAGTTGGTGATGGACAGGGAGACCTGGCGTGCTGCAATTCATGGGGTCGCAAAGAGTCGGACACGATTGAGCGACTGAACTGAACTGA
>NW_011494625.1:1622086-1622237 GCF_000754665.1 Bison bison bison
TGCCGTCTATGGGGTCGCACAGAGTCAGACACGACTGAAGTGACTTAGCAGCAGCAGGCTTTATATGCTTTTTTGCCACAGAAGAAGCAAGGGGACTTCATCTGATTCTTTTTTTTTTTTTTTGTAATTTATTTATTTGGCTGTACTGGGT
>NW_011494625.1:1622337-1625236 GCF_000754665.1 Bison bison bison
TCTGGGAGTTGGTGATGGACAGGGAGACCTGGCGTGCTGCAATTCATGGGGTCGCAAAGAGTCGGACACGATTGAGCGACTGAACTGAACTGAACTGAGGCATCTACATTTTATTTGAGCTTCCCCCCCAACCTTAGCTAAGAAAGGGCTAGTCAATGAAGAGGAAGTATGCAGCCATGTCCCTAATCAGATCACGGATTTCCGTCTGACCGAGAAGAGGCAGTACCTGCTCAGGGCACCCTGTACCTCTTCGTCTGGGGCCGGTTTACAGGATGCTTTCAACAATAGACATTTATCCAGAATTCTCAGTTCCAAATCTTTACTTCTTTCCAAACAGTACCTGCTGCAGTGTCCAAAAACAGGTTTCTTAGAAAGAAACAAGTAGTCTCTTTACCAATCTGTTGAATAAACGCATTGCCTTAGGTAAATTACTCTCTTTTAAACTTTCAGAAAGCAAGTTCTTCTCTAGGAAGAGTTTCGGTGAACACTTGCATCGAAGAATATTCCATATCTATTCAGAAATTCAAATCACATCAGGTTATCTCCCAACACACGTCTCTTGTGAGACATCCAATACTGAAAACTTTGTTCTGAAGCTAGGGCATTCTGTCTCTGGTTATGACAAGCAAGAACCCTAACCCTTCAAAACAGTAATCAAAGTTTACTTCAGTAAACTCCAGGGGCAAGCATAGACCCTTCAGCAAAGAGTCTGACCTCTAAAAGGAGAGGTGTGTCACAGCGACGTCCTGCCGTCCGCAGACAACAGAACGTGGCTGGAAGTGACAAAAGGCTGCCAGGGAGGCAGCACAGAGCACGCCTCTGACTCGCACAATCAGAGAGGGTGTCTCCCAGGGGACTCCTCCCCCCAGGAATGGAAAATTATTCCCCACGGTGGGAACCACCTCCTGGGAAGTCAGCCAGTGCTGACTCATCCAGTAATTATTAAAGCCTAAATGTACACTGCTCCAGACAAGGTATGGTTTCATGGCTCCCTAGAGAAGACTAATTATTTCAAGGGGAAAATGTTTTTAAACTTATGCAAATCTAAATTCACTTTAGCTGCACTTTAACATATGCATGATTTTTAAGACAAGTTGAGAGAAAGGAATTTGGAAACCTTATTCCTGACAGCAGATGCTAGATAAATGACGAATAGACAAATTCTCCATTTGCTTTTTTTCAAGAAGGAATATAGTGTCCCTTGTCAGTATTTTGCCCTACCTGGCCAGCTAGGCCCCTGGGTAAATCATCTCTTGGGTCGTGTCTTGTATGCTACTCATTACCAACAAACTAAGTTCACATGAACGTTACATTTTCCTCCTTCAGAAAGGATAGCCCGTTTCCTAGAGACTAGCAACCCACGGCAGTATTCCTGCCTGGGAAATCCCAAGGACAGAGGAGCCTGGAGGCCTCCAGTCCACGGGGTCACAAAGAGTCAGACACGACTGAGTGACTGAGCACACACATATAAATAAAATACTGTAGATGAAGAGAAGGAAGCCACACGCTCTTTGTGGGGAAATGCAGGTGGATCAAGAAGACTTCGAAGCTAATATGTGTTTGGACTTCCCGGGGGCACTAGTGGTAGAGAATTCTGCCTGCCGAAGCAGGAGATGTAGGAGACGTGGGTTCTGCGTCCAGAACCCAGATGTTGGGTCCAAAAGATCCCCTGGCGGAGGGAAGAGCAACTCACTCCAGTATTCTTGCCTGGGAAATCCCATGGACAGAGGAGCCTGGTGGGTTACAAAGCTGCAAAGACCATGGGGTCGCAAAGTCTGGGACACAACTGAGTAACTGAGCACGCGTGCACTTTCTCTCTCTCTTAAAAAAAAGAGTTTCGGTCTAGAAAAACTGCCCTTCTGTGAGGGATGACAAATCCTGTTCAAAGGCTCTATTCCTGTCCCTTCAACCACCTTCTCCTTTGCTCTCCCCTTTCATCATGAAACAAAAAGCCAACCTGCATCATCTCTTGTTATACACGGCTGTTTATTACCACCATTGCTGTGTGGGCATCACCTCGCACTTGAGAGATGCCAGCTAACTCCTGAGCAGTCCGATCCTCCCGGCTTCTCAGGGAGAGCTCTGTAGGAAAGGAAACTCCCCCTCTAGGGAGTCTGGCTGCGAAACAAGTGCTGAACAATCAATAATTAAACAACAATTTAAATAGAATGCAGACATTCACACCACGGGCAACCAAATGCAAAACCTCTGTCTTCTCGTGGATAAAAGATTCCCCTAGCACTTAGCTGTCTAGAGTCACTTACTTTCCAACCTTAACCAAACAGAATTCAAAAATACTGTTATTCCATCGTTCCCCTAGAATCAAATTTAATTCCGTTGAAGGAAAGGAAAGGAGGGATGCCTTGAGGCACTTGATTGCCAGTTACAAAGCAGAGAACATTCTTGGATTAAAGATGAGTCTGCTGATCCAATCCTTATTTAAGTTTGTTCCATGTATTAGAATTTTTTGTTTCCTTGTCTGTTTGTTTTTTTTTTTTTAACAGTAAAGTATTTTAGGTTAGTTGCAGGCTTTATACGGAGAAGGCAATGGCACCCCACTCCAGTACTCTTGCCTGGAAAATCCTATGGATGGAGGAGCCTGGAAGGCTGCAGTCCATGGGGTCGCTGAGGGTCAGACACGACTGAGAGACTTCACTTTCACTTTTCACTTTCATGAATTGGAGAAGGAAATGGCAACCCACTCCAGTGTTCTTGCCTGGAGAATCCCAGGGACGGGGAAGCCTGGTGGGCTGCCGTCTATGGGGTCGCACAGAGTCAGACACGACTGAAGTGACTTAGCAGCAGCAGGCTTTATATGCTTTTTTGCCACAGAAGAAGCAAGGGGACTTCATCTGATTCTTTTTTTTTTTTTTTAATTTATTTTTTTGGCTGTACCAAG
>NW_011494625.1:1625336-1631507 GCF_000754665.1 Bison bison bison
TTTTTTTTTTTTTTTTGTAATTTATTTATTTGGCTGTACTGGGTCTTACTTGTAGCATGTGGGATCTAGTTCCTTGGCCAGGGATCAAACCTGGGCCCCCTGCTTCAGGAGCACCAAGTCTTAGCCACTGGACCACCAAGGAAATTCTTCCTCTGATTCTTTATTCTACATAGATTCACCAAACGAGTCTTTGGCTTAGACAAAAGGACAATGTTACAATAAATGCTGAGACAAGAGACTCTCCTATTTATTAGTAAGATCAACTACTTTCAATCGTTGGTAGAGAACCAAGCTCACCGAGGCCCTTCATGTCCCCACCCATCGTGAAACCCTGTCTCAGGGATCCCAGAAGGCCCCAGGGGGTTCTAAGCTCCAGTGAAAGTTCACCTGAGCTCCGCCTGACCATCTCTCAGGTCTGCACTCTCCCAGGGCTCCAGAGCCGTCAGAGCCTGAGTTCTCCTCCCGTACAAAACTGAACTGGGAAGGCTCTGGGGTGTGGATCCCTCTAAATCTCGGCCAGCAGAATTCCTGCAGACGTGCTGGCCACAGGGTTTCCAATGGCCTTGTGAATCCTTATCCTTCTTCCACAGAATCACCTATAGGATTCAGTTCAGTTCAGTCGCTCAGTCATGTCTGGCTCTTTGCGACCCCACGGACGGCAGCACGCCAGGTCTCCCTGTCCATCACCAACTCCAGGAGTTTACTCAACCTCACGTCCATTGAGTCAGTGATGCCATCCAACCATCTCATTCTTTAAACCAACCCTTCTCCTCCTGCCTTCAATCTTTCCCAGCATCAGAGTCTTTTCCAATGAGCCAGCTCTTCGCATCAGGTGGCCAAAGTATTGGAGTTTCAGCTTCAACATCAGTCCTTCCAATGAACACCCAGGACTGATCTCCTTTAGGATGGACTGGTTGGATCTCCTTGCAGTCCAAGGGACCCTCAAGAGTCTTCTCCAACACCCTAGTTCAAAAACATCAGTTCTTTGGTGCTCAGCTTTCTTCACAGTCCATCTCTCACATCCATACATGACTACTGGAAAAACCATAGCCTTGACTGGATGGACCTTTGTTGGCAAAGTAATGTCTCTGTTTTTTAATAAGCTGTCTAGGTTAGTTTTACATATATTGTGATTCCAGAAATCAAATCTTGCCAGTTATCCTTTACTGCACAATTCCCCCCTCTCACCAAGAGGCAATAAAAAGTTAAATCAGGTTCTCTTCCCTTAGGTCCCCAAGATGGGAATAGATATGTACACATTACTATATATGAAAGAGATAACCAGTAGGGAGCTCCCGTAGAGCACAGGGAACTGTACTCAACACTCTGTAGTGACCCATATGGGAAAATAATCTAAAAAAGAGTGGATGTATGTATGTGTATAACTGATTCACTTTGCGTTACAGCAGAAACTAACACAATATTGTAAATCAACTCTACTATAATAAATTTTTTTTTAAAGTCTACTTCCTAGACCAGTGGTTTTCAGACCTTACTGGTTTCCACCTTGACCTTGTATCCAGACACAGAAACTGAAGCAAGGTTTCCTGAGTCAACACTTGCCTCAGCTGCAGGCAATGCACAATTGTGTTCTCTAACCTACCCGAATTCTTGTTTTGAATGTTGATTGTGACTAAGCAAACAGGTTGCAGCTCACAGTTTGGAAGAACCGTGCCCTGGAAAACCACCTTCTGTGCTCTGTGCGTGCAAGTTCAGTCGTGTCCGACTCTCTTCAGCACCGTGGACTGTAGCCCTCCAGGTGCCTCTGTCGGTGGAATCTCCCAGGTAAGAATACTGGAGGGGGTTGCCACGCCCTCCTCCAGGGGACCTTCCCAACCCAGGGAAGGAACCCATATCTCTTGCGTCTCCTGTGTGGGCAGGTGGATTCTTTACCACTGAGCCACCTCCATGCCACGTTTATAGGTCACTGAAAGCATTCTTAAGGCAAAACTGGCTTTTTCATGCCCAGTTCAGCCACTGACTGAATGGTTTCTTGAAGGCCAATGTTAAAGAAAAAATTATTCTGGTGCTTGTTAAAATGGTAAAGAAATACAATTTAAGAGGAAAATGAAGCTCAGCTCCAAATACAGTAAGGAGTGGGGATGTATATCCATGGAGTAGAGTGAGGGGTCAGTGGATGGAAAATCACTCAGAAGCCTCAGGGGTGGCAGGGTAAGGATGGGGGAGTGCTTGATAATTCAACCTAACAAGATTCTTGCTGAAGGTAGGCCAAGGACATAGACACTGAGGCAGATAGATAGAAAATGAAAGCATTTTTTAAAGGACACAGTTAAAGGCACCAAAACCAAAAAGTTGTTCAGTAAGGAAAAGTAATTCATAACTCACCACTGGGCTATGCAGTCAGCACTGTTTAAACAGTTTCAAAATGTAAGCGTTGTAGTAACAGCGACATAAGCAATATAGCCTGTAGGGGTAGGGTAGGGCTAAATGTATTAAAATACAATACAGGACCTGTTTACAAAGGTGTGAGCAGTGGTTAGGGAAACAGTGAAGCATCGAGCTAACAGTAGCAGGCAGTCCCTGCCACCCTCAGACCTGAGAGTTCAAGGGCCAGGTGAGGGGCAGTGATCAGAGCAGCAGTTAGGGCAGCCTGCCAGGAGGCGGGGGTGGGCTCTTATCCAGAGGAAGAAATAGCCCCACTCCCCGCCTTCCATTCCCTTAGAATCCAGTCACCTGCTGAGGCCTCCACTAACCAGCACGAAGCCGGAGGAGGAGGGAGGCTGTCCACCTCATCCACAAAGGTCAGCGTCCCGAGGAACACCCAGGGTTAAGAAGAAGACTTCTGCAGGAGACAGACAGACAGCGTCCAGCAGAGAGAGCTAGAAGGTCAGGACTGGAAGACAATAAATAGAGTTTAAAATTAACACATCAAAACATAGCAGCACTACCTTTTTTTCTTTGGCCAGCCCTCGTGGCTTGCAGGATCTGAAATCCCGTTACAGGGATCGAATCTATGGCCCCTACATTGGAAGCACGGAGTTCTAACCACTGGACCACCAGGGAACTCCCCCTCCAAGCCCCCTGCCACCTTGCATCCCACACAGGACCCTCCCCTTTCTTAGCTCCGCCCCTTCCCACGCTGAGCCCACATGTCCAGCTCACCTTGGTGACATCCTCCAAGGCTCTCAGCTAAAATTCTCTCTTAAGTCTGAATTTATTTATTTAACCATTTATCTATGCTTAGGACTCCAGTTATATTCCGTATCATCATGTGATATTTCGTGCATTTCCTGTGTACCCCACTAATTACAAAGCCTTGAGGCAACCTCCTTGCCCATGGAGCAAGCCGGTCAATATGGAGCACACGATGACTCAGCACTCAAGCCTGGCTCTGCTGCATGTGATTCGAGGAAACCTCCACTTCTTCGTCTCTAAACTGGAGAGCGTGGTGCCAGCTGCTCGGGGTGGTGGTGAGGGGAGCTCAGCTGTGCAAAGTCCTTGGGCTGCGGTCATTGATTAACAGGTGTGGACAAAACATCCGTCCAATGGAGAACCTCGTGAATGACCAAGTCAAAAGGCAAGACTTTTGAGGCCCAATACAGGATCTCACTATAAATTTAATATTTGTATGTGATGGCACCCCACTACAGTACTCTTGCCTGGAAAATCCCATGGACGGAGGAGCCTGGTGGGCTGCAGTCCATGGGGTCGTGAAGCATCAGACACGACTGAGCGACTTCACTTTCTCTTTTCACTTTCATGTATTGGAGAAGGAAATGGCAACCCACTCCAGTGTTCCTGCCTGGAGAATCCCGGGGACGGGGAAGCCTGGTGGGCTGCCGTCTATGGGGTCGCACAGAGTCGGACACAACTGAAGCGACGCAGCAGCAGCAGCATAGTGTTACCATCCCGGTTCTTGGACTCTTTGATCAATGGAATTGATACAAGGGCAGAGGAGAAATTCAGGCAAGGCTGTATTGGGACTCATGCTGCAGAAAGAGAATGAAAACAAGTAACAGGTTCCCTTGCTTGTTCCCTAAGGGGAGCTGATCTCTTAAATGGGGAGGAGATAGAGGCAGATTAAAAAGCAGAGACATCACTTTGCCGACAAAGGTCCATATAGTTAAAGCTCTGGTTTTTCCAGTAGTCATGTATGGTGAGAGTTGGGCCATAAAGAAGGCTGAGTGCCAAAGAATTCATGCTTTCAAACTGTGGTGCAGGAGAAGACTCTTGAGAGTCCCTTGGACTGCAAGGAGTTCAAACCAGTCAATCCTAAAAGAAATCAGTCCTGAATATTCATTGGAAGGACTGAGGCTGAAGCTCCAGTACTTTGGCACCCTGATGGAAAGAGCCAACTCATTGGAAAAGACCTCGAAGCTGGGAAAGATTGAAGGCAAAAGAAGAAGGAAAGGGCAGAGGATGCAATGGTTAGGTATCATCACCAACTCAATGGATGTGAATCTGAGCAAATTCCAGGAGATGGTGCAGGACAGAAGAGCCTAGTCTGCTGCAGTCCATGGGGTTGCCAAGAGTCGGATACAACTTAACAACTGAACAAGTCACACCAGTCCTGGCCCCTTTTATGGAACAAGAAACTATTCATCTCTTTGGAACAACTGCATTTTTCAAGTCACTTTTGAAAATAAAACACTTGCATTAAAAAAAAAGCAGAGGAGTTGCATCTTTTTTTTTTTTTTTTTTGGTGATGTTTGACCACATTAATGTTTCTGGTACTGGGCATCATCAGACTGAAAACCAGAGATGCCTTGGAGAAACACCATCCACTCTGGCCAACGTATAAGAGTGGAAACCAGGGCCGTGAAAGACTCGGTGGCCTGACCACGCTGGCTCAGCCTGGTGGTGGCCAGGCGTAGGCCCCGGTCCCTGACTCTGCTCTCTGATTGGCTGGGAGATCGCTGGACAGTGGTTTCTGTTGGGTTTTCTGTTTTAAAAGCAGAAGTGAGCATTTCAAGTTGCCTGGTCCTGTCCAGCCTCAGGGCTCAACTGGTAAAACAGGAAGAAGAGACTGGAACCGGAAACATCACTTCCCAGGCCTAAGAGCACCGTGGCCCTGGGCGTTGGCAAGATTGAGGCCATTTGGGCCTGTCCCCCACCCCCGGGCCTGTTGCCTTCAATCGCGTCCGGGGTTTGGACGACTGTGCTGTGCTCACAGGACGTGCGGGAGATGACACGTGGGAGACTCCCGCTCTCTGGGGCAGAAAAGGGGAAAGAGGCCATTTGATGCCTCTCGTCTCCACTTGGCAGGCCGGCGATGCTGCCTCCTCCCGGCCCCTGACCAGGAGCAGTGAGGGAAAGAAGAAAAACCGCACGAAGGCACCAGAGTGTGGCCGCAACCCATGCAGAGCAGGAAGGAGGTGGTGGGAGCAGGAGGGGCTGCAGGGGAGACAAGAAGGGTCGGGGGGAACTGGAAAGGCCACAGCACACGCTGCCTCCAGGAGCCAGCCGAGGCTGGGGCAGACATGAGCATGTGAACGAACCATGAGAAGGGTGACAGACGCCCCCGCCTCCCGCCTCCCTGGGCCTGGGGTGGTTCCCCCTTAGCCTATCCACCTGAAAGCCACAGAACAAGGCGTGTCGTGCAGGCTGGCAGGGACGGGAGCAGAGCCAGGCCGGGCATGGCTTGGGCTGTGGCCGGGCACACACCGCACAGATGCCCAGACCCGACCCCGAAGCCCCTCCCTGCGTCTCACAGCCCTGCTGTCCCCCACCCCCCACCTCGTCCCCTCGAGCTCCCGGAAGACTGACTCAGCCGCAGCCTCGTCACCCGCCACACGCTTCTCCCTGCGCCCCTGGGATGGGGCGACCTCAGTGGCTCGCCTCACCCCCACTGTCTCTCCACTCTGCAAACCCTGCTCCGCTCAGCCCAGGCGGGCATCACGCTGCCCAGCCCCACCCCCTGCCCTCTGCACCCAGTGCCATCACCCCATCCACACGCTGGGCTCCCTACCCCACACCCGACTCCTTGGGACTGTCACCCTGCCCCCTTCAGGAAGAAATAAGGCAGCCACCTCAGGAAACCACGAGAGGTCCTCACCTCACCAGCGGGTGGATAGCAGAGCCATCATCACTCCCTGCAGGCTCAGGGTGGCCTTTATGCGGGCCAGGAACTTGTTTCCTTGCTGCGGGGAAGCAGGTGAGGGACATTCTTCTTTAATTTAAGGGTTTAGGGACTTCCCTGCCAGTTCCGTG
>NW_011494625.1:1631668-1637310 GCF_000754665.1 Bison bison bison
CAAGGTCAGAAAATCGAAACATAAAACAGAAGCAGTATTGTAACAAATTCAATAAAGACTTCAAAAATGGTCCACATCCAAAAAAAAAAATAGTTTAAAGGGAAAAGATTTGAGGGAATGCCAAGGAAAGCAGTAAGAGGAACAGGGTACAGGTCGGGGGGTGTTCTGACCCAGGCTCACTGCTGAGATGGTTGAGGGGGGCCGCTCAGAGCATCTGAGACCAGATGCTCTGGTGGGACCAGGCTGTCTTGGGGCTGCAGTCTGCCTCCCAGGCACCATCCCGGGGTCCCCACACCCTCTGAGGGGAAGCAGAGGCTCCCGGAGGTGAGGGAGTGGCGGACGGTGGGGTCAGCTGCCCCAAGCCCCTTTCTTGTGCCCAGCACACCTGCCCTCCCAGCTGCTGGGGTCTGTAATCGCCACACACACACAGAAGGGTGCTGCCAGCTGCTGGCCCCGCTGAGCACCTGGGAAGCCCGTGGTCCTGCACACTGGCTGTGCCAGGGACCTTAGCACGTGCGGGGTGTTGCAGGGTCTGACTGTATCTGATGGGGCCCCATCAAGCTGCCCGCCTGCAAGGAATCAGGCCACGGGGGCAGGAAGAACCAGACATTACTCAGGACGAGCCGGGGCCTCTCCTCCAACCCCGTGTGGTCTACATCACCCTCCTCCTACAGATGTGGAAATCGGGACTCAGAGAGTTTGTCACGGGCAGAAGCAGCTCAGTGACGGGGGACCCGGGGTCTGAGCCCCTTCTCAGCAGGCCGTGGCACTGCCCTCAGGGAGCCGATGATTCAGTGTCTCCTGTCACTTCCTGCTCACCGGCCCAAAGGCCCCTCCCTGATTCCCACAGCCTCAGGCGGGGGACCCAGTGAGAGCAGAGGCCCTTCCTGGTGCCGGACACACCCCGCGATGCAGCCCGGGGCTCAGTGGATGCTTCTGCTGTGACGGCGTCACGGCGTCCTGCTGGGCTGAGGTCGGCGGTGGAGCCCCGCTCCTCCTGGGGCGGAAGGAGGATGCAGCTCACCAGCAGAGGCTGGACTGGCTGGGATGCTGTGCGGGTTGGGTCCAGGCAACTCCGGGGGAGTTTCACGTCAGGAACTGCCTGGCAGGCCAGGGGCTTCTCTTCACTTGGTTGTGATGCATGGACGGGAGGGGGCACAAAGCCAGTCCACCCCCAGGGAACTGTATCTCTAACAGGCTTGCTCCCCTAGGAGACCTAATGGCCCAAGGGGCTATGGATTCTTGGTTTGGCCTTAATTTCCAGCCCACCTCGTGGCAGCCAAGGTCATGGTGCCTAACTTTTTTCCTTTTCCTGCTGGGTGGGGCCAGACCCATCGCAGCAGAGGTTCCGTTGCTCCAGGCCCCTCCCCTCCTGCCCCACAGCTTTCCCACTGCTGCTCACGAGACTAGGAGGTCTGCTCTCCAGGAGTTGTACCTGGCCAGATCTGTCGGGGTGCAGATGGACAATTTCAGGTCAGGAGTCCCCTCGGGCTGCCGCTCGCTCTCTGCCCAGCCCCACATGCCTTCATTCACACTGAGGACACTTCCACTGACGTCCAGGCCTCGTGCTTTCCTGAGCAGGAGATGCAGACAGCTGCTGCGAGGAAGGTGGGGTCCTGACACCCTGTGGAGCGCATGTGGACCAACAGGAAGGAGGCCCTGGCCCACAGATTCTTCTCTCCTCCGGGGCCTTTCAGGAAAGCCTCCCATGACACAACACCTCTGGCTGCATCTGCTGAAAGCTGAACGGCATAGCCTCCAGCCCTGCATGTCTCCCTCCCTCCTCGGCCTCATCGTCGGCCTCCCTTCCTGGGGTCACACTCACCACTGAGCACGGATGCATTTGCCTCGGCCTCAAGTTCTGGATCCCAGGGAACCTGGTCTGAAACAGGAAACACTCAAGGGATGGCAATGAAGCAAGGTAGGGGGAGCCAGAGACCCCAGAATCTGGAGCCTTCCTGCCCATCCTGGGCCGCGAGCCCCTCAGCTCTGAGAGACCAACGTCCAGCCTATTGAAGCCACAGCTATGCTGGCTTTCCTGCCACCTGAAGCCTTATCCTGGGCTTCCCAGGTGGCATACTGGTAAAGAGTCCCCCTGCCATGGCAGAGACGCAAGAGACACAGGTTCCATCCCTGGGTCAGGAAGATCCCCTAGAGAAGGGCATGGCAACCCACTCCAGTATTCTTGCCTGGAGAGTTCTGTGGCAGAGGAGCCTGGAGGGCTATAGTCCATGGGGTCGCAGAGTCGGACATGACTGAGCATACATGCAGCCTTATTTTAAGCACGAAGCTGCCCAGGACAACCTCGGGGCTGCAGCTCCCTGGTGCCTTCTCGGCCGTCGTGAAAACGCTTCTGCTGCCTTTCCCTCCTGTTTCACTCTCTGGGCCTCGTCTTATTTCCAATCACACAGCATTACCACGAGGCAGGCCAGACACAGGGGGGTTTTCCGTTCCATTCTCCATCCCTCCCTACCCAGTTCCCCGCTTTAAGGAAAAGGAACGAGATCTCTTGGAAGTTATATGATTTACCTACAGGCAAGAGTTAATGACACAAAATCACTGGCCTTCTGGTTTCCAGGCCATATCGTCACTGCATCCCCACCTTTCAGAGGTCGCACGGTTTGAGAGTCACCGAATTTCCAGTCTCCTTACACCATGGTCTACCACTCTTGCCCCTGTAAAGTTAGAAGTGGCCTGGGGTCTGGCTGAGACCAAAGCAATGCACACAGAGGTGACCTGGGTCCAGACAGGAGCCCTAGCAAGCATGGCGATTCACCAGGATGCTCTTTACGTCTGGCCTGGGGAACAGCAGACCTGGGCTCGGTGCTGGTCTGGCTGTCCCAGTCCTGGGGTGAGGCTGGCATGGAGAAGAGCCCTGGTGCCCACTCGTAGTGGATATGTAGTAAGAAAGAGAAGTAAACCTTTCGGGCTTTAAGCCATTGAGACTTGATGGGGGTGGGAGGGGATTTGCTGTAGGATAACCCAGTACATCCTGACCATTAAATAGTACCCTGACTAAGAAACACGCATTCAATGGGCAAGTCTAGTCCACAGATATGGGCTTATTTTGATTTCTTTCAAAGGAGACACATGGAAAGCAGTTTTATCACGTATCAAAGATGTTCTCAGATTCGGACAACTTTGAGACCCTGGGAAGGGCATGTCTCCTTGGCTACAGGCTTCACCATGAAGGCTCTGAAAAGGCTTCAAGATGAAAGCCAAGGACGCCCTTCACTTCCGGGCTTGCAGGCTCCAGGTAGATGTTCCAGGTTTCTGCCACTACACGGTTCTTCCCAGGGCCCCAGGTGACACCTGGGAGATATGCAGGCCAATCAAAATGGGTTAAAAATATGGTTTTGAACCTGCCAAAAATTCATATACGTAGGGAGAGACAGGTGACCCAGTAGAGGCAGTAACTACGTCTCACGCCGTCCTTCAAGGAAGCCCCGGAGTGGAGAGGGCTGGCAAAGGTGGAGATAAATCCCTTCCTCCTTAAAGTCCCTCAGCCTGTCTGGACACGGCAGAGCTCCTGGGAAAGGACGTATCTCTTTTCAGTGGCTCTGGACACGCATCAGGATGGGAAGAGGGGCTCTTCCTCTTTGGGGGACAGGGGAGCCCCCTACAAGCCTCCCTGTCTCTGTGAAACCGTGCCAAGACCAGGGCTGCATTTCCTTTCCAAACTCTCAGCCCAGGAGCGTTAAACACTAAACACTTCAAAAGGACGTGGAGTCATCACTCAAAACAGTATACTCTTTGCTTAAGAAGAGGTTCCTGGGCTCCTTCGAGCCTGCAGTCTCCTCTTCTCCATCTTTGTGCCCTGCGGCTCTGTCTGGTGGGAGCACTAACCTGGTCCAGAGCACTCAGGATGATGCCCTCAGTCCAGCCCCGTGTGCTCCCCACCCTCAGGGCTTGTGTGCTCCCCACCCTCAGGGCTCACCCTCCCCGTCTTCTCTGGAGAGGTAAGAAGCGTGGGTTCAACCCCTGTGTCGGTAAGATCCCCTGGAGGGACATGTGGCAGCCCACTCCTGTATTCTTGCCTGGAGAATCCCAGGGACAGAGGAGCCTGGCGGGCTACAGTCCATGGGGTCACAAAGAGTCAGACACGCCGGAAGCAGCTTAGCACACACGCACGCACAGTCATTCTGAGCTACTCCGAGCCTACCTCCTCCAGGCAACTCCAGCTACTCAGCTCCCTGCTGGCCATAAAGTATCACTTTATTTCAAGCCAGTAACAGTATCCCTAGCACTTAATTACATAGTCAGTGGTCCCGTGTGTGTCATTTCATTATCCAACTTCATTGTAAGTTGCACGGGGTAGGAATTAGGCCTCATTGACTTTCATTTTCATCCTGTCCTCCCCACAAGGATTTTTTTCTGGGGGCAAGAGAGTCACTCAGCACACACTCTGCTTCATTTCACGGGAAAGTTGAGCCCAAGGCCGTGTCCTAGTCTTCTTTTTTTTGGAACAGATTTTAAAAGTCAAAGCACCAACAAATGACTCTTCATGAATACTTTATCTGTGCACGGCCGCCAAGCACCAGTTTTCTAAAAGTTGCAAACCCACTTCTTTGGAGTGTGGCCGGGGAGGAACTGAAGTGACCCACATGTGTCTGATGCTTTTACACTGAAAATGTTGTTTTGTAAGCTCATCTGAGTGTCCAAGGAAAATTAAAAGACCTTTCCATGACTAAAAGCATCCAAACTAAATTTAGAAAAACTCTGAAACTCCTGCATGCAAATTCACTGCCTCTGTACCATCATCGGTCACCCCAAGTGGATCCCCTCCTGCCCCGCCGGGTACCTCCCCTACGTGGGACAGCTGAACGCCATGATGTCTCCTCTCTAAAATGCAAACCTAGTTGAACACACTGTTGCTGCTTTTGCTAAGTCGTGTCCAACTCTTTGTGACCCCATGGACTCCAGCCCACCAGGCTCCTCTGTTCATGAGATTTCCTAGGCAAGAATACTGGAGTGGGCTGCTGTTTCCTTCTCCAGGGGATCTTCCTGACCCAGGGATCAAACCCGCATCTCTTACATCGGCAGGCAGGCTCTTTATCACCTGAGCCACAATTGAACACGACCCCTCCTGAAAGCCTCCTGATGTTCCCCACAATGCCCTCCACTGCGAACATAGCTCGAGGGGAGAGGCTTCCAGAAGATGCTTCATTTTCTAATCATGAGACAGCAGTGCCTTTTCTCCGTGCTTAAGTGGCATCTTCTGCAGATTTCCTTTTCAACCCTTCTAGCCTGGTCTGACTTGCCATACACTTGGACGAAATGCTTTTTGTTCTGTCAAGAGAATGGAGTCCAGGATTCACAGGTATCTGGATTCCAGTCCTGTCTTGATGCTCTCTGAGCCTCAGTTCCCACATCCACAGAATGGGGCTAAATGGGCCCTAAGTGAGCAAGCTTCCTGCAGCTTTGACGCCTCACAATGTAAGTTCCGGCTCTGCCTGGAGGTCCCTATGTCTGCTTTGTAATCAGCTTCTTGGCAGCAGCCCTTTACTTAGTCACGAGGAGGAAAGTTTGGGGCAAGAAATGTCTCCTGAGTCCCCTGGCACAGGAAGCAGAAGAAGGAACCATGATCTTTAGGCTTCTGTGACCTCTGACCTCCCAGTGTTCACACATGGAGCCTCCCCCAC
>NW_011494625.1:1637410-1645727 GCF_000754665.1 Bison bison bison
CCTCCCCCACCTCTGTCTTACTGAGCTGATTTTGGGGGCACAATTCCTATGCAGCTGACAGTGAGTGTAGTTTCCACTGCAAGAGAAAGGGTTTTCATGTATTGCCCCTGTGTGCTTGGTAAATGGGGCTTCCCAGGTGGCGCTACTGGTAAAGAACCCACCTGCCAGAGCAGGAGGTGAGAGTCGTGGGTTTGATCCCTGGGTCAGGAAAATCCTCTGGAGGAGGGAATGGCAATGCATTCCAGTATTCTTGCCTGGGGAATCCCATGGCGAGAGGAGCCTGGTGGGCTACAGCCCCTGGGGTTGCAAAGAGTCAGACACAACTGACGCAAAGCAACTTAGCACACACGCACGCTTGCTAAATAAAACAGAAAGTAGAGTAGCGGTTGCTTATGGCTGGTGGGGAGTGGGATGTCGGGACAGGAGGGCAGAAGCTAAAGAGGAGTTAAAGAGGTTTATCTTCGAAGTAACAAAAACGTCCTAAAACTGATTATAGCAGTGATTGCAAATGGGTGAATAGTGGATGTGTAAATTACCTCAGTAAAGCTATTTCACACACACACACAGACCCTGACAAGGAAGTAGCTTCTGAGAAGTCCAAGTCTCTCTGTGATGGTGGGAGAGACAGGTATCATCCCGGTGTGCCCCAGTGAGGTCAGGTGAGGGGGGAGAGGCGCTGAGAGAGGGTGAGCCTGCAGGTGGGGGACAAGCCGTGCAGGAACCAGGGGCAGGAGGAGCCACAGGGGCAGGAGGAGCCAGAGCACCCGCCCGGCGTTTCAGGCTCTATCGGCGGGTCCAGGCCCTTAGCCGGTAGATGAGCAGCCAGGCACCTTCTCCCCAGTTAAGGTGTGCCAGGATTTCTGGAAGGGGAGGACCTGAGGCCAGGCTGCCCACACCCACTGCCCAGCTCAGGGATGTCATCACCCCACGCCCTCTCCTCTGACCCTTCTTCCCTCTTTCCTCACTGCCAGGTGAGCTCACAGCTTCAGGGAAGGGACCTACTGATCCCTCTCCACAAAGATTAGGCACATAGATGGTAGACAGATGATCAGTTCAGTTCAGTCGCTCAGTCGTGTCGGACTCTTTGCGACCCCATGAATCGAAGCACGCCAGGCCTCCCTGTCCGTCACCAACTCCTGGAGTTCATTCAGACTCACGTCCATCCAGTCGGTGACGCCATCCAGCCATCTCATCCTCTGTCATCCCCTTCTCCTCCTGCCCCCAATTCCTCCCAGCATCAGAGTCTTTTCCAATGAGTCAACTCTTCGCATGAGGTGGCCAAAGTACTGGAGTTTCAGCTTTAGCATCATTCCTTCCAAAGAAATCCCAGGGCTGATCTCCTTCAGAATGGACTGGTTGGATCTCCTTGCAGTCCAAGGGACTCTCAAGAGTCTTCTCCAACACCACAGTTCAGAAGCATCAATTCTTCGGCACTCAGCCTTCTTCACAGTCCAACTCTCACATCCATACATGACCACAGGAAAAACCATAGCCTTGACTAGCCGGACCTTTGTTGGCAAAGTAATGTCTCTGCTAGATATAGACAAATGATAGATAGATGGACAGGTACATAGATAGATACAGATGATAAATAGATGCATGTATAGATATAGATGATTGATAGGTAGATAATAGACACACATACCTTGATTGGAGCTTCCCTGACAGCTCAGTTGGTAAAGAATCCGCCTGCAATGCAGGAGACCCCGGGTTGATTCCTGGGTCAGGAAGATTTGCTGGAGAGGATTTAGGCTACCCACTCCAGTATTCTTGGGCTCCCCTGGTGGCTCAGCTGATAAAGAATCTGCCTGCAATGCAGGAGACCTGGGTTTGATCCCTGGGTTAGGAAGATCCCTTGGAGAAGGGAAAGGCTACCCACTCCAGTATTCTGGCCTGGAGAATTCCATGGACTGTATAGTCCATGGGGTCACAAAGAGTCAGACACAAGTGAATGACTTTCACTACCTTGGTTGATCCCAAGGATAGTATAATGAGGTTATCATAAGGAATCCAGGGGCAGGGGGAAAAAAAACCACAACAGTCATGAAAACAGGACTCCTCTTATACTCCACATTCTTGGCTCAGGAAAAATCTTAGTTCTCAAAATGCTATAAGAGGTCAGAGGGCAGGAGTGTTCTCTGTGTGCCTGGCACAATGCCCTGAAAGGCAAGCTGTCTAGGGAAGAGAAGAAATTCAGAGATGCGGCTGGAAATTGCTCACAAGAGGCTATTACCTTTCCAGGTTAGATGAGCTCAGAAAAGCATCCTCTTGACTCCCACAGCCCAGGTGGCCACCTGCTCTGGCACATTGTTTCAGAGTAGCTGGTAGAGGCAACAATTGCCTCCAGCCCTTGACAACACAGGGACAATGTCTCCCATTGCCTTATGGAGTCATCCCAGTCTGCCAGCTTCTGTGTAATTCATTCCTACAGCCTCCATAGAATATGAAACCGCTCCGAACTGGGAGAGACCCAGAGGCCTTGGGCCAGCCTTCCTTGGGCAACACTAATGCCCACTTTTGGATGTCAGTCATGCATATTACATTATCAAAGACCCAGAAGAGTGGCAGTGAAGAAACCTGTTTTAACCCTGTTTCAGGCATCATTTTCAAGACTTAATCATGGAAATCTTTTTCCTCTTAAACCCGCTGCCATCTCTTGGAGTCTATAGAACATTGTCTGGGAAATCCTGATTGAGTCCAAGCTCCACCCTCTCCCCCTCATTTCGTGCGTGGCTCTCCGTGAGACATCATGAGGTCACAAAAGGTACGTGTTAAGTGGTAGCTGAGTGAATGAAAGGTTGACGAATTAACGAGGGGATGACTCAGTGGATTTACCATAAGGTCTCACACACCCGATGGATGCCTGGGCAGTGATGGGTCCAGCGCCCCTCCTTGCCTCATCTACATGGAGAAGCCACAGGAGGGTCAGTGCTGTGGTTACCTCTCTGCCCAGCCGGCCTGAAGTCCTCACTGCTTGGACACAGGGCAGGACAGAGGAAGCGTTGGAGTCCGGGGTTTAATGTGGGATTATGTCGCCTTAGACTTTGTCAGGGACGGGACTAAAGGCTTGATGAGCTGAGCCATCTGGTTGGGTCCCCTCGTCTATCAAAAATAGCAAGGCTGTGTTTTAGGTCCACAGTCTCTTATCCAGAACCCTGGCAGCAGCTGTGTTAAGAATTCAGAGGTTTTCAGATTTTTAAAAAGACAAGGCAGTGTGTCCGCCATAACTTGTGTGTCGTATGTCCTGCCCCACGTGGGTGTCTAGTAGCCAAGTCGTGTGACTCTTTGTGACCCCATGGATGGCAGCACGCCAGGCCTTCCTGTCCCTCACCACCTCCCAGAGTTTGCCCAAGTTCATATCCTTGCTCAAACATCAATATTTTTGTGATGAAATGTGAAAGCTCACGTAAATGAGATAAATAAGTTCTGTAAGTAGTTTTAAGTCGGTTCAGGTCAGATATTGCTGCCAATGGCCTCAGATATACAAAACTCTGTTGGTTTTCACCGCTTTCTGGATGTTAGGATTGTAGATGACAGAAAGGGGGGCTTTAATGTGCTTCTCACAGAAGGATACTCACTACGAAGGAACAAGGGTGGATGGTGAGTCCATGTGATAAATCTAAGGACTTCTGTTTATTGAGAAATTCTATCTCCAGTGCGTCATGGTGTTCTTATTTGTAAACAAAAATTTTTCGGTGTTCCTTTTAGGATCAACTTACTTTGGACTTTGCTTTAAAGTTGTTTGTTTTGACTTGCAATCTGCTAAAAGGGAATCTGTTTTTGTCCTTGAGGGACTCACAAATCACTTCTGCACTATTTTAACCATAATGAGAAGGGGACTGAGAATGAGGGGGTTTCCAAGACAAAGGGTTGAAGAACAAAGGTTTAATGTTGTTGCTGTTCAGCCACTAAGTCATGTCCAACTCTTTCTGACTCCATGGACCACAGCACACCAGGCTCCTCTGTCCTCCACTATCTCCTGGATTTTGCTCAAACTCATGTCCATTGAGTCAGTGATACTGTTTAACCATCTCATCCTCTGTCGTCCCCTTCTCCTCCTGCCTTCAATCTTTCCCAGCATCAGGGTCTTTTCCAATGAGTCGGCTCTTCACATCAGGTGGCCAAAGTACTGGAGCTTCAGCCTCAGCATCAGTCCTTCCAATGAATATTCAGAACCGATTTCCTTTAGGATGGACTGGTTGGATCTCCTTGCAGTCCAAGGGACTCTCAAGAGTCTTCTCCAGCACCACAGTTCAAAAACATCAGCCTTCTTTAGGGTCCAACTCTCACATCCGTACATGACTACTGGAAAAACCATAGCTTTGACTATACGGACATTTGTCAGCAAAGTGATGTCCCTGCTTTTTAATACTCTGTCTAGATTTGTCCTAGCTTTCCTTCCAAGGAGCAAGTGTCTTGTAATGTCATGGCTGCAGTCACCATGTGCAAAATTTCTAAAGTCATCCAAGCTGTCTACCACTTGGGGTGAATGTAATTGCACGGTTGTCAACGTGCCCGGTGACAATGACACAGTGACTATTTCTCTCCTTAGGTGAGAACCAAATATCAGTCTTTTTGACTTCTGGCTCTGTGGCCTCAGATTCTAGCTTAGAAACAATGGTTAAACGCAAGCTATCTCCTGTGGCAATGTTCAAGGGGCCTCCAGTTTTTTTAGTCCAACAAAATCCCACCAACACCATCAATTATTATTCGCCTAAATAAATAAAGTATAAATGTTAGGCAACATGACCTTCTTGGCCACCATGCTAACCGAACAACAACAGGTGTCCCAACTTCAAAATGGTTGTAAATATTCAATCTCTATACCACTGGACTGTCATACCGGAAGACTCTGCCTGTAGACTGGCTGGAATATATTCGCTGGTGTTCAGACAAGGCTGACACACCGAGGCTGTACCTGCTCTGCATCAGGTATAGCCCCACTGATGAATAGGTAGAGACGTCACAAAACCAGGGTGCGACATGGGCTCCAAAGTGACATTCAGAAGATGACTTTACTTCAGGCCACACGGCGCCTAACTGGTCAGACCTGTCACGTTCACTCCTGTTTTCAGAGCCCTCTGGACCTGAGAACCCGGAGGTGCCTGTAATTCATCCCTGGTTTAATGTCCCCGTTCACCAGTTTGTGCCAATTCAGCCCAAAGCTCCCAGATACTGGGCAAATTACATTACCTCCCTGGAGACCTGGGCTCACCAGGCCACTGAGCCTTAATAACCTTAAGAAGGGAACTTCCTAAACTCATCCACATCTGGGGACTTGGGAAAGTGAGCTCCTCTCCATTGACCTTTAATTCCTGGAAGTTCCAAGGGCGCCAAGAGCCGCTGCGAGGGCTTCTCTGCAGATCTTCAGAGGTGAGAACCCGATGCCCCTGAATGGCTCCAGGAAGTGATGCTGCGAGGGCTTCTCTGCAGATCTTCAGAGGTGAGAACCCGATGCCGCTGAATGGCTCCGGAAGTGATGCCAGTGATGAAGGCCACCTGTGTGCAGCTCCCGCGTGGCGTTCGGGCTCAGCAGCGAGAGCAACGCAAGAGCCACAAGCAGGCCCGAGAGCTGCTCCCTGAGCAGCAAGATACACCCCTCCTGTTGGAGCGACAGTGACCCAACGAGAAGCTCGTGTGCAGAAGCTGTAAAGAGTGTGTGTTGGGGGAGAGTGGGGACGACCCCCAAGGAGGAGTCCGCCTCTCAAGGCCCCATTCTATCAGCAGCCCACATGAAGCCTGAGCACAGGGCCTGGCACACAGCAGGTGCTTAATAAGTGCTCTCCTGGTTTCTGCTGTCCCTCCAGGCACCGTATTCTTGATCCCTAATAGCTGGGTCTCCCTAGTTCAAGCACTTCTCCCGAGGAATACTTACCTAGAAATCTTTAAGTCAGAACTTTGTAACAAAAGAATTACTTAAAAAATGATTGCCCCCCCCGAAAAAAATAGCAGTTTTTTAAAAGATTAAATCCCCATTTATATAACAGTCTTGAAATGAAATTATAGAGCCAGAGGACCACTTAGCGGCCACCAGAGGTTAGGAACAGAGGAGGGTGTAATAGGTGGGATGTGTCCTTGGATGTGGAATGGTTTTCTGTATGTTCATTGTGGAGGCGTTTACCAGAACATACCACCAGTTTATTATGATGAAACTGTACTGAAGTGCACGCGCACACACGCACACACACACACACACACACAACTCCATGTAAAGCTGCTGAAATCTGAATAAGCTCAGAGGATTGTAATAATGGCAACTTTCTGGTTTTCATATTAGATATTATGTCTAGTTTTATCATTGAGCAAAACTCGATAAAGTGTATAAAGTGTACACTGGGACCTTCTTGTATACTGCTTTTCAACTTCCTATATACCTGTGATCATTTCATAACAAAAATTTCTGAATTGGCTGAATCCATATGAATGAATTATATATGGAATTTGCTAAACAGTTAAGGAAAGCCTAAATAGACACAAAGATGAACTCCAAATAATATGCACTGTTTTGTTCTGGCAGTAGCTTTTTATTTTTTAATTTATTTTCTTGGCTACACAGCACAGCCTGTGGGATCTTTGTTCCCCACCCGGGGATCGAGTCTGCATCCCTTGCACTGGAAGCACTGAGTCTTAACCACTGGACCACCAGGGACTTTCCCATACACTCCTCACTAAAGGATTGGGAAAAGTGTTACCCAGGGCCATTGCTTTGCAAAACACTCTGCGTATTGTGGTTACTAGGAAGAGCGCCTTCTGGAGTTGCGCAGTTGCGCAGTGCACAATCTGTGCAACCTACCTTTAGCCAAGTGTTGCAGAGAGTCGCTGATTCTTTCATCTTGGTCTCATGATCTATTCCTGATCTCAAACTGCTCCACCTTTCAAGCCAGATTAGATTGGAATAATCACATTTTTGCATCAGTAGTGATGTTCAGATTACAGAGAATTCTCAGTCTACACTTGCTCAAACATCAGACCTAAAAACAGAATTTGTATTCATTTATTCGATAAATTTTCTACTGAGCTAAAAAGACTGGGCTTTCCGTGTGGCTCAGCTGGTAAAGAATCCTGCAGTGTGGGAGACCTGGGTTCAACCCCTGGGTTGGGAAGATCCCCTGGCGAAGGGAAAGGCTACCCACTCCAGTGTTCTGGCCTGGAGAATTCCATGGACTATACAGTTGCAAAGAGTCGGTTGCAAAGAGTCGGACATGACTGAGCGACTTTCACTCACGCACTCAGAAAGACTGATTTCAGCCTCAGTTACTCCTGCTGTGGTGGGCTGCATTCACACAGATACCTGCCACAGCTCTGCAGTTCCAGGCACTCCCTAAAGTGCTTTCTACCTAGAAACGGCTTCTCTGTAGGCGTTATGTCCAATTCCCTAACGTGTTGACAAAAAGAGAACTTCCAGTGAGAAAGCGATGTGAACCGAGTCCTCAGCGCTCAGAAGCGGATGCTGGTCCTGGGCCTGTCTTGTCCATTCATTTCAGTGCGTTGATGTGCAGGCCGGTCAGCCACGTGGTGTGGTCCTGCGGTTCCCAGCAGGGCCGGTCCCTGGACGAGCCCCGAGGAGACACGGCGATGGGGGCCAGCGGGAGACAGGTGAGTCACGGATGAGGGTGAGGAGGTGGCGGCAGGGGTGGCGCTGGGCAGAGCGCCCCGCGGGGGGGGCGGGGCCTGAGCGCTGACTCACGGGCGGTCTTTGTCAAGAGGGCCGGGGCGGAGGCGGAGCTTGCCCAGGGCAGGGAACCCACGCCCTGCGCAGGTTCCCTCCTGACCTACCACCCCCAATTTCCCACCAGATGCAGGTGCAGAGGATGCCCGGAGGCTGCCTCCCGGGCAGCGGGCGGGGACGGAGCCAGCGGCTGACCTCAGGGTGTGCGCCCTCCCCGGGCTCCTGATGGAGACCGGCCGTGGAGACGGGATCGGGGCTTTAGACGTGGACTCGCAGGGCGGGACGGGCGGTCGGCAGGCTCCAGGATCCGGATGTTCTCCTGGAGCGGCTTTCATCCGTGCTCACCTATCTCACACTCACATTCACCCGGAACACCAGTCACCACGTCTCTCTCCGCGTTTCAGCCCGACTGCCCCACCGGGCCTGAGTCAGGAAAGGGTGGGGGCGCTGAAATAGTCCCCTCTCCCAGCCTTTGGGGAAGAAAGTGAAAAAGGAAGTGGACAGGGGCTGGCTGGAAAAGAAGACTTTGCCTAGACTCGACCCACCTAGCCTGGTGGGTCAAGAAAAGGCTGCATCATTTTAAAAGGAGGAGGAGGAAGAAGGGGAGGGAAGGGGAGGGAGAGAAAGAAAGGAAGGCAAGAGGGAAGG
>NW_011494625.1:1645827-1647400 GCF_000754665.1 Bison bison bison
AGAGGGAAGGAGGGAAGGAAGGAAGGGAAAACCCCTCTCCTCCTCGACCGTCAGTCACATGGGAACCCCAGCTCCATCGTGCCTCCCCGTGTGACCTTAGACAAGTTTCTTTACTCATCTGTGCCTTTACTCGCATTTGTTAAGACAGAGATCTTGAGGACCAGGAAGATACCTACCTCCTGGGATTCGGAGGCTCGACGGATTGAGTGCGGGAAAGCACAGACAGACGCCTGGCACGTGGCAGACCCGGTACTCGGTTTACAGCTTACAGACTGCCGAAACCTCTTCTACCCCCACACCCCCCGCCCCCAGAGGTCCTCTGCTTTTCCCTGCCTCCACCCCCCAACTATGACAGCAATCCTCACATCCCCTAAGGGGACCCTCCCTGCCCCACATCCTTGCTTGGCCAGAGCTTCCTCACCTGACCTCCACCCCTGTGCCCCATAGAGCAGTCCAGCCTCCAGGACGTGGGTGGGGGTGGCCAGGCCGCCCGGCTGGAACTCAGCACTCGGTGCTCCCTCCCCTCCACCTGGGTCCCCTGTTTTGCCCTCACTCCCGTATCCGTTCCCCTTCTCCTGCCCCCCATGTCAGGTCAGGGTGACAACAAGTGTTGCTGAGTGGGCATTGAGTGGGCATTCGTTGCCTTCCCAGCTCTGTGCCCAGCACTCTCCTCCCCATCATCCTCAAATAGCCCCCAGAACCGGGGGCTCCATTCTGGGGCGGTTCTCTCTCTTTGCCCCCGCCAAAAACAGCTAAAGTTAACAGTGTGTTGCTGTGAAAATCAAAAGCAATAAGAACAGAGGAGACAGATGAGCATTTAATGGGGTGACCAACATCCCTGGATTTGCCCAAGATTAAGGGCTTTCCCGTGACACTTGCATGGCTAAGCCTGGGAGAATCCCTGGCAAATGGGGCTGGCTGGTCACTCCGATGGTCCGGTCATCCAGAAGCCCCCTGATGCTGCTGTAACAGTGGCTCCACAGCTTTGAAGTCACCATTTTGGGAGGGAACTTAACTCTTCTGAGCCTCGGTCTCCTCATCTGTAAAATGAGGATAGACTTCATAAGACCATCATTGGGAGGATGTTGGTGTGTCAACAGCAAGCCCCGGAGAGGCTCCAGGCTTCGCTTGCCAGCTGGGGATGTGGCCCCATCCCCGGCTGGCGGCTCATTCTGGCCACTCCAACCCCCCCAACCCCAGCTGCCTCACCCATCACATCAGATGGGCAGGGACATAAATAAGTGACCTAATCTTGCCTTTCAAGGAGGACTAAGCCCTCAGGAGACACGGGTCGCCTCCCCTCTCCCACTTTCACCTGCCCCCGTCTTGCGTGTGTTTTCGTGCTGAGTCAGTTCGGTCGTGTCAGACTCTTTGCAACCCCGTGGACTGTAGCCTGCCAGGCTCTTCTGTCCATGCGATTCTCCAGGCAAGAATACTGGAGTGGGTTGCCATGCCCTCTTCCAGAGGATCTTCCGGACCCAGGGATCGAAACCGCATCTCTTGAGTCTCCTGCACTGGCAGGCGGGTTCTTTATAACTAGCACCACCTGGGAAGTCTCAGGAAAAAGGAAAGA
>NW_011494625.1:1647500-1648736 GCF_000754665.1 Bison bison bison
CAACCATGGTCTCAGGAAGGCCCGAACAGGACCACGGTCTGCACTGGCAACACGGCCATTAAGGCAGCGGCCTTGCAGCCCCACTCTTCAAAGCTTTGTGCTTGGGGGGTTGGGGCCACGGGCATCCTGCAAAGGGAAATGGTTTGGCGATTGTGGCTGAGAGCCAGGCCAGCCTGCCTCACGCTGACTTCTGACCTAATCAGGCTGCACTGTGAGTGGCTGATGTCACATTTCTTCTCGTCCACTCGAGGGCAACTCCCCTGGGACGTGCAACGCTCAGGCCCTCCATCGGGGGACCTGAATGCCCGACATTTCTGCCTGCCCCATGACAGCTGTGAACCCTCCCGCACAACGAATGGTGTTAGTTTTTCTCTGGTATCCCCGGTATATACGTGTGTGCACTCGATTGTGTCCAGCTCTTTGCGATCCCATGAACTGTAGCCCACCAGGCTCCTCTCCATGGGGCTTTCCAGGCAAGAATGCTGGAGTGGGTGGCCATTTCCTACTCCAGGGAATCTTTCGACCCAGGGATCAAACCTGCATCTCTTGTGTCTGCTGCGTTGGCAGGCAGATTCTTTACCACTGAGCCACCTGGGAAGCTCAAAAAAGCCACATCCCTACAGGCTACAGTCCATCAGATCGCAAGAATCGGACACGACTTAGCGATTAAACCACCACCACCACCACAGGTTGGCCCAAACAGGGATCGAACCCAAGAACTGGATGTTATTTGCACCACTCTCTAACCAACCAACAAGCCAATTCATCTGTAGGTATCCACAAGCTCTCAGCAGAGGGTGAGAGCAAGCCCGGAGTTCAGGAAGGCGAGATTCAGATGGCGCTGGGGGTGGAGCTGCCCCATCCCCCATCCCCCCAGGGGTCCTGCCCTGTGAGTGGCCCTGGGAACCTGGACACTCCGTCCGTTTCTCCTCAGGGTCTGCTTCTGCTCCAGCCACGGACACGGAAGCCAGGGGCTCCCACTCTTCTCTCTGATGCTGTCATCACCACCCACGCTCCCGAGAGAACTGACCGCACCGCAGAGGAGTTTGGGGATGACGGAGGGAGGGGGGAGACAAGGAGTCTGCAGAGACAGGACAGGAAAGTGGGGTACGGAGGTGAGCCAGAAGGGAGACCACAGCGTGGGAGGGAGCGGTGGAATACACAGAGCCAGATAAATCTCAATGTTAACAAAAAAAGATTTAGAAGAAAGCAGGAAAAGACTGAAAAATTGAAAGG
>NW_011494625.1:1648836-1651474 GCF_000754665.1 Bison bison bison
AGGCTATAGTGTTGGCTTATTCTTTTTTTTTTTTTAAGGAAGAGATCAGAACCCACAACTCAGACTGTCTGGAAAACCCCAGGCCCTCCCATCCTTCACCGCAGACCAGGAAGTCTCGGCTGAACAGTGGAGCAGGGACTTTGTGGGAGGGCGGGCAGGCAAAGGAGAGGGGTGCCAGCGGGGGCCTGGCCTCAGTGTGGCATCTGACACGCGAGGTGCCCAGAGATGTCTGCGGGGCTGGGGTGGGCAGGCTGGGCCCCGCCCTTAGTGTGCAGAGGGCACGCCGCCCGGCATCTGCAGGACAGCATCCGGCCCCATCCTGCTTGCCGTGGCCTCCGAGCCCGGCTGTGTCCAGGGCAGACTCCGCAGCACCCTGGACCCCGGCGTCCTTGCCCCTGATCTGAGGATGTGCTTCTCTCTCCCCCTCTGCAGGCCTTGGTTGTCTGACCCCACAAAGGAGCAACCGCCCTGGCTGTTGGTCTCCAAGGCCTCTATGTGAAGGTCGGTGGCTCAGATGTTGCTATTTTTTCACATTTATCAGAGACTGATGGCATGTGAGCCCATGGAGAATGCCGAGGTGGACCAAGCGGGCAGGCCCGGCTCAGCAGATAAACACATGCATGGCATTCCAGAGCCCTGAGGGCAGGCGCCCCTCCAAGCCCCCCTCCCACCCCCACCCCCCAGCCTGGAGAGGCCTTGTCCACATTGTCGCCTTCAGGGGCTTTCTCAGAGATTCCCACCGCGGCGTGAGCGACAGGATCAGCAGAACTGAGGGCTCGCTGGCCTGGCAGCCTCCGCAGTCACCCCCAGCCGCTGCTGCTGGGCCGCCCTCCCTCCTTGGCTCCCTTCACTGCCTGCGCGACAATAAAAGAACAGCTGGAGGCAGGGATCGGCTCTGGGTGTTCTGCCCAGGCACCTCAACCTGGCACTCCACCTGTCCCTCCCCCAGGAAAAGCCGTTGCTTTTGGAAGGGCTCCTGGGGTGCAGGAGGAGGGGCCAGTGGCAGGGATGGGGGCGTGGGGACCAGACTCTGGGGATGAAGTCCACGGTGTCCGACGCCTTGGATCTTCCAGCTCCCCGGAGTGCGTTCAACCCCACCCCCCGCAAGGGAAACACAGTGTGGGGAGCGGGCAGCCCCCCGCTTCCTGGTGTGCAAACTAATGGCTCTAGGTTCAAGTCTCACTCTACTCCAACTTGGAACAAGTCACTTCTCCCCTGGACTTGAGTTTCTTCACCCATAAAATTCAGGGCTGGGCTGGGCTGGATTTGGAAAGGTCCCTCAAGCTCCCCGATGCAGCCGTGGGGGCAGCACCTAGTCACGCACACCCCTCGAAGGAGCCTTGTCCCCCTTTCTGGTGGGGAACCGAGGCGGAGGGTGAGGGTGTGAGGCAAGAGTGTCTGTGTGATCCTCCCGGGAGAAGCATTCATCAGCGTCTCCCAGCTCATCCCTCGCTCACAGGCCTCGCCAGATCCTCTGGGTTTGGTTCCCAAGGTTCCATGTCTCCCCAGTACGCATCCTCGTTCCTGGGGACAGGGTGCCCCGGAGCACAGCTGCAACTCAGTGCCCATCGCCCCTTCCCCAGGAGCCACGGCTAGGAGCTGCCTGCCGGGTTGTCAGCTGTTGCTAAGCCCTGAGTTGCTCCTTGGGTTACAGAGCCGAGAGGACATGGAAATTGAAACAGGAGAAGAGCGAGCAGGGCCAAGAGGGCTCCCAGGGCTGTGATGGAAAGACAGCCCAGCCAGGGTGACCACATTATTTATGGGTTCTCTCGGGGGGACATATATGGTTAGGAAAAGAACCTCTTCGCATCACAAGACACAGCCCCGCTTTTCCGTGGCCCGCCCAGGCACCCCTGAGCTAACTCGAGATGGTTGCTGGCTCAGGAGGTACCTAGGCATCACATGTCAGCATCCCAGTCATCTTTCCCAAGCGCTTCACAGGATGCGGGGTACAGAGACATGGTGTTACTCATAGCCCCAGGGAGGGAGGTGGGGCAACAGAGGGTCTTCCTTGGGCCCCCCCGCCCCAGCATGCAGCGAGCAGCTGGCATTCCCGGAGCCTCTGCCCAGAGAAGAGATTAGAGCAGCCAGGGTCTGGGATATTTTCAGAAACAAAGAGCATCAGCCCCCAGCCCCAAACCCAACGCCCTCCCAGCACTCCACAAATGACCAGCCTGGACATCGAGGAGGAGAGGGCCCCGGGGGGCAAGGCTTCGTTGAGGAGGAGGAGGAGGAAGGCTGGCCAGCTAGAAGGGATGAGCTGAGGCCGCAGCTAGCGCAGCCCGGCGCTGAGGAGTCCTGGGGCAGCATGCCCGCCGGGGGCTGGGCCAGGCTTCAGCAGGTCAGATCGAGTGACTGCTTTCCTGGAAACCAGGCTTCTGGTTGGTTGTGACGGCAGATACGGCAGGCAGGAAGATGCTGCCCTGGCGTTCTCGGGAGAATCATTTGACATTGTCTTCAATGTCAAATAGGACAAGCTAACCGTTGAGGAAAAACAGAGCCGCCCTGTCTCAGTGGCTGCAGCCGCAAGCCCTACAGACACTTGGGTTACCCACGTGGGGTGCAGCGGGCCCAGCGGTCCGATGAGGTGTGCCCCGGAGGCTGCAGGGTGGAAATCCAAAGGACACACCACTGAACG
>NW_011494625.1:1651574-1651833 GCF_000754665.1 Bison bison bison
GCCACAGCCATGCACCGGGCCTTCTCCCAGGGTCCCCAAGGGTCCAGGCCCTCCCTGCATGGCTGTGGCCCTGGTACCACATGGGCAGCCAGCTGTCCCCGGATGGGACTCAAGCCCCCGTCAGCCCAGCACTGCCACGTGCTGATGCAGTGGTATTCAAGGTGCGGCTAACAGGGGATGCTAGCCCAGAGCAGTTCGGGGTGATCAACCATGGTCTCAGGAAGGCCCGAACAGGACCACGGTCTGCACCGGCAACACG
>NW_011494625.1:1651933-1655287 GCF_000754665.1 Bison bison bison
AGTTGGAAACGAGGCAATACAGACAGTCCCCAACTTACGACGGTTCAACTTAATTTTTCCATTTGGTGATGGTGCATAAGCAGTATGAATTCAATAGAAACCGTACTCCAATGTTTGAATTTTGATGTTTTCCTCCATCCTGAATGGTCGCTACTCCTTCTTTGCTGACCAGGGTCATTTTTTAATCCTATTTACATCCTTAGCAAAGATTGTATTAAAATTTGGCAGGTTAAGTATAGTATCATTTTTCCCTAATTGTTAATTGGCTGTTATTAGAAATTAATCAGAAGTTATTGCACTTTATACTTTTAACAAATGACTTCAAAACCCCTTGAGATTTCTCATCTGGGAAAAAATGGACAGAATTTAAAAATCGCTTTTTAAATTAAAAATATTAAAATCGGTTAATATTTTTAAAGAATGCAGGTATGAGGTTTTATATTTAACACATGCTACTTCCAGCAGAAAGAAAAGAAGAAGGAGGGAGGGAGAGCGAGAGAAAGGGAGGGAGGGAAATGAAGAGAAAATTGCAAGCGTGGAGACAGTCATGAAGATCTGGGTTTAATGTGGTCTGTCCACAGTGTAAGTCAATTGTTCTTTTACTCATTGTTAAAGTGTCCCTTGCACTTCCCAGGTGGCTCAGTTGTAAAGAATCCGCCTGCAATGCAGGAGACACGGGTTCAACCCCTGGGCTGGGAATATCCCCGGGAGAAGGGCATGGCCACCCACTCCAGTGTTCTTGCCTGAAGAATCCCTTGGACAGAGGAGCCTGGTGGGCTACAGTCCATGGCATCACAGACTCAGACACGACTGAGCGATTAAACAACAAACCAAGAATTGCTTATGGGGTAAAGTGTGCATGAGTTGATGTTCTTGCTTTGAGAGAAAGAAAGCAGCTCCTTCTAGCTTAAACACGAAGTAGGCATTTTTCTTAAGAAAATAGGTATCTTGACAAAGCAGAAATGGGGCCAGGCCTCTGAAAAGATGGAAGGTGGCCAGAACCACAGCAGGGCTTGTGTGTCCCTCACCTGAGTGTTGCACACTTGTGTGGCTCTCTGCACACTGACTGAGCTGTGTCTGCTCCCCAGGGTGTGCGGCAGAAGGCAGCAGAGCTCCAGAGTAGGTGTGTCAAGAAGCCCTCTCTTTTCTCCACTGCCCTCCCTCAACCCGCCCAGCCCAACCAGTCTGCAGCATCCTTGCGGAAGGGATTCTGACGGGCCCCGCTGGTCTCTGTCCCTGGTCCACCGGGTGGCCGGGAGGACTGGACAGGCTTGTGTGGGGCAGACATGGCACCAGGAGCCCGACCTTGGAGCGTGGAAGGGCGGTGAGTGAGGGACTGTAGAGAGGGAGGTGAAGCTGAGGATGGCCTCTTGCTGGGATCCCCTGGAACCCGGGAGAAGACTTTGGAGCTCAGTGATGCTTCTGAGGTTAAAGGGCAAGGTGGGGCCCTGGGAACCTCTGCTTCCCCGGCAGTTGTGCAGGAGGGGACGCCAAGGGAGCCCACCCCACCCCCTCAGCAACCGTGGCTTTGCTGCTTTCTAACCAGGAGGCTTGGATCCCAGAAGCCTCACCCAGGTCAACAGGGGACACACACGAGATGACTCATCACAGTCAACCCCTTACTGGGGGGCTGGAGACAAAGTGGGGAGACCGTCTCTAGGGAAATGGACTGAGAAACTTGGGGGACAATCCTGTGAAAGACAACATGCAGCTTAGGACGTGAACTAAGTGTACAGCCCGGAGAGGCTTGGAGACACGCTTTTAATGATCAAAAAGGTAAGCATCAGAACACTATCTGCCATATGAAGACAATTACATCCGTTTTAAAGACGCACATATGTACCGACGACTGTGTGTTTTGTACACGTGTGCACTGTGCGTGTGCTCAGTCGTGTCCGACTCTTTGCAACCCCATGGGCTGTGGCCCCCCAGGCTCCTCCGTCCATGGGATACTCCAGGCAAGAACACTGGAGTGGGTTGCCATTTCCCCCTCCAGGGGATCTTCCTGACCCAGGGATCCAACCTGCATCTCCTTCATCTCCTGCAGGCAGATTCTTTACTGCCAAGTCACTGGGGAAGCCCTTACATACATGTGCATACCTATACGTCCAAAGCATAAACCAAGCCATTTAGGGTCGTTGTCTGTGGATAGGAGAGTGGGAGTCGTGGATCAGATGAGGAGAATGTATGAAATAAAGCAAGACAGAGGCCTTGCCCAGACGTGTGGGGTCGGGGGTCACAGACAGAGTAGGTTTGAGTCTAATCTCTGCATCTATCCGAGTTTACAAAAAAGAACCAAAAAAATTTTTGAAGCCGAGTCGATTCACTCCTGCAGCAGTATGTGGATGAGATATCACTCCCTCCTACCCACACTGCCTACCCCTGCCTGGGTTTCTGTCCCTTGTGGGGCGGGTCTATCCCCTACTGCCATCAACTTTGTGAGCTCCCCATATCTTTCCAATAATAACCTGTTTTTCTCCATCAGGGCAGCAGAATCAGCTTCTGTTGCTTAAGAACCCAATATGTCCTCAGAGAGTGGGTCCCTGAAGGAGGGTGGAGAGCCTGCCCAGGGAACAGACTTCTGGGCTGGAGAGTCTGGGCCACTCACGACCACGTCCAGCATCTAAGCTGCTCTGTCTCCAGGACCCAACAAGGGCCATTCTGCGGGAGAGACAAGAACACAGAGGCCACGTTTCCTGGGATGTCCACATCGCCCACTCCTAGCAGGGCGCCTGCCCACGGTTAGGTTGTTAATAGCCTTGTGAACTGGAGACCTCATGAATGAAAGACCAGCGAGTGAGTTTACGACAGCTGCTATGGTCAACTTGCTGGTTTACAGAATCTCGGTTCCGCCGGCCAGATGCTGTTGTGCTATTGACCTTGACGAAACACACGGCGAGCTGCAGGTGACCTTGACGAAACACACGGCGAGCTGCAGGCCTTCGGTGCATATCTTTGATGGACCAAATCTCTGTGGATTGGCTCCCTCCAGGGTCAGCTTCTTGGGCGGCTGTCCCGTTGCAGTCACACAGCCCTGCAGGCTCCAAGGTCTCTGCACTTGGTAACACTCTGCCTTCACCGTCTTGAAATTCCTTTATGGCATTTCAACAGGGGCCCCCGCATTTTCCTTGTGTGTGGGGTCCTGGCCAGCCCCAGCTTCGATCACGCAGGGCTCACCTACAGGAAACGCAAAAGAGCTGAAATCTCACCGTTGAGCTGCAGGACGGCCCCACGTTCACAAGGATGACTTCCAGTGGCCAGGGAATTTCTATGGCAAGGACAGCGCCCTTCAGACCACGGGCCTTTCCTTTTCACTCCTGCAAGTCTACCAAGCCCTCAGCTGGGAATACATAA
>NW_011494625.1:1655387-1668839 GCF_000754665.1 Bison bison bison
GGGAATACATAACCAGTCCTGCGGAGAGCAAACCTGGTGGAAATCTGGGGGCACAGACTGCATGCATGAAGATAATTTCAGCGCAGTCTTCCTCTGCAACATGGCTTGGAATGGTCATTGGGTTTCTGCGGACATTTTCCATTCCATTTTCTGGAAGAGAGCTGGTAGGATGTTTTGGAAAGAACTTGGGTCTGGGAGCCTGGAGGAACTCAAATGTGAATCGTCCCTTTTCATTGAGTGCATGTTACTTGATTTTGGGGCATGTTAAAATTTCATCTTTAAAGTAGGAATAATCATAAAAGTGTGGGGAGAATTAATTAAAGACTTTTTTAAGACAGGGAGGGAGGAAGGGAGGAAGCAAAGGCGGGAAGAAGGGAGGAGGGAGGGAGAGGGGGAGGAAGGGAGCAGGGAGGAGGGGAGCACCTTCGGAGCACCCAGCGTCGTCTCTCAAGTGTGGTCAGAATTGGGAGCTTCCCACTTCTGCCTCCTTTTACTCTCGTTCCAAAAGGCAGCTCTCTGGGGTCCTCTGGGTTTCACATCATTTTTCCTCTAGTCCCCAAATGCCTTAAATCCATTCTTGGACAGCCTCTAAAACTATGCAGGACATGGGATACTCTCATTTGACCAGAATCCCCTTTTCTTGGCCCATATTCCAACCCCACCCACACATTCAAGAGAAGTTTTCTGACTTATGACTCTGCCTGTGTGCTGAACTCATTTTTGCCAACATCCCCAGTTATTCTTTCTCATCTCTACCCTCCCCAAATAACCCTGTCCCACCACACCACTCCCCAGGCCACACCTCCTTTAATCCTCTCCTGGGTGGCAAGAACAGGCTCTCATTTCCTGACCTCCCTGCCACCTGCCTGGAAAACACCAGCCTTGGAAAAGCACCGGGGATGGAGTGATAAGCACAGTCTGATAGCAGCCTCCCGCTCACCTGCGTTCAGGGGGCAAGCAGAAAACGCTGCTCTGTATGGAGCAAACACGTCTTGGTTTTGAATTCCTACTTGGCATTGACCTGGATCCTATCACCTTGTCATACATCCTTTGCTCTAAAGAGAAAAGTCACAACATCCACCCACCTCCCCGGGGCCTCGGAGAACAACCAGTAAATTGTTAGGCGTGAATGGTGCTCTTTTTATTATGTATTCACTCTTCCAAGAAAAACCAGTTATGCTATCATGAGCTGCCCTCTTACAAGCAATTTAAAAAGGAGGCAGTACAGGGAAGTAGCGATAAGAAGGAATTTCTAAACGAGAAAAAAATACATGATTAAGTTCATACCCAGTTTAAAATTTCACATACTCTTGAGCACAACGAAATTCAACCCATTCCCAAAGATACGCGAATCCTGTGAAATAAATGTGGTCTACAAGGAAGGAGGAGACAATGGATTTCCAGTTAATACAATGTCAAAGGCTGCTTTTGCTGAAGGGTGAAACCGACTCTGGAGTATTATTTCAGTTTCCAGAAGTCGGTAACCAGGGTCCCCAGGAACATGCTGTCCAAGTGAGGACACCCCTCAGTGTGGAAATAGACAGTTATGATGGGTGGGGGTGCGGGGGTGCTCTGTGCATCTATTAAAAACTGTTTCACGGATCACTCAGTTTCTTTTCTCCCCAGTTAAGTACCAGCAGCTGTGATGGCTGGTGAAGCACATATTCAATCAAAAAACCAGGTTGGGCCTTGAAAAAGTCAAACACCAAAGGCCATTTTTCCACTTTTCTTCTTTAACACACTAATTTCTGTTTTCTGTCCCCACTGGTTTTTGAGTGTGAGCTTCCGTGCGTAGGGGAGAATCTGAAGGTACCTGCCTGGGCAGACAGCTGGGGCCTTAATATCTCAGCAGTGGAGTGCCGAGGCTGAGAAAAAACAAACGTGGGGCGCAGGCAAATGGGTTATTAATGCACAGTGTTTGCTTTGCACTTTAGAAGTTACAGAGCACATAAATCATTTCATCTTACTCTTTATTCTGTGGTTTTTAAACCTTTTGGACCTTTATACCTCATGACCCAGCGTGTATATCACACACACCCACACACACACACATGCATACACACACGCAAACACACACGTACGCAAAGCACGCACACACTCAAATAGTACTCTACGCAATGCACTGTTACTTTCTATTTTATCCATTTGATTTTTT
The DNA here is from genome assembly GCF_000754665.1 of Bison bison bison. Taxonomy (NCBI): domain Eukaryota; kingdom Metazoa; phylum Chordata; class Mammalia; order Artiodactyla; family Bovidae; genus Bison; species Bison bison. Next base: position 1,657,543 of record NW_011494625.1, read on the forward strand.
TTTAATGCTGGCACAACCTCCTAAGGGCTTCCCAGGCCTTAGTGGTAAAGAACCCGCCTGCCAATGCAGGAGATACAAGAGACACGAGTTCAGTCCCTGGGTTGGGAAGATCCTCTGGAGGAGGGCATGGCAACCCACTCCAGTATTCTTGCCTGGGAAACCCCATGGGCAGAGGAGGCTGGTGGGCTACAGCCCATGGGGTCAGAGTCGGACACGGCTAAAGTGATTCAGCAGCCATGCATCCACGGTCTTCTGAACTAGTTTCACAGCCCGCTGACGGCTGCTTCTGGTCAGAGCTGACTGCCTTCTGCTGTCCTGCACTCCTCTCCACGCCTTTTTCTACCCTGTTTCCTGAACTCTCAGGGCTACAAGCCTAGAAACTGGTCTCCCTGAAGTACCTGGCCAAGGTGATTGCTGTCTACTTTTGGCCAACGTCAGGCCCCGGAGCAAGACTTGGACGGTGGAGGACGACAGTGGAGGGCTTCCCCAGCAGTGGTCACACGGGGCTTTGGTGCAAGGCCCCCCAATTTTGATTCTCCTCATCTTTCCTCTGGTCTTCAAAGCAACTCATTCCCAGTTTACATGCCCTTTTGCTTCAAATACCAGCTGCCGCTTCCTGACTGAAGTTCAGCTGATAGAGATAGATACTGGAAATCCCCCTTCTGTTTGCAGAAATCAACATCTAAGAAGCTCAAATGACTGGTTCAGATCACAGAGTCCTAAGTGGCAAGTCCCCAACAAGCCTGCTTTTTTCCTTTGGCCATACGGCGCAGCATGTGGGATCCTCCCCAACCCGAGATTGAACCCATGTCCCCTGCACTGGGAGCACAGACTCCTAACCACTCGACCACCCAGGAGTCCCCACACACCCTCCTGATGACAGACTCAGTTATCTTCTTCACCACCCCACAGCTGTGTGTGTGTCGTATAAAGCTGTTGGAAGTGTTGTTTATGCACTTCCTAAATACCTAAAATTCTTTTAAATTTTCTCAAATTTTCCTCCTTTTTATCAATTAAGTGTCTTTCTTTTGTGCCTATATCAACGTACTCTGCGCTTTCCTTTCTGTGAATTGCTACATTGAGAGTCATTGGAAACTACTAACGGATATGATTATTCTCCTGTTGCTTACATGTACATCTTTTTCTCCAAACCAGGCTGTAAGTGCCTTGAAGTCAGGAATTCTATCAGAACTTTCTTGTGACCTCCCTCGAACGGTTCTTAAGATTTGTTTTCTATCTCAAGCAAGAGATACTCGGCAAATATGGTACGATTAACACACTGTGCCTGGCCACAATTAATACATTACTCAGCTGCCGTTTTGCCAAAGTTCACAGGTTGTAAACAAGATAGGGACTTCCCTGGCAGTGCAGTGGTTAAGACTCTGTGCTCTCACTGTTTAGGGACCATGGGTTCTGCCCCTGCTCAGGGAACTAGAACCCCACGTGCAGAACAACACCTAAAGGTCAGTCTGTTCATACCTTCCCAACTGTCTAGGTAAGAAGACATTCTCTGGAAGGCAGTTTGGAGAAAGGAATTGTATTCAAGAGATAAAATTCAAGGGTCCTTTTCCCAAGATGAAAACAGGATGTGGTGAACCAGGAAAAGAAGGGGCGCGCACGTCACTCTGGCAGCGAAGAGGGCAAATTATGCTTATTGGACGTCAGCTATTTTTACTAAACTCTATTTTTTCCCTTCATTTGACTCCCTCAACTGCTTATCGTGTTCGTCTTTTTCTATTTTACAGAGAAGCCTCCAGCGCTTTGCGGCGTGAGGCGGGCTGGGCCCTTCAGTGCTTCTGCTTACACCTTACACCCACGCGGCACTTGAGTCAGAGTCTGGAAAGCACTGCCGGCCACCTGGGGTTGAGTTTGGACCAGCCACCTAAGTCTAACGTTGATGCTTTTTAGAAAACTTTTTGTCTTTTATTTGTATTTACTTATTTTGGCTGTACTGGGTCTTCACTGCTGTTTCAGGCTCTCTCTAGGTTCGGCGAGCGGGGGATACCTCCTGGTTGCAGCGGCTTCTCTCGTGGATCACCAGCTTTAGGCAAACGCGCTTCAGTAGCTGCAGCATGAAGGCTCAGCAGCTGCAGCGTGAAGGCTCAGCAGCTGCAGCGTGAAGGTTCAGTAACTGCAGCGTGAAGGCTCAGCAGCTGCAGCGTGAAGGTTCAGTAACTGCAGCGTGAAGGCTCAGCAGCTGCAGCGTGAAGGTTCAGTAACTGCAGCGTGAAGGCTCAGCAGCTGCAGCGTGAAGGTTCAGTAACTGCAGCGTGAAGGCTCAGCAGCTGCAGCGTGAAGGTTCAGTAACTGCAGCGTGAAGGCTCAGCAGCTGCAGCGTGAAGGTTCAGTAACTGCAGCGTGAAGGCTCAGCAGCTGCAGCGTGAAGGTTCAGTAACTGCAGCGTGAAGGCTCAGCAGCTGCAGCGTGAAGGTTCAGCAGCTGCAGCGTGAAGGCTCAGCAGCTGCAGCGTGAAGGCTCAGTAGTTGGGACACACGGGCTTAGCTGCTCCACAGCATGTGGAATCTTCCCAGATGAGGGATCAAACCCATGTCCCCTGCACTGGCAGGCAGATTCTTAACCACTAAACCACCAGGAAAGTCGGTAAAGTTGATGCCTTAAACCACTGGTTCTCCAAGTACGGTTGCCAGGCTAACAGCATTAGTACCACCCGGGAACTTGTTCGACACGCCCTCAGGCTCCGCCCCTGGTCTGAATTGAAAAGTTGGGGTGGGGCCCAGCAGGTGACGCTGGTACAGGTAAGAGGCAGGGGACGTTGCTTTAGATGTTTGACCCGAACCGGAAGCCCTCCCCACACCCAGTACCCACGGCCCCTTCATCCACTGTCGTCAAGGCTGCACCGACCGTGGGAGACTTCAGCACTGGAGAGGGGTAGGTTCAACTCCGCTCCCCAACACTTAGCGCGACCTTGTCCAGGCCTGGACACCAGGATACCAGGCCTGGACACCTGGACACCAGGCCTGTCCCATCTGTAAACCAGAAACCACTCAGCTGCCCAGCTGGGCTGTTACAGAAGTTACCAGCGCCTGAGCAGTCATCACCTTCGCGTTCTAACACCTCTCCGTGGCCACAGGAAGGCAGGCACGGATTTCCAGTTACTCAGCTTGTACTTTCTCTCCCTGAAAATTGCAATCCATCTCAGTCGACAAGGGAGTCAAAACTCAAAGTCATGATAAACCTGAAAAACACACAAAGAGCACAGTGAAGAAAGCGAAGACGAAAAGAAGGGAAGGCACAGGGAGGCCCAAAGTCAAAGTGTTCAGTCGCTCTGTCGTGTCTGACTCTTTGTGAGCCCACGGACTGTAGCCCACCAGGCTCCTCTGTCCATGGGATTCTCCAAGTAGCCATTCCCTTCTTCAGAGGATCTTCCCAGCCCCAGGATCAAACCCAGGTCTCCTGCATTGCAGGCAGATTCTTCACCATCTGAGCCACCAGGGCAGTCCAAGAAGGGATGAAAGGAATGCACGAGGGCAAAAGAAACAAGGAAAGAAGTTGGGACAAATAAAGACGGGAAAACATGAACAGGAAGTGGATGGAGAATAAAGTTAAAAAGTAGGAAAAGGAAAGAAGAAAAGGATGAGAAGCAGAAAGGCAGCAGAGGAAGGGCAGGGGCTCAAACACTCAAGTCTGAGGCTTGCAGCCCTCCCAGCAGGAGACTGTCTAATTACCCCATTTCCTCCAAGCTGCTTCTCTGGCTGCAAAGTGGTCTTGGGTCTGGAAAAAGCCCTAAGCATCTTAGGTGCGTCTGTTCCGCCTAATCCCTGACAATGCGGGGCTGTGTTCCTGCGGACACGGGGCGCAGGCTCTGCCAGCCGCAGTGCTTGGAGCCTTCGGGTCTCTGACTGGGGTGCCCGGGAGCGGGGGTGTCAGGGGGCCGAGAAGCACCCAGATCCGGGCAGGAGCAGGAAAACGGCTTCTTCCTCTCCCGATTTAAAGGCAGGAAATCAGTGTGTCTGATCTCTTGCTGTTTCCACTCCTCAGTTAACTTCCTCGCTGAGCTCTTCCTCTCTAAGCCGGCTTTGTCTGGATGGGTCAGCATCCAATTCTTTCAAATGAAAAGAAAGCAGAGGGAGACAGGAAAAGAGAAGAGAGGAGGGGAGGGAGAGCAGCAGATGGGAGAAGGGAGGAAGCAGAAACGGAGAGACGGTCCTTTCTTCCTCTCTGACCCAAGTCCATGTGGAAGCAGAGTGTTTCCGCTGATGACATCAGGCACACGAGCACAGTTTCCCTTCTTTCTTTCTCTCCTGTTGCCTTCCTGCCTCCCTCTGTCTCTCCCTCTTCCTTTCTTTCACTCTTTTTGAAAGACTTCTGAGAGTCTCATGAGGGAAAACAGCTGAGCCACCAGGAGAAGGACCACCCTGTGTGGGAATCACGCAAGGAATCAGGAGAAACCACGGCCTTGCCTGAGTCAGTGTAACGGGAATCATGTCTGCACTTGGGAAAAGACAGCTATGGAAAGAAAAGCCTTTGCAACAAATCCATTCATTCCGGTGAATTTTTCAAATTGCGGTGCTGGAGAAAACTCTTAGGAGGCCCCTTGGACAGCAAGGAGATCAGTCCATCCTAAAGGAAATCAACCCTCAATATCCATTGGAAGGACTGATGCTGAAGCTAAAACTCCAATACGTTGGCCACCTGGTGTGAAGAGCCGACTCTTTGGAAAAGACTGATGCTGGGAAAGATTGAGGGCAGGAGGAGAAGGGGACGACAGAGGATAAGATGGTTGGATGGCATCACCGACTCAATGGGCATGAGTTTGAGCAAACTCCAGGAGATAGTGAAGGACGGGAAGCCTGGCTTGCTGCAGTTTATGGGGTCGCAGAGTCGGACATGATTTAATGACTGAACAACGACGCCATTCATTCCAGTGGTCTGCTCCAGCCTGTCTTCCTACCCACCCCCAGCAACTAGAGGATTCTCCAGGCTTCCCGTCCACACAGCGATCGGTCTGACTTACCTGCCACCGACGTGACTTACAGAGAAAGTTTGTCAAAGAATCAGGAAGAGAGAGGAAAACACAATATGAACACTGCCCATACAGTACGGGCAAGGCGGGTCGGCAAGACCAGCCCGGAACAGGAAGTGAGCGGCAAAACGAGACTGCCTGACTCCGTTTGGGGCATTTGTGGTGATGGTTTCATTTGCTCATGTTTCATTTTGGGAGTGAAAGGGTCTCCAGAGCACCCTGAGCTTTAAAAATGGCCCAAGCATTATGAGATGGGACGAGGCATTATGGGACGGGACGAGGGGGCTGCACCAAGAGGTGGCCTTAGTCGCCCATGCCCACCCCTCTCGGGAGAGAACGCTTCCTTTGTCATTCAGCTGGGCTAAGCAGGCCGCCCTGGGAATTTCATCCTGGCGCCTTCTCCATCGCCAGCATGATGCCTGAGTGGCGGCACCTTGCATGAGGCTGGCGAGCAGAGCATCTTTTGCTTTGCCCTGAAGCAGAACTCAGCCACTGCAGCAACAAGCTACTGGGGAAACGGAACTTCCACACTTTCTGTTTAAATCTCTCTGAGGAAAGATGTTTACAAATAACACCAGACTGGTATGAGTCACTCAGAACAGAGCAGTCTCAGTTCCTTTTGAGAGAGAAACAAGTACCACCCCTGTCACTGGGATGGGCTGGAGTGTCTGCCCCTTGGGCGTCAGTGGGGTCTACCCTCCCTTCATCTCACCACCTCTGCGAGGAATAACTCCCTTGGCAGAGGGCGAATTCCAGCCCCTCGGCCCCAGGCCAGCTCTCCCACACCCCTCCCTCCACCTAACCCTCCGCATGTCCAGCTCGGCACCGAACGCCTGCACCTCCAGCCAAGGGAAGCAGTGAATTATTTTCTCCTTCAAGAAACAAAACAGACTTTGCTGCTCCTCTTCCTTTAGAGCAGAAAATCCAGAGTTACTAGATAACCCAAAAAGCACAGTGTAAATTATTGACAGTTTCCCCAGGAAGACAGAAAGTAGAATCACCCAAAACCAATGGAATTATTTTGTTCAAAGACCAGCTCTAAAATCATGAACCCAGGATGGAAGTTTACATGTGCTGTGCTCAGTCGCTCGGTCGTGCCCGACTCTTTGCAACCCCAAGGACTGTAGCCCACCAGGCTACAGTGTCCTCTGTCCATGGGATTCTCCAGGCAAGGATACTGGAGTGGGTTGCCATTCCCTTCTTCAGGGGATCTTCCCGACTCTGGGATCAAACCCACGTCTCCCGCATTGCAGACGGCTTCTTTACCATCTGAGCCACGAGGGAAGCCCAGAACTTCACATATTCCCAGACATGGGGCAGCCCAAACCCGGCTAGTAAATACCCACTTCCAGAAGGGTGAGCCTTCCATTGGCAGGAAATTGTGTTTCTTGGAAGAAGAATCTTTGTTAGGGAAAGTTGTGGGTCTAAGGCGAGGTTCCCAGGCCTGGTCTGAGGTCATTCATGCCTTGGGAGCCCCATCTTGTTCCAAGACCACCCAAAGCCACAGAAGGACCCAGAAGCTTGAGGGTTTGCAAAGGCCCCAGGCACATGCTTACAAACACTGACAGCATCTTTCTCATACCGCTTCTCCATTGGACAAAACTACAGTTTAAAAGTCATGATTGTGCTTTTATAAGTACAAATATATATATATATATACACACACACACACACACATATATATACACACACGTGTGCATGCATGCTGTCTCTCAATGATGTCTCTTGGCGACCCCATGGACTTAGCCCACCAAGCTCCTCTGTCCATGGAATTCTCCAAGCAAGAGTACTGGAGCGGATTGCCATTCCCTTCTCCAGAAGATCTTCTCAACCCAGGGATCGAACCCAGGTCTCCTGCATTGCAGGCGGATTCTTTACCGTCTGAGTCACCAGGGAGTTTGGCTCCCTCCAAAACTCCCAGCCTCTCTGTGCATGAAATCCCTGGTCCCTGTCACTCTCACCCGCCCCAGGCCTCATATCGCACCGGTAGGCAACTCAGGCTGTCCCTGCCACACCCTGGGCATGCGTTCCTCAAGAACTGACAAGCCCGAGGTGGGTGGGACTCCACTCAACACAGGACAGAAAGATTCCCAGGTCCTCCTAGTCTGTGGGAGAAAGCTGGTCCCACACGGGGAGTTCTGCTCCAGCTCCCCGAGAGTGAAGCTTTCTCCAGCATGCAGACGTGTCTGTACTCTCCCACTTGTCGTTCAGTCATTCAGTCAGGTTCGGCACTGTGTGACCCCATGGAGCGCAGCACGCCAGGCCTCCCTGTCCTTCACCATCTCCCGGAGTTCGCTCAAACCCATGTCTACTGAGTCAGTGATGCCATCCAGCCATCTCATCCTCTGTAATCCCCTTCTCCTCCAGTCCTCAATCTTTCCCAGCATCAGATCAGATCAGATCAGTTGCTCAGTTGTGTCCAACTCTTTGCGACCCCGTGAATCGCAGCACACCAGGCCTCCCTGTCCGTCACCAACTCCCGGAGTTCACTCAGACTCACGTCCATAGAGTCAGTGATGCCATCCAGCCATCTCATCCTCTGTCGTCCCCTTCTCCTCCTGCCCCCAATCCCTCCCAGCATCAGAGTCTTTTCCAATGAGTCAACTCTTCACGTGAGGTGGCCAAAGTATTGGAGTTTCTGCTTTAGCATCATTCCTTCCAAAGAAATCCCAGGGCTGATCTCCTTCAGAATGGACTGGTTGGATCTCCTTGCAGTCCAAGGGACTCTCAAGAGTCTTCTCCAACACCACAGTTCAAAAGCATCAATTCTTTGGCACTCAGCCTTCTTCACAGTCCAACTCTCACATCCATACATGACCACTGGAAAAATCATAGCCTTGACTAGACGAACCCTTGTTGGCAAAGTAATGTCTCTGCTTTTGAATATGCTATCTAGGTTGGTCATAACTTTCCTTCCAAGGAGTAAGCGTCTTTTAATTTCATGGCTGCAGTCACCATCTGCAGTGATTTTGGAGCCCCCCCCCAAAAAAAGACTGACGCTGTTTCCACTGTTTCCCCATCTATTTCCCATGAAGTGATGGGACCAGATGCCGTGATCTTCGTTTTCTGAATGTTGAGCTTTAAGCCAACTTTTTCACTCTCCACTTTCACTTTCATCAAGAGGCTTTTGAGTTCCTCTTCACTTTCTGCCATAAGGGTGGTGTCATCTGCATATCTGAGGTTATTGATATTTCTCCCGGCAATCTTGATTCCAGCTTGTGCTTCTTCCAGTCCAGCGTTTCTCATGATGTACTCTGCATAGAAGTTAAATAAACAGGGTGACAATATACAACCTTGACGTACTCCATTTCCTATTTGGAACCAGTCTGTTGTTCCATGTCCAGTTCTAACTGTTGCTTCCTGACCTGCATACAGATTTCTCAAGAGGCAGGTCAGGTGGTCTGGTATTCCCATCTCTTTCAGAATTTTCCACAGTTTATTGTGATCCACACAGTCAAAGGCTTTGGCATAGTCAATAAAGCAGAATAGATGCTTTTCTGGAACTCTCTTGCTTTTTCTATGATCCAGCGGATGTTGGCGATTTGATCTCTGGTTCCTCTGCCTTTTCTAAAACCAGCTTGAACATCAGGAAGTTCACAATTCATGTATTGCTGAAGCCTGGCTTGGAGAATTCTGAGCATGACCTTACTAGCGTGTGAGATGAGTGCAATTGTGCAGTAGTTTGAGCATTCTTTGGCATTGCCTTTCTTTGGGATTGGAATGAAAACTGCTCTTTCCAATCCTGTGGCCACTGCTGAGTTTTCCAAATTTGCTGGCATATTGAGTGCAGCACTTTCACAGCATCGTCTTTCAGGATTTGGAATAGGGCAACTGGAATTCTATCACCTCCACTAGCTTTGTTTGTAGTGATGCTTTCTAAGGCCCACTTGACTTTACATTCCAGGATGTCTGGCTCTAGGTCAGTGAGAGCATCAGGGTCTTTTCAAATGAGTCAGTTCTTTGCATCAGGTGACCGAAGTATTGGAGCTTCAGCATCAGTTCTTCTAATGAGTATTCAGGGTTGATTTCCTTTAGGACTGACTGGTTTGATCCCCTTGCAGTCCAGGGGCTTATTTATTCCATCACTATTTTCATCAGTGAGGACTCACTGACACTCATTTTCCACTTCGGGTTAGAAAATGGACTTTGCTTTGTTGCTCAAATTGTTCCCGCTTTGGCCACTGGAGGCTCTCTGAGCTGTCCCCTGGGCTCCCTGACAAAGCCCAGGTGAGCAGGCCTTACTCTCTGGCACCATGAGATGCTCCAGGCTCATTTCCTGCCCTGGCCTGAATCCTCCAAGGAGCTCTGCCTCTTTTACTGGACAAGTGTGGTGAGAACTCAAGATCCAGAATGAGGTGTGCACTCTGGTACCACGGTACCATTTTCTTTTTCCTTTTTTTTTAAGGCCCTGTTAACTGACAGAGGGCCTTCCCTGGTGGCTCAGATGGTAAAGAATCCACCTGCAATGCAGGAGGCCTGGGTTTGATCCCTGGGTCGAGAAGATTTCTTGGAGGAGGGCGTGGCAACCCACTCCAGTGTTCTTGCCTGGAGAATCCCCATGGGCAGAGGAGGCTGGTGGGCTCACTCTCTTTAACTGACAGAAAGAATAAATCTGTGGGTATAGAACCCTCATATATGCAAATATTAATACCTAGAAACACTGAATATGAATATGTGTTCCACCCAGTCGTCCCTCCTCACCCCCTGCTTCAACCACTGATGTGTTTACTGTCTCTCTAATTTTGCTTCTTACAGACATCATACAACTGGGATTTAACAGCATGTCCTCTTTTCAAATCGGCTTCTTTGACTTAGCAATAGGCACATGTAGTTCCCCTATGTCTTTCCACATCTAGTGTGTTGTTCAGTCAACTCCAGGGAAGAAAAGCGAGCATGAATCTGTCACTTCAGCTATTTTGTTCCCAACCTGAGCCTGGCTAGCTCAGCTCCTACAGATCTGGATTCATGGCTCATCCAGGTCAGACCTCCATGGCCATGCCACATAAAAATGCAGCCCCCTACCTTCACTCTTTCCTGGCTTAATTTTATCCAAACGCCTTGACTGCGGTATATTCATGTTTAGGGTGTGTCACTACGAAGCCAGGGATTTTTTTTTTTTTCCTATTTCATTCTTTGCTGTTTTCTCAGCATCAGAAATAGTAACTAACACATAGGAGCCCTCAGTGTGGGCTATCTGATGGATGGATAAACCAAAAGGACATACTCTCCCAAAAATGTGTATGTACGTATGTATGTGTGCCTGACCCCGTGCCTGTATGCCCCTTGGCTTCACGGCAAATCAACGAATTAGCCTGGCGAGACGGAGTCAGGGGCTGTGAGGAAGTGGACCTGCCCTCAGCTCTCTCGCCAAATACAATCTCACCTGACATTTCTCTGCTAGAGATTAATTTAGCTGCTGTCTTTCCCCTGTTGGAGTTTTGGCTTTCAATTTCAAATGCTTAAGGGGGATACTTAAAAAATTTTTTTTCTTTCTTTCTTCCTTCCTTTTTATTGAAGTATAGTTGATTTGCAATGTTCAGTTAGTATAAAGTGATTGTATGTGTGTGTGTGCGTGTGTGTGTATGTGTATACACATATATGTATCCTTTTTCAGTTTTTTCCATTAAGCTTATTGCAAGTAACATGTTTTGTATGGTTTTATTTATTTCTTTATTTATGGCTGTGCTGGGTCTTCATCGCTGCGTGTGGTCCTCCTCTAGTTGTGATGAGCAGAGGTTCCTCTCGAGTTGTGGCGCGTGGGCTTCTCATCGCAACGGCGTCTCTTATTGTGGAGCACAGGCCTCCAGGGCACTGGGGCTTCAGCAGTTCCCTCTTGCAGGCTTAGTTGCTCCGTGGCCTGAGGGATCTTCCCAGACCGGGGATCAAACTAGTGTCCTCCGTATTGCAAGGTGGACTCTTAATCAGTGGGCCACCAAGGAAGCCCAAGTAACATGTTTTTTAATTCCTGTATATTTAGTGCAATGAGTTAGGGCATTTAGAGGCATGTTAAGGAAGAGTATTAACTGTCTTCCCCACTCCCCTGTACCTGCCCACCTTAGACCTGGAACACTGAGCCCCCTGCCCGAGCCCTCTGCTTTGAAGGCTGAGCCTTACCAGTGTGCCAAGGAGACTCCAGGGCCAACAAAACGTGTCTACCCGCAGTCTGGGACTCTCCTCCCAGCTGGCACTCTAGGTACCAAGGATGTTAGAATCGCCTACCCAAGCGGCCCTGAGCCCTCTGTCTGGGCCAGCACTGGGCTCCTCTGGGGCTCACCCTCCCAGGCACACTGGCCCAGGGCAGTGCACTTACCCC
>NW_011494625.1:1668939-1672012 GCF_000754665.1 Bison bison bison
ACCCCAGGGGCATTTGTGGGGAGTGGGCAGGTCTCCTCGGGGCGCCAGGGGCTGGGGTGAAGAGCAGGGAGCAGACAAGGCCAAGATCCCTCCGTCCCTCTGGAGGCCTCCCCCTCTCAGCGGGAAGAGCAGGTCTGCCTCCCCTGATGTGGTCCCACTGCCCTGGGTACCAATGTTAACAGTTTGGGCGTAACCCTCACACCTTTCTCCATGGGCTCCTAAACACATAGAAATATAAACACACATGGAAGAGGTTTTCTTCCCCCTTCTCTGTAGCTTTTTAATAAAAGTGCCTTTCCAATGTCTACTCTACACCACGGTCATCCCTCGCCGCACTTACAGAACTAGCTCGTTCCTATTAGCTTCACGAGACGCCACAGAACAAATGTGTATTCCTTTATGGTGGAATAGTCCGTGTTTCCTTTTGCTTCCCCCACCTCAAACGAAGCTGAAATAATCTTTATACCTGTAGTAGTACATCCGGTTGCTCTCACTTTGTGAACTACAGCTTGGATTCCTAGAAATATGATTAGCAATTCAATCAAAGCCTGTAAACATCATTTATTTTATAGATGTTTCTGAATGACTCTGGTAAATATTTACACCAATTCATGTGTGCACTGGCAATGCATAAGATGCCAAATTCACCAGCACTCCCAGCTCTAGATTTTATGGATTGTTTCAAATTTTGCAGTTGGCTGGGAAAAGCTAACATCTGGTTTACTTCACTTCTGTTTCCCTGACCACAGTGAGACTCAGCTTCTTTTCAGAAACACTGGCCACTTGTGGCTCCTGTTCTGAGTCACATATTTATATCCATTGCCCATTTTTATATTGGGATGTTTCAAACATTCGTCAAATAATAAACTCCTGTAGTTGCAGGCATTATCAAATTTTTCTCCTGTCATCTATCAATTTTGATTAAGGTATATTCTGCCATGCAGGTATCTCTCTTTTATTTTTAGTTGAATATATACATATCTTTTTTTCTTTTTTAATGCTATCTAGGTTTCCTATCTGGAGAAGGCAATGGCACCCCACTCTAGTACTCTTGCCTGGAAAATCCCATGGACGGAGGAGCCTGGTGGGCTGCAGTCCATGGGGTCGCTAAGAGTCGGACACGACTGAGCGACTTCACTTTCACTTTTCACTTTCATGCATTGGAGAAGGAAATGGCAACCCACTCCACTGTTCTTGCCTGGAGAATCCCAAGGATGGGGGAGCCTGGTGGGCTGCCGTCTATGGGGTCGAAGAGAGTCGGACACGACCGGAGCGACTTAGCAGCAGCAGCAGGTTTCCTATATTATTTGTAAAAAAAATCCTTACCTGTCCTCCTAAATTTCTTTCTAATATATTTAATGCCATGTCCTTCCGTCTTCACTTCTAGTGAAACCAATGCAGAAAAGAAGGTGCTCTGAGAAAGGAGACAGTCCCTGAATTCTGGGCCTTAGGTCTTTTCTTCTGTTTCTGTTCAACATTACCATTTAAAATTGCTTATCTTCCAAGAACCTCATCTCAAAAGGTTAGCAACCCTGCAGAAGTAACACCTCAAGTCCTTTTCTGCAAGTCAGGCTAGAATTCATCAGAGTTTCTCAAGGACAGACTTCTTAGGAGAGATAAGATGCCAGAGGCAGAGAGGAAGCGAGGCCCGGTCCGGGGACTGATTGCTCCTTCACTCGTAATTTCATTCACAACTGCTTCATTCATTCATTCGCTCGTACTTTGATCCAAACAGCAGGAACGGATTGAGGGCTTCCTATCACAAGACACAGTAGGGGCCTTGGGAGCCTCAAGACTCGAGGGGCTGCTCGACCTCTGTCCCTGAGGGTTTATCACTGTAAAAGGGACGCGAAACCCACATGGAAACACTCCGGGACAAGACAGCGTATCCACGGTCCCAACACAGAGTAGAGAAGGAAGGAGGTCCCTTCTCCTGGGCGACCAGAGAACTTCAAAGAGGAAAGTTAAGATGACTTTTTAATAACGGTTAGAACTGTGCCTGTAGACAATGAGGACTCTCAGAAGAAAATGGCATAAACAAAGTCAGGAAAGGAGGGAAGGGCATCTTGAGGTAAGAGACTAAGCCAGCCTGAAGGACAGAGAACGCACGTGGACGGGCAGTAAGAGACGACCTGAAGTCCCCACGAGTCTCGACCTCAGGAGGCTGAGAGGTCTGGGCTCCCCCCCGCAGGCTGTGGGCACGTGCAGGCACCCAGAGACTGGCCTATCTCACCTGCCTGCGGAGCCGGCCCTGCCGAGAGCAGGGGTGCCTGAGGGGTACCAAGCCATTCAATCTTCCAAATCTCCGGGGACCAGATTTATCACAGTGGGTGATCACAGTGGCAGTGGGTCCCACACCAAACGTACAGAATCTAAATCCTGCAGGGATTTTAGTGATACGCCAGTGGGAAACATCTGCTTCTGCCTAAAGCTGCCCCCAAAGATAGTACGATCACATCTGTAGGATTCCTTGGGAATTACCTTCCACCACTTCGTCTAGTCTGCCTTGTCTGTGAAAACAGAGCTAGTGAGTAGCAGAGACCTGCAACTTGGGCTGTCCCATTTCTCTTTCCCTGGTCACCATCCCCAGGTCCCCTATAGACAGATCCCCCAGTGCCCCACCCTCAGCCCATGTAGAGGTGACTGACGGAACGGAACTGGCTATACTTGCAATACTTTGGCCACCTGAAGAATCGACTCATTGGAAAAGATCCTGATGCTGGGAAAGATTGAAGCAGGGAGGAGAAGGGGACAACAGAGGATGAGATAGTTGGATGGCATCACCATCACGATGGACATGAGCTTGAGCAAGCTCCGGGAGTTGGTGATGGACAGGGAGGCCTGGGAGGCAGCAGTCCATGGGGTCACTAAAAGTCGAACATAACTGAGGGACTGAACTGAACTGGCTCTGGAGTGGATCTTGTGACCTGGGTCTAATCCAATCAGCATTGTATACATCCCCAGCCATATGACTGGTTCAGGGACAGTCTCTCAGCCCACTCAGAGGCTGTGAGATGCAGCGAGAGGTTGCCTGGGAATGGCAAGTCGGCCTGTCTTGCCCCCACCCCACCCA
>NW_011494625.1:1672112-1678377 GCF_000754665.1 Bison bison bison
CCCCTCCTGGTATTGAACCTAGCAGCCCCTCCCAGCCCCCTGCCCACGGTGCAGGAGGCTGACTTGGAAAGAAGGGACAATGAGGGAGCTCAGGTTCTGCCATCTGAGGCGCACATAAAGCCTGGTCTGCAGCTGCACCCCGTGTACTCTGGGCTGCTTGGTTACACCAGCCAGCATATTCCCAGTTTTGCTTCCTTTTTGTAACTGAAAGAAAGATTGTTGATAGGAAGTACAAAGTCCTTCAAGTACAGGGAAAGCAAGCGTCTTTTCTCAGCGGTCTTCTAAGGAAGATGTCCTCCCGAGACAGAGGTGGACCACTGGCAACTGAGTTCCTTCAGAAAATTCTTCCAGAAGTTTCTAGAAAGAGCAAAGAAAATGGTTTCTGGGTGAGGCCAAAGAACCGCTCTCTTGATGGTGTAATAATTCCATCTCCCTGCCTGCTTGTGTGTGTGGTTAAATGACACGTTGTAAAAATCTTCTTTATGTTATCTGAGCATAAAGAGTTTTGCACAAATCAGGGGGGATTGTGCTGGGCCAGGAGCTGCAGAGTCAGCTCCTCGGTGGCCCCTCATATGGGAAGGTCCCGTGGGTCTGCGAGCGTGTCTGTATACATGACATCTTTCAGACACGGAATCTGCTAACAGAAGAGACATGTGTTGCTTTTTCCCCTTGAGACCTTGAGAGGCAGCAAGCCTAGAAAACGCTTTTTAAATTTCCACGTCATAGGTGAAGAAAAGACGAAGGAAGAAAGCGAAAAAAAATGAGAGAAAGAGGAGGACTCAGACCTAAGAGCCTGGGGAATCATTTTCTGTGTTCTAACTTCAGAAAGCCCCTTTTCTCTCTCTGTAGACCACCCTCAAGGGAAGTTCACCTGACGTGTAGGTGCAGATAAACATTCTATTCTGTGAAAAAGTCTTCTATTAAAATTACTTTCTTATTGTGTTTTAATTTTAGGGTTAAGAAGATTGACGTTTTATTATCCTAAAAAAAGTCACCTGCCCCAACTTCATACTTGCTGATCAATGACCTAAGACAAACCCGTGTTGTATGACTGTCTGGACTCTAAAAAACATTTTGAAATTCCTTAGAGTAGTATCTGTACTCTAAGAAAATTACCAGTGGATGCTTATTATTCCCAGGCTACTGTTCAATAGTGAATTTCCCTTAAAGCTATTTGTAATGATGCATTAATATTTGTTGACATCCTGAAGGACCTCTTTGAAGGCTACCAAACATCTGGGGTTCAATCAATGACACCCTAACAAACCTTAGAGACTGAGGATCATCTTTTCAGCCTGCTGAATGTTTCAAAAGCCTCTACCTCTTCCAAGGGACCAGGGGAGAAAAGAATTGACACCAGGATCAGAATCCAATGAGACATTCTACAAACTCAGAACCCAATCATTTGTGCATCAATTCATTCATTCAGCAGAGACCCGTTCTTCCTGCATACCAGCCACAGTCTAGGCACTGGAGATAGAGCAGTGAACAGTCCATTAAGTGTCTGCCTCCAAGGAACTTTCAAATCCTAGAGGAGACTGATAGAAACAAGCGACAAATACGTATGTAATACAAGAGGAATAGCTCATCATTTTGCGTGCATGCATGCTCAGCACCTCGGTCATGTCTGACTCTTTGTGACCCCGTGGACTGTAGCCCCCCAGGCTCCTCTGTCCATGGGATTCTCCAGGCTAGAATACTGGAGTGGGTTGCCATTTCCTCCTCCAGGGGATCTTCCTGACCCAGGGATTAAACCTGCACTGGCAAGCAGGTTCTTTACCACTGAGCCCATGGGAAGCCCCAGCGGGTCATTTTAGGCAATGATAAATGCTATTAAGATAGATAAACATCGTGGACCTGATATATACCACAGGGAACGATGCTGAACACTTTGTAATAACCTGTATTGGGAAAGAATCTGAAAAAGAGTATATGTGTTGGCTTGCCCCAAAAGTTTGTTTGGCTTTAGGTAAAAAATAAAAGACATTTTTATGTTCAAGGACTTTACTGACTATCGGAGTCACTAACCAAAAGAATTTTTTGGCCAATCCTGTATATATATATATATCGGAGAAGGCAATGGCAACCCACTCCAGTGTTCTTGCCTGGAGAATCCCAGGGATAGGGAAGCCTGGTGGGCTGCCGTCTATGGGGTCGCACAGAGTCGGACACGACTGAAGCGACTTAGCAGCAGCAGCAGCAGCAGCATATATCTCTGAATCACTTTGCTATGTGCCTGAAACTAACACAACATTGTAAATCAACTATACTTCATTTTAAACACATGAAATAAACAATAAATGCTATTAAGAAAACTACAGCAGCGTGGGAGACGAGGATGACAGAGTGGAGTGGGGTTATATGCAAGGAGGGTCCAGACGCTGAGAAGGAAGGAGTGAGCCCCGGGGTCTGGGGAGAGCTTTCCAGGAGGAGGAAGGGGAAGAGCAAAAGTTCCCTGAGTGGGAATACAGATCCTTATAGACGTGGAAAAGAGTGTGGCTCTATTCTAAACATGACCAGAAGCCTGTCGATGGTTTTGAGCAGAGAAGTAAAGGGATGTGTTTTTAAATGTTCTCTGGGGTGGGGCGGGGATGCTGTGAGGACTGGATGGGTAAAGAGTAAGAGTGGAAGCAAGGAAACCAATGGGGAGACTTTGGGTGATGGCACCGGGGGCTGGGGGTGCTGGCGGTGGTCCTTGTTCTCCGCTGCGTCCCCAGACCCCAGAAAGGGCGGTCACAGCAGGCCCTTGGTTAAACAGCGGTCCAGGGGATGAATTAAATCCTGGCCTAGAGGGGAGCTTACCGCCTCCCAGGTAAGGCCGACGTGTGAATTCGTTAGCTAGGAAACACAGGATGGGGGCGCCAAGGGGAACGTTTGCTGGAGAAGTGGGGGGCAGCGGGTGGAGCCCCAGAGGCCAGCGGGCGGCTGGAGCGGGCAGAGAGCTCCGCCCAGGGCTATGGGGGAGGGGGCGGGGCAAGAGAGCGTGATGCCAAGTTTGCATCCTGAGAGCTGATCCCGCCCACGCCCTCCTCCCGGTTTACTACAGGATCCAACGCCCTCCCCTGCAGCGTCTGCTAAACTCTCCCGGGCCTCGGGCGGGGTTCCCTCAGAAAGCCCCCCTCCGGCCCCCACCGTGCCAGCTGCGCTGGGGGCAGGGGTGTGCCCGCAGCCCCCGCCCCGGCCGGCCTGGCATAAGTGCTGAGTCAGTAGCCCTCTCCCAGCACCCGCGCGGCTTCCTCCCACAGGTGAGCCCGGGCGGGAGGCAGGATCACGCAAGCTCTCCTGGGGCGGGGGCCTGTTTGCACACATCGCCGGGGCCCAGGCCCAGCCTGCCCGATTGCCAAGGTACAGGGTGGGGTTCAAGATTGGCCTCTGTCACGGGCTCCCGGGCACCTGGGAGGCTTCCCCAAGTGCCCCTTTGAGGAACACTGCTCTAGAGGAACCCAGGACAAGGCTGGCAGGGGAGAGATAATAAATATAGCCAGGGCTTACTGAGTGCCAGGCTCCGGGCTCAGGGCATTATGTGAATAATCTCTTTTAATCCTCACCCAGCCCTGTGAGCTGGCACCATTATTCTGCCTATTTAACAGCTGAGGTTGAGAAACAGTGGGTAACTCGCCCAAGGTCTCCTGGCTTAGGAGTGGGACCTACCTCACTCCAGTGCCCAAACTAGGAAGAGAAATCTCAAGGGAATAAAGGTTAATAGGCCGACAGCTAGAGAAAAGGTCAAGAAACACAAAAGACACCCACGTGTCCCAGTGCTCCACCACAGAAGGAAGGGTGGGCACGCAGCTGTGACTGGTCCCCACAGAACAATCTCAAACAAAGCCACAACTTCTGAACCAATCAAGATTAAAAGCAGAAAGAAAAGAAGTCAACACGCATCTCCCTCTCGGCTCTGCATTGATTACAGAGCCCCAGAAAAATTTTATGTTTAATATTACAATCCCCCCAGAAAATAAAAAAATTTTTTTCTTTTATTTCTGGCATATTCCCACCCCACCACACCCCTAGACTCTGTACTGTTCTCAAAATATACACTAATTTGCCTAAGGGCTTCCCTGGTGGCTGAGTGGTAAAGAATCCGACTACCAATGCAGGAGATGCAGGTTCAATCCCAGGGTTGAGAAGATCCCCTGGAGGAGGAAATGGCAACCCACTCCAGTATTCTTGCCCGGGAAATCCCGTGGACAGAGGAGCCTGGTGAGCTCCATACAGTCCATGGGTCACAAGAGTCAGACATGACTTAGGGCTAGACAACAACAAATTTGTCTAAACCCTTTGTCTTTTTTACTTACAGAGTATAATAGGCAGCTAAAATGAGTTCACTCGGATTGCAGCACGACTACGCACGCCAAGCAAGAGATGCTGAGATGAGATTGGGAAGCTGTGGAAAGATCCGGTCTGAACAGCGTTGTGATGTGGGACAGCAAACCTGGGTACTGTGCACACTGAAAAATGAAATTACTTTATGGAATGAAACAAAAAGGACAAATACTGCAAGTATTTATAACCAGTGCCACTCAAGGAAGAGCAACAATCTGGCTTAAATCCTTCTCGGAAGTCAGCAATGGAGGAGATACTGGCCCCCAACTCTTTCTCTTCCAGAGGGAGAGCCCCTTACACGTGGCCCAGAGATAAAGCTTAGAGATTCCCATTCCTGGTGCCTTCTCGCGCATTTCTGTAGATTTCACGTCAGACCCAGAGACCACCTCGTGCCGTTCAGTAATCCCGTGTCTGGAATCACGGCTGAAATGAGAGCCAGGAGAGAACTTACTTTTTCCCCCTCGGTTGCCCTAACTCTCAGCTTAGGAGTCCCCCAGACACCCATAAACATGATCCTGTGTGCTTCTGCTCATCACACCTTGCACAAGTGCCCTGAGGGGGGGATTTGATGCACGCACTGTGGACGGGGGAGACGGCTGGGAACCGTCAGTCCCCGCAGGAGGACAGGGGTCTCCAGCTGCCATGAGGGCACGTTCCCTGTGTGTGCCTCAGTTTTCCTTTCTTAACACATTCCCTAAACCAGTGACTCTTCTGCACAAAGGAGTTCAGGGACGTGATATTCAGGGAATTCTATTTTCTTACGAAGTCTGAATAAAAACGCTCTTCTCGGGGACTTCACTGGTGGTCCAGTGGCTAAGACTCTGCCCTGCAGTACAGAGGGCCTGGGTTCAATCCCTGGTCAGGGACTAGATCCACGCCACAGCTAAGTCTTTTCGTGCTGCAGCTAAGACCTGGTGCAGCCACACAAATAAACAAATAAAAGTAAATTAAAAAAAATATTTCTTTAAAAACAAATTTTCTCCTCCACCGTCCTGTCCCAGGGCTCGGAGACCATGCAGCCCCCAGGACTCCCATCTGCTCAGACAGCATTTACTCCCACTGGGCTTGTTCTCTGCAGCTCCTGTAAATTGGCAGAAGGACACAAAACACAAAGTCCCTGCTTTCAGCGGAGGCCCCACTGCACACACTCACGGTCCTGTATTCACTCTGGGATCGCCGCCACAGTGACAGCCCCCCTCCATCTCAGCTCCTTCTGTAAACGCCTGCTGGCAACTTAAGTTTTAACTCTGAGGGCAAAAAAACCTCACCTTTCCAACGAAGAGCCTCAGATTGACAAACTCAAGTCTCCCCTGTACACAGAATATTATATCTTCACCAACTATATAAAAGTGTATATCTTCAATCTTCCCCAGAAACTTGGATGTGGAAAAGAGCTCTGAGGGGCTGACCCAGCCCTAAAATAGAATACAGATCAGGTATGTGGTTTGAATATTTCTACCAGTTACACTGAAGAAGCTGAAGTTGAACGGTTCTATGAAGACCTACAAGACCTTTTAGAACTAACACCCAAAAAAGTTGTCCTTTTCATTATAGGGGACTGGAATGCAAAAGTAGGAAGTCAAGAAACACCTGGAATAACAGGCAAATTTGGCCTTGGAATACAGAATGAAGCAGGGCAAAGACTAATAGAGTTTTGCCAAGAAAATGCACTGGTCATAGCAAACACCCTCTTCCAACAACACAAGAGAAGACTCTACACATGGACATCACCAGATGGTCAACACCGACATCAGATTGATTATATTCTTTGCAGCCAAAGATGGAGAAGCTCTATACAGTCAGCAAAAACAAGACCAGGAGCTGACTGTGGCTCAGACCATGAACTCCTTATTGCCAAATTCAGACTTAAATTGAAGAAAGTAGGGAAAACCACTAGACCATTCAGGTATGACCTAAATCAAATCCCTTATGATTATAC
>NW_011494625.1:1678582-1679098 GCF_000754665.1 Bison bison bison
TATTAAGAAGAGGTGGCAAGAATACACAGAAGAACTGTACAAAAAAGATCTTCATGACCCAGATAATCACGATGGTGTGATCACTCACCCAGAGCCAGACATTCTGGAATGTGAAGTCAAGTGGGCCTTAGAAATCATCACTACGAACAAAGCTAGTGGAGGTGATGGAATTCCAGTTGAGCTATTCCAAATCCTGAAAGATGATGCTGTGAAAGTGCTGCACTCAATATGCCAGCAAATTTGGAAAACTCAGCAGTGGCCACAGGACTGGAAAAGGGCAGTTTTCGTTCCAGTCCCAAAGAAAGGCAATGCCAAAGAATGCTCAAACTACCACACAATTGCACTCATCTCACATGCTAGTAAAGTAATACTCAAAATTCTCCAAGCCAGGCTTCAGCAATATATGAACCGTGAACTTCCTGATGTTCAAGCTGGTTTTAGAAAAGGCAGAGGAACCAGAGATCAAATTGCCAACATCTGCTGGATCATGGAAAAAGCAAGAGAGTTCCAGAAAAG
>NW_011494625.1:1680010-1706268 GCF_000754665.1 Bison bison bison
TGCAAGGAGATCCAACCAGTCCATTCTGAAGGAGATCAGCCCTGGGATTTCTTTGGAAGGAATGATGCTAAAGCAGAAACTCCAATACTTTGGCCACCTCACGTGAAGAGTTGACTCATTGGAAAAGACTCTGATGCTGGGAGGGATTGGGGGCAGGAGAAGAAGGGGACGACAGAGGATGAGATGGCTGGATGGCATCACTGACTCTATGGACGTGAGTCTGAGTGAACTCCGGGAGTTGGTGACGGACAGGAAGGCCTGGCGTGATGGACAGGGAGGCCTGGCGTGCTACGATTCATGGGGTGGCAAAGAGTCAGACACGACTGAGCGACTGAACTGAACTGAACTGAACTGAGGGAGCACACTAAAGGAAAAGTGAGTGATAGTCGCTCAGTCATGTCCAACTCTTTGTGACCCCAGAGCCCGCCAGGCTCCTCTGTCCATGGGATTCGTCAGGCAAGAATAGTGGCGTGGGTTGACATTTCCTTCTCCAGTTGAAAGAAAAGGAAATAGGCGAAATCCATTTTAGTAATATATTCAACCCAATGGAACCAAAATATTTCCATTTGAATATATACTCAATACCTAAAAGATCAATGAGACTTTCCGCGTGCTGTGTCCCAGGCTGGAGCCCCAGACCCCAGTGTATCTGTTACAAGGACGTCTCACCTTGGACATGGCACAGGTCAGGTCCCCGGGACCACCTGCGGCCAGTGGCTGCCAAATTGGACAGAGCAGGTCCGACCAAGTCTGGAGGGATCTTTGGGTCACCTGCTATCTGCCTGTTCTCTCAGCTTTATCTTCCTCGAAGGCAGGCCACTGGTTTACAGCTCTCTGGATACCCGACCTAATAGGCACTCAATACAATGAGTGAGTAAATTTCTAATTTACTTTCCTGGCCCTTAAATCACCCCTTCTAAAAATATCATTTAAACGTTAAAGCCTGCCAAGGGTAACATGTAATTTTTTTGAAATCCAAAAATAAGTACCCCCCCCTTTATTTTTAACATGCTGAGGAAGGCATATGGGTTTGATTTGGCAGAAATTCCCGGATAACCTCGGTGCCAGGGGAGCTCCCCAGAAGCCAACACTATAAACTCCAACCCTGACTGTGAGAAGTGGATGTGTCCTGGGCGGCAACCAGGCACTAAAGCTGCCCGCTCCTCCCGAGGGGCTGGGGGCGGCCTGGGGGTGGCCGAGGAGCAGCGGGAGGAGACTCCTCCCAGCCCCCGTGTGCTGCTTTGGGGCGCCCGCCTGAGCTGAGCAGAAGGGCCAGTCCAGGGATGTTTTCCCAGCTCCAGGCCCTGCTGTTTACGTCCTCACCTGCGGTGTGGCTTCTCTGGGCCATGCTGTGCTGGGGAGGGCTCCGGGTCCCTCCTCCTCTCCTCCTCCCTCCTCCTCCCTCCTCACTCCCATCCTCCTCCCTCCAGCATAAAATGGACTTTTAATATATCTCCCTTTCTCTTCCTTCCTCCCTCCCTTTCATCTGATGGCATCTGGATCCATCCTAAAGGCTGAGCTGGGTGCTGCCCCACCCGACCCTTTTTCCTCCCTTGGTTCTGATTCACACTCCCAACCTCGTACTTTGAACTCAGGCTGGGTTATCTGCTGCCTGAATCACTGTACGTGATCCGAAGCCCCTCTCATCCGGACAGCCCTGCCACCTCTCTCAAATCAGTCCTCAGGAGTGCAGGCTTTCAGGGTCCCGCCAGCCATCCAAACATGACAGAGGATGAACACAGAAGCCCAGAACCTCGGTCACTCGTTCCAAAAGCCCTTATGGAGCTTCTGCTGCAGAAAGGATTATAGGAAGGACAAGCCCTGAAAGAGGCAGCAAGATAGATGCCAAGTGGGGGAGAAATTGTCACTGACCTCCATTCTGCCCTCCAGGTCTGAAAGCAGGGAGCATGGGGACGTTTGAGGCCATTCACTCATTCATTCCAGAATAATGTGCCGGACAGCAAACCGTGGGCTTGATATAAAGAAGAAAACAGACATGGAAGGTTAGATGTGAGATTACAAACAGGCAGACTTTTCTTTTTTAAATGGAGCAAGATGTAACCAGAAGTGCTAGAATGGCTCTTATCAAAAGGACATTATAACACGTGTTGGTGAGGATGTGGAGAAATAGCAGCCTTCAGGCATTGCTGGTGGGAAAGAAAAATGGTGCAGGTGTCTGCCCCTCAAAGATACAATCCTGCTACTGCGTATACCCAAAATAAATGAAAACATGTATCCACACAGAGAGTGCCTGCAGATACTCACAGAACTTTTTGCATAATGGCCAAAAAATGGAAACAATCACGTGTTCACTGGTGAATGGATAGATAAAATGTGCTATATCCATATAACAGAGTACTTGGCAAAACAGAAAAAAGAAAAAGGAAGGAAGTGCTATACTCAGTACAACATGGATGAACCTTGGAACACAGTTAAATGAGGGAAACCAGTCATGTGCTGTCTGATTCCATTTGTAGGAAATGGCCAGAACAGGCAAATCTGTAGAAACAGAATGTAAATAGTGGCTGCTGGGGGAAGAGGGGCTGGGCATGACTGCTAAGGGGAGCAGGGTTTCTGTTCAGGGGGATGAAAATGTTCTAAAGTTAATGGTGATGACGGTTTCACAACTGGTGAGTGCACTAAAAACCATTGAACTGCACGCTTTGAAATGACAAAGTCGTGTGCTTTGTGAATTGTGTCTTCATGAATCTGCCCAGCCCCGTCTTCAGCATCCTTAGCAAATGGCGGTGCTGTCACCCACGGACACACAGGGGTTCCCGCTGGCAGAGGAGCCGAGCAAAGTAACTGGGACGTCCGCGTGTGACGTGTGGGGCAGTGAACTGGGTTACCAGGCAGCTGGCGTTAGGGACACGTGTGAAACCTGAAGCGTTCCGCCCAGGGTCTGGCGCTCAGGAAGGACTCGAGAAACAGTAACGCTCACTAAGCATCTCCTTAATATATTCTGTGTCATCTGTAATGGTTTTCCCCCCATCTTTCTAGCTCCCTTTGACCGTAACGCGTGAACACGGAGCCTCACACTATGGGAATCATGAAGAGACTCGTAGCTCTATTTATGGTATGAAAAAAAAATTGTGTCTTGTTAGAGGAGTTTTGAAACCACCAGGAAACACCTGTGGAGGGAGGTGGGGAGATAGGCAGAAACGACAATACCCCTTTCTCTCCCCCCGCCCCCCGGCAGAAATGACACCAGCCCCACAGCAGGCTTTGGGGTTCGCAGCTGGGCAATTCTTTGCTCTGGGGCTCCGCTGTGCCTTGAAGGCTCTGGCAGTATCCCTGGTCTCTACCCATTAGAGACAGTACCTAACAGCTGACTCTCCATTCACAAAGACCGACCGATGTCGACGGGCTGGTTTCACAGCAAACAATGGTGATAATTAACAAGCATTTCTTAAAGACTAGAACAGATTCTGGGATATATAGAGGACAAACCATGGGAGTCAGTACATCAGTAACACAGCTGATGTGATAAAACATGGGTCTAAGCGGGGGGATATAAATTAGAGTAGAATAAGGTGCTCGAATGTAGATTTATTTGGAAGCAGGGGCTTATGAATATAATATGCAAATTTGTGCCACATATATGCAAATATATGCCCCCAGGATATGCAGAGAAAGCCGAGACCTCTGGACACAAATATACATGTATATGTACACACACATATTTTCCGTTTTACCTAGGCTGTGATTCTGTCGTACGTCCGGGTTTCCTATACGTGACCTCGTCAGCTCGTCCTTTAGAGACAGCTAAAGACCGTGCAGGTACCTGCAAGACGCAGCATCTGAAGGCAGTGATGGGGGCTCTGAGTGACCGGAAGATCCCACACTGCGGTCTAGAAACTCTGCACAGTCCCGGTGAGGAAGCCTCTAAACTCGGAGATGAAAGGAAAGCAAGGTCACAGAAGCAGCCCCGTGCGCGGGCCTTCTCTGGAGGTAGAGAGAGGGCTTCTCTCTGTCCAGGCGTGTTTGTGTGCTGTCGTTTGGGCTTCCCTGGTGGCTCAG
This sequence comes from Bison bison bison, assembly GCF_000754665.1. Taxonomy (NCBI): domain Eukaryota; kingdom Metazoa; phylum Chordata; class Mammalia; order Artiodactyla; family Bovidae; genus Bison; species Bison bison. The sequence continues at coordinate 1,684,031 of NW_011494625.1, forward strand.
CGGGTTAAGAATCTGCCTGCAATGGAGGAGACACAGGGGACGTGGGTTTGATCCCTGGGTTGGGAAGATCCCCTGGAGGAGGGCACCGCAGCCCACTCCAGTATCCTTGCCTGGAGAATCCCATGGACAGAGGAGCCTGGTGGGCTACATTCCATGGGGTTGCAAAGAATCAGACATGACTGAGCGACTAACCATGCTGTTTGCAGGAGAGAGAGGGATGAGATAAGGGTTCCAAGTCCCTTGGCCTCTAATAGTGGCTGAAGCTTCTGGATCGATCTGGTTTCACCGGTCGGTTAATGAGCCCAGGACTGGTGTAAACCCTGCTGGGTACAGAGGGTGGAGCAGGGCAGAAGAGGCGCGGGGGGATGGTTTAAGGGTGGGCAGAGGTGAGGGGAACATTTCTGTTTCCAGTTAACACTTGGGGTCTACTGTGTCATTACAGAAAAGAAATGCAAACCTAAAACCGCCTCAAGTAATTATGAGTGGGAATACGTCAGAGGATACGACACCGCTTGTCCTCTGGGGAGCGCCCTGCTCTATTTCTGCTCGTGACGTGGCATAAATCCAGCCCAAACCAAACCCTAGTACTTGATGGGAAAACGGGGTCGGGGAGAAAATTGTTGTTCATCTCTAAAACCCATCCCGGTGCACGTGCAAAAGTGAGAGACCCAACTCAAAATCATCTCTCATCACGGAGATAGAAGAATGGTTTCCAGATGGTATCTGAGATACACAGCTTATCATTACATCAAGGAGCAGGCCCGCTCCAACCACATCCAAATGAACCACGGATCCACAAATCTGTGCCTGGGCAAGTTTGGCTTTTATGGTTTGCCTGGAACGTTCCTGGACCTGCCACTGTGGTTTCTGGGCTCTCCCCAGGCTAGGCCTTGAGATTACGCTGATCATCTTGGAACCAGGCAATGTTTCAGGCGCGTGACAACTTCTAACCCCTTTCTGCCTCATCGTGTTTTCCCCAGGCTGGCCAGGTGGAACATGAAATTACATCAGAACATCATGATGGCATCTTCAAAGTGTTCTGTTTTCCTCTTCCTCTTTAAACTAAGTAGGGCTGGGCATTTCAAAGAGGTTGAGCATGGAGAAAATGTAAGGATTTGGCTGCAAGGAACAGAAAGTTCAAAATGCCAGTGGCTCCAACAAATGGGAGCTTACAGATCTCTTTCATTAAACCCCGATGGCGGGACAGCCTGCCGCTCACAGAGAGCCTTGACAAACCTGCCAGGAGCTCAAGATCTTTCCATCCAGCGGCAAGCTTCCCCACTCCCAGCACATGGTCTCCAAACATATCCAGGATAGCTGCTTGGATTCTAGACATCACAACCACTTCCCAGGCAACAAGGATGATAGGTGGTGGTGTGTTTTGTTTTTTTTAATGTTTCTTTTGAAAAAAAAAAAAAAACACAAACATTTGATTTATGGAAGATGAGATGGTTGGATGGCATCACTGACTCAATGGATGTGAGTTTGGATAAACTCCGGGAGTTGGTGATGGACAGGGAGACCTGGCGTGCTACAGTCCATGGGGCTGCAAAGAGTCAGACACAACTGAGCGACTGAACTGAACTGAACTGAATGGCTCCGCTGGGTCTTCGTTGCGGCTCACAGGCCATTCGTTGCTGCACTCAGGCTTTCTTGAGTTGCATTGAATGAGGGCTACTCCCTCGCTGAGGTGTGCAGGCTTCTCATGGCAGTGGCTCCTCCTGTTGCGGAGTATGGACTCTAGGCAGGTGGGCTGCAGGGGTTGTGGTTCATGGGCTTAGTGGCCTCACAGCATATGCGATCTTAGTTCTTGGACCAGGGATCAAACCTGTGTCTCCAGAATGGGCAGGTGGATTCCTAACCACTGGACCACCAGAGAAGTCCCAATAGGTGGTTCTTAATAATGGTCCCCAGTGACCCACCCTCCTGTGTCTGCACACCTTTGCAATATCAAGGACACTGCCTCTCCTTCCATCAAGACGTGGGGTCTATTTCCCCACCCTTGAATCCAGATTGACCAGTACAATGTGGCGGAAGTGACGTGTGCATTCCAGAGCCCAGGCCTTAAAAGGTCTTGAAGCTTCCTCTGTCTCCTTCTTGAAATCCTGATATCCATTTTGTGATAAAGTCCACCTAGCCTGTGGGAGAGCAAGACACCTTGAGAAGAACCGAGGAGCCTCAGCAACCAAACATGATCACCAGGCCAGCTCGGATCCCACAGCCAGATCAGCATAAGAAAGCTATCAGATTGCCAACCCATAGAATCAGAAACAATAATAAACTGTACTGGTTTTAGCCACTAACTCAGAGTGGATTGGTCCACAGCAATGGATGACAGTAAGCAGGAGAAGCAGAAGTAAAACCATGTGTGGTGCCCTCTCTGATGGAACTTTCCATAGGCTTCCAGGCAGCACCGCTGCTTATGTCTTTTTGGCCACCATCAGCTGCAAGGGAGGTCGCATGAACTAAGTCATTTCAATCGTGTCCGACTCTCTGTGACCTGTGGATGTAGCCCACCAGGCTCCTCTGTCCATGGGATTCTCCAGGCAAGAATACTGGAGTGGATTGCCATTCCCTTCTCCAGGGGATCTTCCCGACCCAGAGATCACGCCTGCATCTCCTGCACTGGCAGGCGGATTCTTTAACACTGAGCCACCAGGGAAGCCCTTTTGCCCTATGGTAGGATGTCTGATATCAGCGGGGGAATTGGAATCAGAGCAACTTTTTATCAACAAAGTCACCTCCTCCACTTTCTCACCTTTGTCAAAGAAAGAGAGCAGGAACAAGAGGGCTGGGGAACAGAGAAAAGTCACCGTTCTTAGGGTGGTCCTATAGGAACAGGTCGAGTAGAACCTCTGTAAGAATTTTTGATGCTAAAACATAGTTTCTTGCTTACCTTTTTAAATATAAGGAATTCTTTGCCGCTGTTCCTAAAATTCATCCCTAGGAGGTGTCACTAGCTGAGAAGAAAATCACAGTCAAATAGCTAAAGCCATGTAGCTCTTGGAGTTTTACAATTTTAATCATAAGCTGGTCATTTTAACTGTAACTGGAATTATATTTGGATATTCAATTTTAGAAATTTAAACAATTTCTCAAATGTTTAATTGCTGTCCTATATATTAGCAATAAGGAGGTGAAATTTGAAATCAAAAACACAATGCCAGGGACTTCCCTGGCAGCCCAGTTGGTTAAGATTTCACCTTCCAAGGCAGGGTGTGCAGGTTCGATCCCTGTTTGAGGAGCTAGGATCCCTCGTGCCTCGTGGCCAAAGGACCAAAACAGAAGCAATGTTGTAACAGAGTCAATAAAGACTTTTAAAGAACACCGTCTTTATTAGAATCCCAAGATGAAATACTTAGTATAAACCTAGCAGTCTTGCCCTTGTGATGCGACTTGGTGACTCTAGTTCCCCAGCCCTGCGCCTGGACTGGCTTTATAGCTTGCTTTGCCCAGTGGAATATGACAGACGTGATAAGGAGTCGGTTTTGAAGCTGGGCACAAGAGGCTTTTTTTGGTTACACCCACTCTCTTGGGACCATGCCCAGTGGCCCCAGGAAGAAGCCCAGGCGAGTCCACTGGAGAGCGAGACAGCAGGTTCAGCAGACACCAGGCCTCCTTGCTCACCAGATGCTGACCACAGACGTCTGCACCAGCCCGGCCAGCCCTTCTGGACCTAAAGAACCACTCGGCCGGACCTCCCTGGTGGCCAGCAGAGAAGAACCTGCCTGCCCATGCAGCTGTGGAATACGGGTTTGATCCCTGGTCCGGGAAGACTCCACGTGCTGTGGAGCAACCAAGCCCTTGGGCCTAGATCCCATGCTCTGCAAGAAGAGAAGCCACCACAATGAAAAGTAGCCCCCGATCCCCGCAGCTAGAGAAAGCCCACACGCAGCGACAAAGCCGTGTTCTCGACTCAGCACAGCCAAAGGGAAAAAGAACCACTCGGTCAACACACTGATTCCTGAGCTAGAAGAATACGTACTTGGGGGGCTGTGATAGTTTGTGGGGCAGTATTCTTGAGGCAAGAGAAAACTCACTCAAGTAGCTCCTACTTAACAGGTGAAATGCGCTGCGTCCATTGTGTATTTCAGGTAGCTCTCTATACATACGTGTAAGACTAAGCTTCTATACACTCCTGGGTGTGCATGCATACAGATTTACATTCATGGGCAGCTTTACTCAGAACAGTGGTTTGTATATAAATGTATAACTTTTCTGTGGCCAGTCAGCCACAGTTTTCTGTTTTACTTGAAGAGAGATGGAATGACTCCTGGTCAGGGAAATTGAAGAGCATGCGCCCCCTGCTCAGAGGCAGAGTAAGGTTATGGAAAGAGAAGTGGATTTTCCTTCAGAAAACACTCAGACACCTGAGGGGGAGAGGTCTCAGACGGTCCGTCCATAACATCATGCAGCAAACGTTAGTCTGCGTGTGGCTGTGGTGGTGGATAAGACTGAGAACATCCGCACTGCTCAGGAGCTTGGATTCCAATCTGCGTGTGTGTGCTCAGTCCTGTTCTACTCTTTGCGACCCCATGGACTGTAGCCCGCCAGTCTCCTCTGGCCATGGGATTCTTCAGTCAAGAATACTGGAATGGGTTGCCATTTCCTTCTCCAGGGAATCTTTCCGACCCGGGGATCGAACTCACGTCTCCTGCATTGCAGGTGGATTCTTTACCGTCTGAGCCACCAGGGAAGGTGTCTAGAAATCACAGAGACATACCGGCAGCTCCGGAATGGCCAGAGGGGCTCCAGAAGGAGGTTACGGGGGCTCTGTTCTCTGGCTGTTCCTGCTTCACATGCTGGGCCCCTGCACACACTGTTCTCTCGGCCCAGGATGTCGTTCCCTTTTCTTATTACATTTCTTTTTAGCACCTGGAGGAGATAATACGTCTACACGGTTTGAAAAATAAAGCGATAAAGAATGACTGGGAAGACTGGGTCTCATTCTCGCCTAGTCTTCTGCCTTCCTGCCCCCCACCTCCTCCTGGAGGGGTTCATTCCTATCAGTTCATTTATGTTGCCAGTCTATCTGCAAACACAAGGAAATATGGACAAATATGCCATCCCCCAACCTTCCTTACACAAGATGTAGACCACTATATATGCTCACTGCTCCTTGCTTTTTTTCTTTGCTTAACAGTATATTCTGGAAAGCTTGCTCTATCAGAGCGCTGATGGATGACAACCCCTCTCTTTTTTACAGCAGTATAGTATTCTACCGTGGGGATGTCTGTGGATCACCCAGCCCTCTAGACGTGGATTCCAGACTTCCGCTATTACAAACAATGCATGCTGAATAACCATGTTCACATATCCTTCCACACAGGTGCAGACTTCTCTAGGGGAGAAATTCCCAGAAGTACTGCCCCACCTTTTCTTCCTGGCAAACTCTTACTCATCTTCTGACACCCACGACCCAGGGAGCCAGACATAAGAAGAGGCATGTCCAGAGAGCAGCAGGAAGCGTGCCTGCCTTCTCCACAAAGCTGGGAGTCGCAGCTTAGGGCATGCACCCCTCCCTCCTCATTTGCCTCTAAATTCCCATCAGTAAATACATCAATAGATGATGTTTAGACACACTTTTCTTAGGAAACTCAGGAAGACAACTTCTAGAGGAGAAGTGCATTCTTTCTCTAGGTACCAATTCCTACTCACCACTACAAAATCTGTATCTGTACACAGTCTAAACATTAGCAACCAGAACAGGGAGGAGACTCAGAACACATCAACGATCCGCTCTTCTAGAAACAATTTTCAGTCTCATGACTTAACACAGATTGTCTTAAGAAAAAAATCTTGAATATGTATGCATAATCTGCATTTTGACTGTTCTTAAATTGTTTCTTCTTGCCTTTCAGGAACATTAATGGAAGTTATCAAATGAGCAAGCAAATAAGGGAAAACATACCTAATACAACTCAGTAGTTGTCTCAGCATATAGAAAAGCAATGTAATAGCAAAAAATGTGCAGACTTTGTCTATTGATAATAATGAGCAGTGTGTATCAAATATTTACTATGATTTTAAATGTATTCAATCAGTTAATCCTCTTCAAAAGCAAAAACCTCACAGTTGTTACTTTTAGTATTCTTAGTTTATACACCTAGAAACTGAGGCACAGAAGAGTTAAGAAATTTGTACAAGGCAGCTGGAATTTAAAGCAAAGGCAATGGCACCCCCCTCCAGTACTCTTGCCTGGAAAATCTCATGGACGGAGGAGCCTGATAGGCTGCAGTCCATGGGGTCTCAAAGAGTCGGACACGACTGAGCGACTTCACTTTCACTTTTCACTTTCATGCATTGGAAAAGGAAATGGCAACCCGATCCAGTGTTCTTGCCTGGAGAATCCAAGGGACAGGGGAGCCTGGTGGGCTGCCGTCTATGGGGTCGCACAGAGTTGGACACGACTGAAGCGACTTAGCAGCAGCAATCCAACTGAAGAGTCCATGTCCTTCACATTTGTTCTTTACATAAATAAAGAATAAAGGTGACAATTCTGGGTGGCAGTAATGGAATGCAAATTTCTTGTCAAAACCGAGCTTCTACCTCATGGCCCAAAATCGCTGCTGAGATCCAGCCACCACACCCACATTCCAGTTTACATAAAGGAAGGGGAAAGAAGAGTATATCTCCTCCCTTTACTACGGTAATACTTTCCAGAATTTGAATGTGATACTTCCTCTTTTAAAAATCTATTGGCCACAATCCACAATTTTGCTCCCTGGCCATACCAATTTCCAAGAAAGGTTGGGGGAAAGTAGCCTTTGTTCTGGAAGGGCATGCTGGAAGTACTGGGGTTTATTATTAAGGGAGTCATGAAAATGGATATTGAGGAATAACTGGCAGATTCTACCACACGCAGTAATAGCAAAGCATAAGTGTGTGGGTTCTTAAGTAAAAGTGCTTATCTGCTGGGTAAGCTTTCCTGCCCACTGGTTGTCCCCCACCCCCAGTCCCCAAGCACCTCATAAAAAGGTCTGGGCCAGCACACCTGATGTTTGGACACCTGATGTTTCCTGATCAGCACACCTGTTGTTTCCATCTGTTGCACTGATGTCCACAGGGCCTTGTTTCAACACCTTAAGGTCATTCAGAATAACTAAACCTGAGCTCTTTTCCCCTAATAATTCAGATATTCGAAGCCACCAAGTGCCAGACTCCTATCCTCCCAGCACCCACTGTATTCTGCATCACCTGCCTGTGTGTTACCCAGGACAGGACTTGAAGTCCTAGGAGTGGCCTTACCCAATCAGAAGAAGATGACCACGCTCAGACAATAGGCATCTGTTAGTACATGTCTCCAACAGCTTCCCAGATTGCTTTACGATTTTTGACAATTGCTTTACACTTTAACTCAGATTACAGCTTCCCTGGTGGCTCAGACTTGGTAAAGAGCCACTGCACTGCTCTCGCCTGCAATGCAGGAGACCTGGGTTCCATCCTGTGTTGGGACGATCCCCTGGTGAAGGGAATGACAACTCACTCCAGTATTCTTGCTTGGAGAATTCCCATGGGCAGAGGAGTCTGGTGGGCTACAGCCTATGGAGTTGCAAAGAATCTAACACGACTGAGTGACTTCCACTCACTCACTCACGTAATTCAGATACCACCTCCTAAAGCTATCTATCAGCAGCTCCATTTGTTGCAACTGATTTTTTTGGCTTTGATATGAACCTTCCGTGGCTGCCTATTTTACCTTCTGTTCTGGATCAGGCCTCTTGGCTTGAACATGACAAAGACAGCTTAATTCATGAGTCTGCAGATGAACAAACCGTCCGCCCCTCCCACCCATGCCTGCAGTTGCAGGAACTCGGTGCTCCATTGGCGTCACTAAGCAGAATGTTGCACAGGATGGGGTGGAGACGGATGGTGTGTCACACGCCGTGAAACCCTCCCTCCAGGCGCCGCGGGGCCATGGAGCAGCCCTTTCTGCGGCAACGAGGAGAACTGGTGTGGATGTGTGTTGCTGCCATGGCAACACCCAAGTGGGCAGCTCAGAGCCCCGGAGAGATGCTCCTGGCGGCACCAGCTCCCAAAACTCTCCTTCAGCAGCGAGGAGATTCCAGAGCCCTGGGAGCCAGAAACTGGTTGTTGGGAGGCAGTATTCGTTCAGCATTCATTCATTCCTCGTTCGTTTTTGAAACCTACACCAAAGTCTTCTACAGGGCAGAAGGCTATGTCCTGAGCGTGAAGGTCACAAGATCTTGCCACGTGGGGAGCAGCTGGGCCGACTCTGAACTCCGGCCGTGGCGCGCGGTCCTCTGCTCGGCACTCAGTGGCTCCCCGGCCCTTCCCACGGCCCCCAGGACCCTGCCCGCCCCAACTCCCTTGTCCCCTCTCTCCCTCCAGGCACACGGGCCTTCTTTCCAAACAAACACATGCGTGAGCTCGTGTCTTCCCATCTTCCTATTTCTCTCTCCTTTGTCTAGAACGCTCTTCCCCAGAGAGCGACGTGACTCTCGCCTCCGCTCCTTCAAACCTTTGCTCAGAGCCGCCTTCCAGGAGCCCCTTCTGGCCACCCTGCTCCAGTGCCAGCTCTCCCAGCATATTTCGCTCCTCCTTCCCGATTTATTTTTTCTCCTTATCCTCTTCTCCAACATTCGCTATCCTAAGTTTTAATCCCATTTCATTTCTATTTCCCCTACTAGAAATTAAGCCTGAGAGCAGCAGGGAGCTATGGATTTTTCCTTTTGGATTCAGAGCTCTTGAGTAACTGTGAAATAGAATGAATGAAAGTGAAATTTCAATATACCATGATACATCCTGTAAAGGAAGAATTCTGGGGTGCCTTAGAAGCAGAAGAAAACGAAAAAAATGCAAAAAGGCAAAATGGTTGTCTGAGGAAGACTTACAAATAGCTGAGAAAAGAAGAGAAGTGAAAAGCAAAGGAGAAAAGGAAAGATATACCCATCTGAATGCAGAGTTCCAAAGATAGCAAGGAGAGATTAAAAAAAAAAAAAAGCCTTCAATGATCAATGCAAAGAAATAGAGAAAAACAATAGAATGGAAAGGACTAGAGATCTCTTCAAGAAAATTAGAGATACCAAGGGAACATTTCACGCAAAGGTGGGCTCAATAAGGGACAAAAATGGTATGGACCTAACAAAAGAAAAATATATTATGAAGAGGTGGCAAGAATACACAGAAGAACTGTACAAAAAAGATCTTCATGCCCCCAGATAATCACGATGGTGTGATCACTCACCTAGAGCCAGACGTCCTGGAGTCCAAAGTCAGGTGGGCCTTAGGGAGCATCACTACAAACAAAGCTAGTGGAGGTGATAGAATTCCAGTTGAGCTATTTCAAGTCCTAAAAGATAATGTTGTGAAAGTGCTGTACTCAATATGCCAGCAAATTTGGAAAACTCAGCAGTGGCCACAGGACTGGAAAAGATCAATTTTCATTCCAGTCCCAAAGAAAGGCTATGCCAAAGAATGTTCAAACTACTGCACAATTGCACTCATCTCACACGGTAGCAAAGTAATTCTCAAAATTCTCCAAGGGAGGCTGCAACAGTACATGAACCGAGAACTTCCAGATGTTCAAGCTGGATTTAGAAAAGGCAGAGGAACCAGAGATCAAATTAACAACATCTGTTGGATCATAGAAAAAGCAAGAGAGTTCCAGAAAAACGTCTGCTTCATTGACTATGCCAAAGCCTTTGACTGTGTGGGTCACAACAAACTGTGGAAAATTCTTCAAGAGATGGGAATACCAGACCATCTGACCTGCCTCCTAAGAAATCTGTATGCAGGTCAAGATGCAATAGTTAGAACTGGACATGAAACAACGGACTGGTTCCAAATAGGGAAAGGAGTACGCCAAGGCTGTATATTGTGACCCTGCTTATTTAACTTATATGCAGTGTGCTGCTGCTGCTGCTGCTAAGTCACTTCAGTCATGTCCAACTCCATGAGACCCCATAGACAGCAGCCCACCAGGCTCCTCTGTCCCTGGGATTCTTCAGGCAAGAATACTGGAGTGGGTTGCCATTTCCTTCTCCCTATATGCAGTGTACATCATGCATATCACCGGGCTGGATGAAGCACAAACTGGAATCAAGATTGCCAGGAGAAATATCAATAACCTCAGATATGAAGATGACACCACCCTTATGGCAGAAAGCAGAGAGGAACTGAAGAGCCTCTTGATGAAAGTGAAAGAGGAGAGTGACGAAGCTGGCTTAAAACTCAACATTCAAAAAACTAAGATCATGGCATCCAGTCCCATCACTTCATGACAAATAGATGTGGAAAAAATGGAAACAGTGAGAGACTTTATTTTGGGGGGATCCAAAATCACTGCAGATGGTGATTGCAGCCATGAAATTAAAAGACGCTTGTTCCTTGGAAGAAAAGCTATGACCAACCGAGACAGCATATTAAAAACCAGAGACATTACTTTGCCAACAAAGTCCATCTAGTCAAAGCTATGGTTTTTCCAGTAGTCATGGATGGATGTGAGAGTTGGAGTATAAAGAAAGCTGAGCACCAAAGAATTGATGCTTTTGAACTGTGGTGTTGGTGAAGACTCTTGAGAGTCCCTTGGACTGCAAGGAGATCCAACCAGTCTATCCTAAAGGAGATCAGTCCTGGGTGTTCATTGGAAGGACTGATGTTGAAGCTGAAACTCCAATACTTTGGCCACCTTATGTGAAGAACTGACTCATTGGGAAAGACCCTGATGCTGGGTCTTCACTCTCCTCTTTCATTTTCATCAAGAGGCTCTTCAGTTCCTCTCTGCTTTCTGCCATAAGGGTGGTGTCATCTTCATATCTGAGGTTATTGATATTTCTCTTGGCAATCTTGATTCCAGCTTGTGCTTCATCCAGACCGGTGATATGCATGATGTACACTGCATATAGGGAGAAGGAAATGGCAACCCACTCAAGTATTCTTGCCTGAAGAATTCCAGGGACAGAGGAGCCTGGTGGGCTGCCGCCTATGGGGTCTCACAGAGTTGGACATGACACTGAAGCGACTTAGCAGCAGCAGCAGCAGCAGCACACTGATGCTAGGAAATACTGAAGGCAGGAGGAGAAGGGGACGACAGAGGGTGAGATGGTTGGATGGGATCACCGACTCGATGGACATGAGTTTGAGCAAGCTCCGGGAGTTGGTGATGGACAGGGAGGCCTGGCGTGCTGCAGTCCATGCGGTCGCAAAGAGTCAGACACAACTGAGCCACTGAACTGAACTGAACTTAGAAGCACATGGGAAGGAGTCCTAACCCAGTGCTGGGAGGTCAAGAGGCTTTTTTGAGAACAGTAGGATGAGCCAGCGAGGGCCAGGGAGGGAGCAGAGAGGAAGGGGGTTCCAGGAAGAGGAAACAGCGCAGGAACGACTCCAGTGGACTGGACGGGACCCGGCACTTTGGTCTAGCTAAACCCAGGGTAGAAAGGGGAGTGTGGACAATGACGGGAGGGGAGGCAAGCAGGAGAGGGGCAGCAGTGGGAATACAGTTCACTCGTCCCACTGGAAGGGGTTTCTGGCGAAGGAGGGCGGGGGCCAGCGAGCCCTGGGAAGGGGCAGGTGGGAAACGTGGGGCCGCTGTAGCAAGAAAGCAAGCAAGCATGTGATGGCACGTGGCTGCTCTCCCCTAAACCTTCATTTGGAAAATCTGCGGTCCAGATCCAGCCCGGGGGCTGTAGTCCACTCTCCAGACCTGGGGAGCAGTGGACATCCCGATGGATGTGGAGGGACAGGAGACAGCAGAGCGGGTGGTGGGTTGGCTCTGGCGGGGGGCAGCCAGGCCTCCTGCTGGGCGCTGGGCCACAAGGAGCGGAAACCATCGGCGCCCACAACCCTTAGTTGAGGATGCCACTGGAGAATCTCCGCATCCGTCTAACCCCAGTGTGAGATATTCCAAGGAACAAGAGAGAAACTGTCCGATGGTGCAGGGCAGAGCAGCCAAAACTGGAACGAGGAAGACAGGGTCTCCCAGGAGGGTCTGGGGGCTGAACTTGGGGGTTCCTCCCGCCAGGCTTAGACTGCCAGGCACCCTGACCTGTCCTCTGCAGGAATGGCCCCCTTTGGGGCCCCACAGCACCCCTCAGCCTCCTCTGCCAGATTCCCCTCCACAATGCCTGTGCTTTCCCTTCCACCTGGATCCTCTGCAGGGGGATGAAGCTCAGTGAGCCCCACTGTGAATCAGAAAATGCCAGGGTGCTTGTGTGTGGCGGGGGCAGCTCCCTGGGGTGAGTGAGTGTGAGGGGGAGAAACAGGGCAAGGATGTTGGGTCTTCAGACGTGGATGAACGCCAGCGTTTCAGCATCTGCACACAAGACAATAGGAGGAAAAACAATCAGCACAGGAGACAGAGAGACGAGATGCCGAGGGCCGGATCCAAACGGGCTCCTCTCCGACCCCTCCTGCCGGGGGACGGCAGGGTGGGGGTTGTTCCTCCCAGCCCATGGCCCACATGCAGCTCCTGTTCAACAGTTTCAAAGGTCACACGCTGACCCGACAGCTGCTAAGTCTGTGATGAAAACACGCGGGCGGCGTTGTGCAAGGGGCACTGTGGACCCACGGGTTTCGGGTCACCGCTCCACACCGGGCCTCAGTCCCAAGCCTGGCCAGAGCCGGGCCTGCAGTGGGGTGCCCACGGCCAGGGGACCTGTCCAACCCAAGGCGGCCCCCGGGGGGTTGCAGGAAGCGGCCCGGCCTCCGCTGACCTCCCACTTCCCCCCACCCTACACACACACACACACACACACACACACACACACACACACACACACAGAGTCTGTGTGTGGCTCAGATGCGGATGAGCACTGAGACTATTCAATCCACCAGCGGAGGAGTGAAACCTCACTCTGCTTGTCTCAGACCCGCTCAGCGCTACCCAGAGGTCAGTAGGAACCCGGCTTCTCAGCGGAGAGGCCCTGCCCGAGCCCCAGCCTCGGGGACACGGCTTGGGACCGACTGTGAACCCGTTCCACGCACCGGCCCTGTGCCCCCCAGGGCAGCCCACCTGCCCACCAGCCCCTGCCGCCTGGCCTCCCCTCCTCTCCCTCACGCCGCCCCCCGAGCGGCTCAGGCTGCCTGTGAGCATGTGAGCTCTGGGCCTGCCCGCCAGCGGCCTCCTGCACCAGCCATGTGGCCTGGGGGCTCCCAGGGAGGCTGCTTCCAGACACCTGCGGAAAGGCTGGCTACACAGCACTGCCCCCAGCACGCGTGTGCACACACACACGTTCCAGCACACACGGCCACCTCTGGCTGGTTTGGGGACACAGCACTGCCCCCAGCATGCGCGTGCACACACACGTTCCAGCACACACCGCCACCTCTGGCTGGTTTGGGGACACAGCACTGCCCCCAGCATGCGCGTGCACACACACATTCCAGCACACACCGCCACCTCTGGCTGGTTTGGGGTGACTGATGGAGGTCAAGAGCATGTCCACCAGGAGCTCTGGTTTAGCCCGAGTCCAGGGGCCCCGGGCACATTCTAGGTTGTGGTCTTGCATCGGCAGTGCCCTGGCCCCGGGCCTCTGCTTGGTGGGCTTGTCCGACCCCTTCCTGTTTCCCAGTGTTCGTCAGGGGCTCATGGGGCTCTGGCAGCAAGCAGAGACCTGTGCCTGGATGGAGACCCTAGGTGGCAGCCACACCTTCCCCTCCCCAGCCCCCTCGAGGCACTTCCCAGTCACACAGGGGAAGCTTCTGGAATGGGCAGTGTCTGTGGTGTCCCAAGGGCGAAAGAACAGAAGGAAAACCAAGGAAGGTCTTGGAATGCAGGAGCACAAAAGCCAGACCCTTACCGTCCTTCCCTCCCCCCGGGGTAACTGTTAATGGATTTCAGGTCCTCCGGCTGTCTGCTCTCCTACCCCATAGGGAGAAGGTATTTGCCTTACTCTTCCCTGACCCAGTATACTGCCTCACTCAATCAGCAAACGACCCGCAAGACCCATCCCGCTCCGTGTACCCTGGGTGTAGACGTGGCCCAAGGAGCCCTGTTCAGCGTGGGCCCTCCCCTGAGCTACTGCTGCTGTCTCTCCTGCTCTCACACACCTTGTTTCCCTCTCATCATGTCTCATGTCTGGAAATTCTCCAACCTGCACACGGACACGGCCGTGTCCTTGGCTGTCGACTGAAGCTGAAGGCCTCTCGGCGGCTGCAGCCGCGTGGGGGCTGTCAGGACCAGAGACGCCCTGTGTGGTCGGGGGTTGGCGGGGGTGGTTTTGGAACTACCAGGCGTAGCTAGGACCCCGGGCCGATCGCAGACCGGACGTCAGCGCCTCCTCCCGAGGCTAACAGACGGGCTCCTGCAGGTGGAGGACGGGTGCCCCCGGCTGGGCGAGCCCAGGGGGTCAGGGAGGAAAGCAGGCCGGGCGGGTGGGGGGCAGAACCCCACAGCCATCTGAAGACGCAGAGGTGAGTCGGACCTGGGCCCCCTGGAGCAGGAGCTTGGGAGCCTATGACATCAGACGCAGGACAAGCCAAACCCTCTGTGATGCCCCCAGGCCTCGAGCCCCACCTCAGCCCCAGACTCCATCCTGAGCGAACGCCGCCTGCGAGGCCAGCCCGTCTCTGCTTGAATCTGCTGTGTGACCGACCACATGCACCGCGGTGACCTCTCTGTGCCCTGACTTCCACAGCACTAAAGCAGGGTGACAAACACCCTACCCTTGACGTAGGCTGTGAGCTGGGAGGGTAGGGCTGGCCCCCCGGAGGCCTGGTCGGCGTCCCTGGAGGTACAGGGACAATCCCAGCCCTAAGGCAGCAGAGGCCTTCCCAGACCCAAGGGAGCCTTCCCCCTTCTTTGCATTGTTCTTTGATGAGAACACGTCTTCGCCTGCAAAGAGGCAGAGAAGCTCAGGGGTTTTTTTCTTCTTTCATTTAGATGCCCAGTTCGGGTCGCAAACCTGGAGTTTAGCTGGTCTGTCATTTTTCTGAGCAGGAAACCAGGGTAGAGGGCAATCCCCAGGCTAGCCTGTCACTCAGAGTGGTCCCCACCCTCCTCACACCCACACACACGTGCACACACACACACTCACACACACTTCTGATTGAAGGGTGGCACAGCTGCCGAACCAATGAGACGCAGTGCATAACATCTGCTTTTTAACTAAATTAGTAATTATTCATCATAATGATGAGTCGATTGTTCATCAACACCAAAACCTAAAGTGCTTGTATGGCTTAGGTTCCCACCCTCTGGGATCTGATACCTGATGATCTGAGAGGGGGCTTCCCTGATAGCTCAGCTGGTAAAGAATCCGCCTGCAATGCAGGAGACCCCAGTTCGACTCCTGGGTCGGGAAGATCCGCTGGAGAAGGGATAGGCTACCCACTCCAGTGTTCTTGGGCTTCCCTTGTGACTCAGCTGGTAAAGAATCCCCCAGCAATGTGGGAGACCTGGGTTCAAGGCCTGGGTTGGAAAGATCTCCTGGAGAAGGGAAAGGCTACCCACTCCAGTATCCTAGCCTGGAGAATTCCATGCAGTGTATAGTCCATGGGGTCACAAAGAGTCGGACACGACTGAGCGACTTTCACACACTGAGATGGAGCTGATGTAGTAAAAATGAAGCGCACAATAGGAGTCATGTGATTGAATCATTCCAAAATCACCCCCCCCTTCCTCAGTCGGTTGAAAAATTGTCTTCCACAAAACCGATCCCTGGTGCCAGAAAGGTTGGCAACCCCGGCTGAGAACACCAGCGCCATGAGGGACCAGGCCACGGATGTCCAGGCCTGTCCACGCATCCACCTCTTGCTTCACTCCCGGGGCAGCTACAGGCCCCAACAGTGTCTAACCTGCCTGTGACTTCCCACCAAGCAGTCGGGTACACAGTCACCCCGTGTGAGACCCAAAAGACCACAGGAATGCCCTCCGCTTCCGGGCATCCGCACAAAACTCCACCAGAGCGACCGGCTGAGGCAGGAAGGACATCCTGGCACGGGCCACTCCCCGGAGGAACGCTGAGGACATCACAGGGAATGAGACTGGCTGGTCCCACGAGGACAGGTCCTGCGGGATTCCCCGGACAGGAGGGCCGCAGAGCGTCATGTCCATCGAGGCAGCAGGTAGGACGGTGAGTGTCCAGGGCTGCAAGGGAAACGGGAGTTTGCGTTTACCGGGGACAGAGGTTCAGGTTGGGATGATGAAAAACTTCGGAAGACAACAGAGGTGGCACAGCGATATGAATGAACTGAAGGGCGCTGACATATTCACTTAGAAAACAGTTAAAACAGTACACTGCATGTTATGCGTACTTTGACACAATTTTTTAAAAATAAATTAGAGATAACAAATTCTCCCACAAAATTAAGAGGTGAGCAGGGCAGCTTGGACCATGAGACACTCCAAGGTGGCAGAAATCAGGAAAGTCTTCATGGAAGAGGCAGCATTCGCTTGACCATCTGCACCCCAGCCCCGTCCCAGGTACTCGTCCTCAATGAGCTGTGAGGGGATGACTGAACGTGAGGACTGCCTGACCCTCTGATGACATCTACAGACCCGAGGGCCAGGTCTCAACTGCTGAGGTCTCTTCACCAAGGCATAGCAGGGCATGGCTGGTGTGACCTATAAGACAAATTCTGAAGCCCAGCTCTTTTGAAAGTGAAGGGCTGCTGATCGTTACCCTCGACAAACAGCACATGTTCCCCCGGGGCCTCACAGGCAGAGCCCCAGCTTGGGAATCAGGCAGGCCTGGGCCTCATCCTAGCTCAGGCTCTCACAGGGGCAAATGACGGGCAGTCTCTGAGCCTCGCTTTCCCTACCTATAAAATTTCTATCTCGTGAGGTTATTGTATCAGAAATGAGATGAGCATAGCTCCAGTCCGGGATCTGTTATCCCTAAGTATTAAAGCTCTGGAGCCCATCTCCATTATCTGCAATTCTGAGACCCCAAAAGCTCTGAAAACTGAAAGCTTCCTAAACTCATTCCACGGTAAAACCTGACTGTGACCAATGCCTAGGTGTTTAGAACCTTGATCTCAGTTAGTATACTTTACTCCCGTCTTTCTGAAGAGGTAGTCCTGTCCCTGAGGAGAGAGGGCTGCTCCAGTACCCGCCGGGCGTGTCTGATCCTTCCTCAGCACTAGAAGCCCTCTGTATGAGGCTGGAAGGATGAGGACTCTGACCACAGCTCCAGTGTCTCATACAGGTTTAAGTATCTTACCACCTATACAGATAGACGGGGTGTTAAGTGAAAAATGTCATGTCTAGCATAAGAAAGCAACATGTAAAATAAAGTGTATTCTTTGCTGCTCTTTGTTTTAAAACGACGTCTGCACACATAAGCTTATCTAAGCAGAGACCACCCAGAGAAGCACCCTTGAGGATGGAGACCGCGATTGCCTCTGGAAACAGGAAAGCCAGGATCCAGGTAGAGGGAGACTCCTGTTGTGCACCCTCACATATGTTAGCATTTTTATTCCACGTACAGAATACATTTTAAGACATTAAAATAAGGCATTAAAAGCACTTTCATTAGGATGACTCTAATGAATGACTCTAATAAAGAAAAGAAAAAAAAAAAACAGAAAACAGGGGCCTCCTGGTGGTCCAGTGGCTGAGACTCGGAGCTCCCAGTGCAGGAGGCCTGGGTTCGATCCCTGGCCGGGGAACTAGATCCCACATGCTGAAACTAAGCGTTTGCCTGCTGTAGCTAAAGTTCCCGCATGCCACAGCGAAAACCCGGCCCAGCCAAGCAAGTCAAATAAGTAAATAGAAATAACCACTGTCGGCAAGGATGTGGAGGAAAGGGAACTCTCCTGCACTGCTGGTGGGAATGTAAAATGATGTGGCTATGGGAAGCTGTATGGCAGTTCCTCAAAAAATTAAACTTAGAACAAAGCATCCAGCCATCCCACTCCCGGGCACCTACCCAAAGGAACCGAAAGCAGAGTCTTGAGCAGATTCTTGTGGCCCCGGGCTCACAGCAGCATTGTTCAAAGGCAGAAACAACCCGAGTGTCCGTCGGTGGACGGATGGATGGACAACCCGAGTGTCCGTCGGTGGACGGATGGATGGACAACCCGAGTGTCCGTCGGTGGACGGATGGATGAACTAAAGGTGGCACGGATGGACGATGGAACATTATTCAGCCTCTACCAGAAAGGAGATTCCGACACAAGAATGAACCTTGAAGATATTATGCTCAGTGAGATAAGCCAGCCCTGAAGGACAGATACTGCATGGTCCCACTTATGTGAGGTCCCTAGAGTGTCAAATCCATACAGACAGGAATAGAGAGCAGAATGGGGGTTGCTGGGGGCTGGAGGGGTGGAGTGGGGAGTATTTAAGGGAGACAGAGGTTCAGTTTGGGAGGGTGAGAAAGTTCTGGAGATGGATGGTGGTGTTGGCTGACCACAGCATTAAGGTACTTCATGCCAGTGAACTGTCCACTTAAAAATGGTTAAGATAGTAAGCTTTATGTTGTGTGTATTTGATTATAGTTAAAGTTAAAAGAAACAGTTCTCTCATCATATATGCCTTTGGACGCCGAGTCGCTGGGGCGGGACTTCCCATGAGCTGGGCAGGTGGCAGGCCTGAATAATGGCTGAATAAGGCGTGAGTCAGAGGGCCGTGGTCAGGGAGGGCCCTCCCCTCCCCTCCCCATGGGGCTCCTCGGCCCTGCTGACTGCCGAGTGCCCTTCGGGAGGGCCAGTCTGGGCTGAGGCAGAGCAGGTGCTGGGCTCCAGGCTGCCATGGACCAGGCAGGGGCCATCACAGTATCAGTGCAGGCTGCCCAGAGCTGGGGCCTGGTGGGATACATGCCTGGGAGTCATGGCAAGACGCCCGGAGGAAGCTGTGCGTGCCCCCCGGCCGCTCCAGTCCTGCCAAGGAAGAGATAAGGGCCCCGGCTTCCCTCAGAAGGAAGGCAGTTCCCCTGCCTAGACGCCTCCTCTAAAGTCTAAGGAGGCAAATAGAAGAAATAAGAATATTCACCTCTTTCCTTGATACTGGACACCTACATTTCTCTCTTCATCTTTTCCATCTTTTCTTTTCTTTTCTGTTAAAGGAAGGGCCTTTCTGGCTGACTAGGGTATTTGGACCATTTCTATGCACCAGCTGGCAATTTCAGTGGCATTTCTGGGTTTCTTCTTACCAGCAAAGCAAGGCCCCTTGTGAGGCTCAGACCCCAGGAGCCCTGCGGGTCTCTCTCACCCACAGGTGTCCCCGTGGTGTCCCCGCGGTGTCCCCGGGTCCCAGGTGCCTCAGAGGCTCTGTCCACTTGCTGTTGTTCAGTCGCTCAGTCGTGTCCAACTCTTTGCAATCCCATGGACCACAGCACACCAGGCTTCCCTGTCCTTCACCCTCTCCCAGGATTTGCTCAAACTCATGCCCACTGAGTCAGTAATGCCATCCAAACACCTCATCCTCTGCTGCCCTCTTCTCCTTTTGCCCTCAGACTTTCCCAGCATCAGGGTCTTTTCAATGAGTCAGCCCTTCACAGCAGGTGTCCAAAGTACTGGAGTTTCAGCTTCAGCATCAGTCCCTCCAGTGAACATTCAGGACTGATCTCCTTTAGGATGGATTGGCTGGATCGCCTTGCAGTCCAAGGGACTCTCAAGAGTCTGTTCCAACACCACAGTTCAGAAGCATCAATTCTTCAGCACTCAGCTTTCCTTATGGTCCAACTCTCACATCCATACGTGACGACTGGAAAGACCATAGCTTTGACTAGACGGACCTTTGTCAGCAGAGCGGTGTCTCTGCTTTTTAATATGCTGTCTAGGTCTGTCACAGCTCTCTGACTGTTTACCAGTTAGGAAAACAGCGTCCTGGGAGTTTCTTGGGGCAAACTGGTTACAAAGATGTTGGAAGAGCTGAAACGTGAATCCTGCACAGAAGTCACAGCTGGCATCCCCACATACCAGGTTTGGAAACGGAACACTGTCAGAACCCGAACCCTGGGCGGTCTGGACAAGGTGAGACCAGGGAGGGGCTGTCCTGCAGGAAGACCGCTGTCAGATCCCAACCAGCTCAGAGCCAGGCGGACGGGACATCCTGGCCTTTCCCTCCTCCAGCCCTCTGACTGCTCCTGCTGGGCTCCTCCTGGCTGAACCCCGCTGGATGGCACGTGGCAAGGGACCTGGGACATGTGCTTTGCAGAAGACAGACCACAGCCGTCCAGGGCAGGAAGGGCAATCGGACAAATGACCAGCAGGTCCAGCCATGGCTGTTACAGTCGTCCTAACCTCCAGGGGGATATTTCTTTTTTTTGTTTTTGTTTTTTACTTTTGGTTGCTGTTTTGTCCTGACTTTTCTGCTTTAGATGAAGGCATTAGTCACTCAGTCATACCCGACTCTTTGCAACCCCACAGATACTGGAGTGGATTGCCAATCTCAGGCAATCTTCTTGACCCAGGGATGGAACCAGGATCTCCTGCATTGCAGGCAGATTCCTTTACAGCCTGAGCCATCAGGGAAGCCCTGTTTTGGATGCCCCATGTGCAAAGGAATTGAAGTAAAGCTGGAAAGAATGGACATATTTCCCAGCGCACAGCATACAGGATCTTAGTTCCCCGACCAGGGACTGAACCGTGCCGGCTGCAGTGGAAGCACAGGGTCTTGACCAGTGGACCACCAGGGAAGGCCCTGGATACATTGCAAGGAGACTGTGAAGCTCACACTTGGCAGACCAGTTCACCACTTTTGAATCCCCAAAATGGGTGCGTGTCCTATCGGTCTCCCCTTCCCTGACTGAGCACCTCCTCAGCCCAGCCCCTCTGCCCAGTGCCCTCTGTCAGGAAGGAGCCGGCAGGGCCAGGCAGGTGTGACACGTGGGCCAGACACAGACAGGGCCAGGCTGGAGCTGGCAGTGGAGCCGGGGAGGAGGCCTTGTAACTGTCTTGCGAGGCCCTGGGATAAGCTGGGGCCGCTGCCCACTGCGGGGCTGGGCTTCCAGGAGCAGGGAGCAGAGGGCGCTGCGGCCCGCGGGGGTGGGCTTCCAGGAGCAGGGAGCAGAGGGCGCTGCGGTCCGCGGGCTGAGCACAGATTAGGAGCTCAATGGCTCTTTGTTCAGGTTCAGCAAAGGCACCCAACTCCGTGTGACCTTGACCCAAACCCCGTTCTTAGGACACAACCCGCTTTACGAGACCAGGGAGTCAGGACTGAGAAGGTCAGCGTGAGGCTTGGGAGGCAAGGGCACCGGGGCAGCCTTGGCCAGCATCCACAGCCTGCCCCTCCTCGCGGGCGTGCTCTCGGCGCCAATGGTTTCATTCGGCCTTGAGCCCAGCCTTGGAAGGAAGGGGCGGGACTTTCGGCCCACCTGACAGACAGAGAACCCCCGGCGCCTCAGAAACACAGGCTCCGGCACAGCGGGCGGGGCTGGACTCGAGGCCAGCGAGCAGCAGCCTCATCTGGTTCTGTGGGACCAAGGAGGACCAGTTACCCCTGGGCCCAGGGCTGCGGCGCAGTTAAGGAACGACTGTAGGGGGCACTCCTTACATTCGGCCTGGAAAGGGGAGAAGGCACACGTGGGAAGAAGGCGAGGGAGAAAAGAAACGGGAAGGGGAGAGAACGCAGAGGGGAAGAAAGGACCACGAGGCGCAAGGGAGACGGACACACGGACGCAGGGGTCCGCTCCCACCCCTCACCCCCTGCGGAACAGAGTCCACTCTGCAGGGCCCAACGCCTCCAACCTGCCCCCCACCGTAGCGGAAGCTCCGCCCGGGTGGTGTGTTAGTCACTCAGTTATATCTGACTCTTTGCGATCCCCTGGATTGCAGTCCGCCAGGCTCCTCCGTCCATGGGATTTCCCAGGCAAGGATACTGGAGTGGGTTGCCATACCCTTGGCCAGGGGATCTTCCCGACCCAGGGATCGAACCTGGATCTCCCGTTTTGCAGGCGAATTCTTTACCGTCTGAGCCACCAGGGAAGGCAACCTCCAGGGAAGCCCCTCCCCCAGGTTTACTCATCCCAAAGACTAAAGAGGCACTGCCCCTGGTCTTTTAATCTGGGGTGGCCCCACCATCATCGGGGGGCCTTCTGCCTCCCACGGGGACCCAGTTTCCCACACCAAGAGTCTTGTTCCTCGCTGTAAAGTGACGTCATGTAAGGTGGGAGCACACAGATACGCAGTCACTGTTTTTCTGATATGCAGATACGCAGACGTCGTGTATACGCAGACGTCGCAGATACGCAGACGTCGCAGATACGCAGTCGTCACAGACACGCAGTCGGCAAGGTGGGAGTCACAGAGACGCAGCTGGACTACGTTGCAGCTCCAACACAGTTAAATGCACCTGAACAGCAGACCGCCCTCACCTGGGTGGACAGAAG
>NW_011494625.1:1706623-1724370 GCF_000754665.1 Bison bison bison
CCCAGCCACACCGGAGCCCAGCCGTGTCTTTCGCTAAAAGGAGAATGATCATCTCCTCTAGTCTGAACATCCAGACACACTCACCACATCTAGAAACACAAATCCCACTTTTGCTAATTTTCAACCCCAGGAGTTTTCCAGAAAAGTAGAGCTTTATAACAGAAAAGCTTCCTGGATTTCAGGCAGAGCTATGCCAGCGAATCCAGGCCGTCATTCTGATGGCCTTCTGTCCATCTGTCTGTCCTAAGGCGCTTCAGTCATGAACCATCCTTTGCGACCCCATGGACTGCAGCCCGCCAGGCTCCTGTGTCCATGGGATTCTCAAAGCAAGAACACTGGAGTGGTTGCCATTTCCTCCTCCAGGGGCTCTTCCTGACCCAGGGATTGAACCCCCGTCTCTAATGTCTCCTGCACTGACAGGCAGGTTCTTTACCACTAGCGCCACCTGGGAAGCCTTGCACCCTGTAAGCCAGTAGAACTCGCTCCTCGGTCTTTCCACCTCCCCGTCTGCGTCACAGAAATCTGCTCAGGCGCTCAAGGCAGCTACAGCAGCACTCTGTTCAGGGCATGTTAGAAAATGACGTGCATTCTTGTATTAAGGTTGTCTCTCTGCCCCAGAGGCAGTATACAAACAAGCTGTCCTTGGAGCAGGGGCCTCCCCTGCAGGGTCTCCCCATTTCTGAGTGCAGCTCCCCCAGGCCGTGTGCAAAACAGCCACCCCCGTGCGCGTCCCACGCCGGCACTTCGGGGATGCCGAGTTATTGATGGGGACAGGTGCTCCTAATTCAACGTAACCCACCCGGCCTGAGTTCCCTTTCCCTGGAAACCTCTTGATTTAGGACTGAAAAGTCCTGGCTCCACTCAGACTGGCCTGGCGTTGCCGAGGTGGGTTGCTAAATTTAATTGCCAGTTTCCATGCCATGTGATGGTGTGTGACAGGCCAGCTCACCCTCTGAGTTAGCCAAGGGGTTTTAAATAAATGCTTTCTGACGGAAAGGATGATAAAGATCCCTGTTATTCAGCAGGGTGCCTGGGGAGTGAGCTGGTCCGGGTCTCACGACGGAGCAGCTGCGGGGTACAGCGCCCAAGCTCCGCCACCGGCTGCCGAGAGAGAGGCTGCAGGGCCGGTGGAAAGGGCCCCACCAGACCAGGGGGCCTCTCCCAGCCCAGTCGGTCCCCGGTCTCTGTGACCTTGGGACGCAAATAGCGCCATGGGCCGGCCTCAGCTTCCCCGTCTGAGAAAAGAAACTGCTGATGAAGAATTAGAAGTGGCAGTGGATGTTTGGAGCTTGGGGGAAGCTGGCTGTAGGTGCACAGATACAGCACTGCTGGA
Source organism: Bison bison bison (assembly GCF_000754665.1). NCBI lineage: Eukaryota > Metazoa > Chordata > Mammalia > Artiodactyla > Bovidae > Bison > Bison bison. Next base: position 1,707,957 of record NW_011494625.1, read on the forward strand.
GAACTCGCCACCTTTGAGACCAGCAGACATCAAATGCTGGTGATCGAATGCTATTCCCGCTGATTATCCCCCTATGAAGCCCTCCCACAGCTGGTACCCACTCAGCCTTCCTTCGAAAGTTGCCCAGTGCGGTCTGAGGGACAATAGCATCGGCCGCACCCAGGAGCTTAGGGAAAAAGCAGAGTCTCGGGCCCTCTCTCTTGGGGGAGCAGAATGAGAGCCCGATTAACACCCTCCCCAGGGGATGCACATGGATTTTAAATGTCGAGACACAGGGGTCTAAAAACAGTAGCTGTCAAACTTCAGCGAACGTCAGAAGTCTCTGGAAAGCTCACTTAAATTTTGCTCCCCACCCCCACCCCTTGCCTCCAGAATTTCTGATTCGCTAGGTGTGGGGTGCAGTTAGATAATCCGGGGCGGGGTGAGATGAGTTTCATTTCTGCCAGGCTCCCTGGTGACGGTAAGGCTGCTGGTCCGAGGACTACACTTTGAGGACCGTTGAGGCTTCTTACGGCAGCTGTTCTGTGAGTCCTGACGTCCCAGGTCACTGAGGGCCCATGACATCTCCTTATGCGCTCTGGCCCTGAAGTCTCTGACATTACTGCGTTCTTCCCTTAATACGTTTTAATTCCTAACTCTTTAATCATTTTGGATCTCACGTTTCTTTTAAGAAGTTCCACGCTAGACACATAAAACCAAAGAGCTGTGCTGTGCGAAAGTGGGAGGCTTTCATGAAAAGCCTACTTTTTTCCCCTTACAGTTGATCTAAAACTGCACATTTTTTTGACTAGAGTTATGCTGCTGGTACAGAAGGAGCTTGTTATGACGTGAGAGCCACGAGAGACCATGTTGATTTACTACAGTACAATCTTTGTTAATTTTTTTTTTCACATTGAAAACTTAACAGTTTAATTTTTAAACAATCTAATTTGAACCAAAACACTATTTCTAACTCTTCTTCATTTTTTAATCACGTGAGCAGTATAGTAATATGCACAATTAAAACAATCAAGACTAAAGAATAATAAATTAAAAGCTAAAGTCGGTGTTTATGCCTCCGTCACCCACACCTGCTCTTCCACTGTCCTCCCGGATCTAATGAAAGCTGGCGGCTATGTGTGTGTTCTAGACCTTTCTTTACATGTGCACACATACATACAAATATATATATGCATAATCATGCCATAGATATAGTTCTACAACTTTCTTTTATTAGTATTTCTTAGTGCTGTGCTGTGCTTAGTCGCTCAGTTGTGTCTGACTCTTTGCCACCCCATGAACTGTGGCCCGCCAGGCTCCTCTGTCCATGGAATCCTCCAGGCAAGAATACTGCAGTGGGTTGCATGCTCTTTTCCTGGGGATCTTCCTGACGCAGGAATCAAACCAGGGTCTCCTGCATTGCGGGCAGATTCTTTAAAGATCCTTTCAAATCAATAAATAGAATGTAGCTCATTCTTTTAAAATCTGCATGACTATGTTCCGTAAAATAAATATATCCTCATTTATTTAACCATTCTGTTGACAATCAATTATGTCTATTTCCAATGTTTTGCTATTTCCAATAATACTGGGTTCACATTCTCATTGAGAAGTGGCCTCCAAAAAGGTGACATCAATTTCACATCACCTAAGCCACTTGGAAAGTATTGATTTCAAACCTTCTCATCAATGTTGGCTATGATCAGTATTTTACATTTTGGGAATATCTCATTATCTAAATTTGCTTTTACCTGATTACTATTTGAGATTAAACATCTTACCATAAAATTATTGGCCATTTTATTTCTTTTTCTGTGGGTTATTTATTCATATTTTCTCTCCCTTTTCTATTGGGTTTGGAGTTTTTTTATTTGGTTTTTTAGGGGAAGCTGGGGAGCGAGTAGGAGCAGTAGTCTGTATTTTGGTCTTTGTTCTACTGAAAATGCTGAAATAGTCACATCAGAGGAAACCATAAACAAAACGAAAAGACAACCTACAGAATAGAAGCAAATATTTGCAAGCAATGCAACTGACAAGAGATTAGTTTACAAAATATACAAAGCTCATACAACTCAACATTCAAAAAAAATCAAAAAATGGGCAGAAGATCTAAATAGACATTTCTCCAAAAAAGACATACAAAAAGTGAACATGGATGTGAAAAAATGTTCAATATCACCAATTATTAGAGAAATGCAAATCAGAACTACACGGAAGCATCCCCTGACTCTAGTCAGAATGGCCACCATCAAAGAATAATCTGCTGAAGAGGGTGTGGAGGAAAGGGAGCTCTGCCACACTGTTGGTGGGAAGGTAAAATGCTGCAAACATTCTGAGGACCAGTACGGAGGTTCCTTAAAAAGCTAACAGTAGAGTTACCACATGACCCTGAAATCCCACTCCTGGGCAGGTATCCAGAGAAACCTATGATTGGAAACATTACACGCACCCCAGCGTTCACTGCAGTGCTATTTACAAAAGCCAAGACACGGGAACAAACCAAGAACCGAGTGTCCACCAACAGACGAATGGATAAAGAACATGTGGCGTGTATATATATGTGCATACGCAGTGGAATATTACTTGACCATAAAAAAGAATGAAATCATGCCATTTGCAGCAACATGGATGCACCTAGAGATGATCATCCTAAGTGAAGACAGAGAGTGACAAATACCATATCACATCACTTATATGTGGAATCTAAAAAAATTAAAAGGACAAATGAACTTATTTACCAAACAGAAACTCACAGAAGCAGAAAACAAACTTATGGTTACCAAAGGGGAAAGGGAGGAGAGGGATAATTTAGGAATTGGGGATTAACAGATACATACCACCATACATAAAACAGATAACCAGCAAGGACCTACTGTATAGCACAGGGGACTATACTCAATATTTTGTAATAGCTTGGAAGGGCATCTGAAAAAGAATAGTATATATATATATTTTTTTTTTTCACCTATACACCTGAAGCTAACATGACATTGTAAATCAACTATATTTCAATTAAAAAAAAAGTTGCAGTGTTTCATCCAAGTCTTTCCCTAGGCTTCTCATAACTTTATCTTTTGTTGTATATAAGTTCTAATTGCCATATAAACTATAATACTATTTCTGCTGAATGCATGTATTGCTAAACATCTGATTCTTCTAATCTGCCTTCTTCTGAGGGAAACTGTCCAGATTTCTGGACATGAATAAAAGAAAGGTGGGGAAAAAAAGTTGTAAATGAAACAGCACAAAAAAAGGGACTCTGCACCTCCCATCTTCCTGTCTTCCCCTTGTATCTTTCTGCCTGGTTTTGGTCTGGTGAGAGGTTTAGGAAACTTTGGAGATCTGTGTGCAAGAGTTGAAGTTGGAGGAAGCCGCTGCCAGAAGGCCATCCCACAGGGTCTGTCCTGTTTCTTCAGGCAGAGGCAGTGACAGGCTTTGCTCCAGCTTATCTTTTCAAGGATGTTTGCCCTGAGAACAACCTTGGAAGACAGAGGTGGGGTCTCCCTCCAGAGCTCAGGGCTGGTTTGTCTGCTGTCCAGAGTGAAAAAGATAAAGGCTTCCCCCAGGCAAAGGTTGCAGGTTTATAGTGTACAGCCCACTATAAAAGCTTGGGCTTTCCCTAAGCCTGGCTCCTCTCCTGTGGCGTGCCCTCCCTCGGGGGGAGGTGCCCTACCGGGGGGAGGTGTCATCTGGCCTGTTCGGCCACTCTGTGGAACTGGGACTTGGGGAACAAGCACAGAACAATGATGATACTCCAGCTACTGCTATTACTCAGACGTGTGTGTGTGTGCGCGCACACGTGTGTGTGTGTGTGTGCGTGCGCACAGGCACGCATGAGCACTCGCGCTCTGTTGCTCAGTCATGTCCAAATCTTCACGGCCCCATGGACTGTAGCCCACCAGGCTCCTCTGTCCGTGGGATCTTCCAGGCAAGAATACTGGAGTGGGTTGCCATTTCCTACTCCAGGGAATCTTCCCAATCAAGGGATCGAACTCTCATCCCTTGTGTTACCTTCATTGGCAGGCAGAATCTTTGCCACTGAGCCATCTGGGAATCTGCTTTGTCTCTAATCCAGGTGTCACCTAGGTCTTGTTGGCGTCTCTGAAGCTGTTGTAGGCTAACTTACTAACTTTGCAAGGAGGTAAATCTACAGACCTTTGCAGCTCTTGACAGTCGCCATGTAACGAACGATTAAACCACTTCATAACTGTATTCCAGAGAAGCTGGTCTGCCTACAATCCTGAAGTCACCCAATCACGTTCTTTTCTCAAATTAAACAGTCCTCAAATGGTTGAAGAGAGGAGACATGTGTCGTTAAAAACATTTGCATTCTATATATAATTGCCGGCATTCTAATATTCAAAAGTTTTCACGTAGATGAAGTAGATTAATTATGTGCAGCTCTAGAGAAATGAACACAGGGTACAGAAGAATGCCAGCTTGATTTAGAAAGGGAAAGACAAATTCCAGCCACGAGAGCTATCAAAAAATCAGTAAATTTCGAGGAACTCAACTCACTGCGGGCTCAGATGACCACTAATGGGACCTCTACAAGGAGAGGAGATTGGACCGGATGATGAAGGAGCTGGAGAACAGTGTAGTTTCAGTGGACCATCTAAGCAGACTTTCATACTAAGTGATGGAGAAGGTGAACTGGCAGACCCAGCGGGGACCCAGCTGCACTTGGTATGAACGTCATGGGCTTTGTCTCCCAGAAGCGCAGTCGAGTCTAGTTCACCCAGAAGTGAGTCGGTGCTGGAGAACGGGTTCATGCTAGCCACGGTCACCAAGAGCCTGATCCACAAGAGCAGGGAGCCAGCTCCTTCATCTCAAGGCAAAAGACGAATCTCCCAACGACTATGATCGTCTCCCCAGCGCCTAGGTTCAAATGAAACAGAATTAATAGCCAGCCCACCTAACAAGGGAACAAATGGCCCTGGACCTCGCTTCACTTGAGGGGATATGTTAGGTCATCGCATCAAAGCTCAGAAATACCTCCTCCTCAGTAAAGAACACGCTGTGTAGTGACCAGAATGTTCTCGCTCACTCAACACAACGCCTTTTACCTTGACAGAGCTGGAGGTACTCAACAATAATTAACGCATTCCTCCCTTTCTAGACCCTGAGAGGCTCGTCAGCATATCGCCTGTGTTTTTAGCAAGTTTGTGCATTGTAACAAGTTTACAGAGTACTTGTTGTTAATACCCTTCTAAATTGGCTGCTTTCTAAAGATGCCTAAGGACATACCTTCATCTCATCAGCAGTGAAAGTGCATGAGGCACCTGTCGGTTTAGTTCCCAGTCTCAGCTCTGCCAGCTACTAGCTGTATATCTTGTGCAAAATCAGTAAACTCCTACAAGCCTCCGTTTCCTCATTTGCAAAAGATGGCAATACCTACTTATGGTTTAAAATCAACAGTCATGTACCTGAATACTTCGTAAGAGCTACAACTGTAAAGTCATCATCGCAATAGCCTTAGATGATAACAGCCTACAGGTCATGTTGCAATTGGTGGCTTTCTTGCATCCAGCTCATCCTATCCATGAAGGTTTCCTAGCTTCCATTCCAGCGGGTAGGAGGGTCTCCTTAGCCTTTATCTTTCCATCTCAATTAGCACTTTATCTTGCCCTACAGTCTGGTTCCCGTCTTATTTTTGAGCGTTAGAGCCGGCTCTGTAATCCTCTGTGTCTAGAGGCTTCTTTTTCCTGCACTGCCAAGGGTGAGCATAGGAGAACCTGGGCTCAGATAGTTGTTCTCAGCAGAAGCGCTGCCGTGGGAGAGGCCTGGTGCAGCCAGCAGTTTCGGTGAGTCCATCCCCGACCTCTCACCCTGAACAGGATGTTTTGTCCAGATGGGCAGCAAGCGTGGTGAGGAGACAACGGGACACGAAGGTTGGCAGCACAGCCCCGTGGGCAGTGGAGTTGGCGGTCGGGCAGCCAAGGTGCCATTGAACTCCATGGACGAGAGCGCAGTGAGATCAGCTTTTCAGGTCCCAGATGACAAAAACACCCTCAACCACACCAGGAAAGCCTCTCAGCCTGCTCACCCTCCCTTGGACCCCCGTGTCCTGGCTGGGAGTGGAGACACTCAGGAGTAGGTCAGGGGTGAAAAATGACCTCAGTTAAAATGAGAAGATTTTAACCCCGAGGAAGACAAAGGGCGTGCCTTTTAGCTTTCCCACATTAGCTCCTCCATTTTCTTTTCTTTCCTTTTTAAATAATTTATTTGTTTGGGGCCATGCTGGGTCTTTGTGGCTGCAACGGGCTTTTCTCCAGTTGCAGCGAGGGGGGCTTCTGCTTGCAGGGTTTCTCGTGTTGTGCGACAGACTCTAAGCACGTGGGCTCTAGGTGCAGTTCCCGGGCTCTAGAGCACTGCCGCAACAGTTGTGGTGCACTCAGGCTTAATCGCTCTGCAGCACGTGGGATCTTCCCAGATCAGGGATCGAACCCGTGTCTCCTGCCCTGGCTGGCGGATTCTTCACCACTGAGCCGCCAGGGAGGCCCAGCTCATCCATTCTCAGAGCTGAAAACCGACACCGGCCTGACACAGAAATCTGCTCGCTGGGTTGAAATCCGAGGTGAGAAAAGCTCTCGTTGACAAAGGTTTTGTCTCAGCTGCTGCTGCTGAACAACATGTAAAAACACGTCGTTTAATTTTAGCTTTATAATAAATAAGTTCTCTCCCAAAGTCGCTTGGGAGCACAGGCTGTCACCAGGCCTCCAGGTGTGCTCTGAAATCATACCCGACTGACAGACCATCCTGCTGGGACGTGCAGCCAGGCCATCCATCATCTGCTGCGGGCCCGTGGACAGGCATCACAAGTGCGAGCGTCCCCGCTAAACTTTTTCCTCAGCCTCTGCTGTGCTACGCGAAGTTAGTGTGTGTGTGCCTGTGTGTGTGTGTGTGGCAGGGGGTGCATGTTCACATGTGTATATTAAACTCTACTGAAAGATGTCAGGAAAGAGTGATAAATGAAGTGAGGAGATAAGGCAATAAAGATCATAATTCAAAGAGCTGGCAACCCCATTCGATCCCTGGGTTGGGAAGATCCCCTAGAGAAGGGAAAGGCTACCCACTCCAGTATTCTGGCCTGGAGAATCCCATGGACTATACAGTGTCCAGAGTCGGACACGACTGAGCGGCTTCCACTTTCACTTTCACGTTGGGAGCAATGAGTTGGCATTCGCTCGTTCATTCAACCGGCCCGCTTCACTATGCTCCTCCTCGGAACCAGGTCCTGCGCTGGGTCCTGGGTGGGGGTTGGGGGGACACAGAGGTGGGACAGGTAGGAAGCCGCTCTTGGGAATTTCTCAGTCTAATAAATACACGAACGGGGCTTCCCTGGTGGTCCAGTGGTTAAGCACTTGCCTGCCAACGCAGGGGACACGGGACAATCCCACATGCCATAGGGCAACTAAGCCCGTGCGCCAAAACTACCAAAGCCCTCGAGCCTAGAGCCCGCACTCCACGACAAGAGAAGCCACCGCAATGAGGCTGTCACATCCCAACTAGAGCGGCCCTGCTCGCCACAGCTAGAGAAAATACGAGCACAGCGATGAAACGCCACCGCGGCCAAAAGTAAATAACACGCCAACAGTGGTGGCATCGAGTCATCACTCGGGGCAGGTGAAGCAGCTTATTGATAGGGGGCTGTGGATGCGAGTTATTGACATGCGTCATCCTCCAGGGGTCTCGGAACCCCCTGAGAAGGGGCTTCTTGAACGAGTCTTTCTTTCCAGGGCTGTTAAATCTCTTACAGCAAAGCAACATGAGGAATTTCTGAAATGTAAGGAGAGGAGAAATATTACTGATATGTCGACGTAAGAAAGGCACAAGGACTTCTCATTTTTAGCTGTGAAATTGAGAATGCAAACGGAAGCACTGTCCTTGGGAATAAGAACACACGTAAGGCAGGCATGGTCCCGCCTGTGTTTCTCTTTTCCACCCGTGCATGTTCTGCCATCCTAAGAGGGACTCTCTTGGAAACACCGTTTCACCTGAGACTCTCTTTTTTGGCATCCTCGACCACAGCCTCGCCATGGTAGTCGAGGTGAACGGGACGACCAAAGCCTCCACCACGCATGTACTGGACTCTCCGTCAAGAAAGCGACCCTGAGTCAGATTGATTCCTGCGGTGTTGGAGTCCCGTCGTCAAGAGGGCGGCTGGTGGCCTGCGTGAAAGGAGACTCCCTCGGGGCTCACAGCTGCCCCCTCGGCTCCAGACTCCCAAGCAGCTGGAGGCTCAGCTGCCCCCATCCTCTTCTCTGATTCTTGGGCTGTCGTCTGAACCCCTGCTCCTGTGTGAAGTCCTCAGGCGGGGACACTGACTTCTGTCTTTGTATTCCCGAAGCTTGGTGCCTTCTAACCAGGAAGAGAAGCGGCTCACCTTACAGATATCTTTTTTCTTGTTTATTCCAGCGTTTTATTCTACATGCTTGCACACATACACACCTCACCCTTGGCCCGTTGCGTAATATTTTCTTAATGCATTCCTTTATTTTTTATTCTTATTTGAGTTATTTCTTTTTACTAATGAATGTATTTAGATCTCCCCATTCACCTTAACATTATGCAAAGACCATTTATGCTGAAAATGACCGCACAGAAGAAAAGGAGAAGATAGGGTAAAGACGATTTCAAATGCCAAGACAAGGGCATTCAACTTAGAATCAATGAAACTATACAACTGGTATTTTATAGTTCGTAGACGCATACATATTTTGTTCTGATCTACATATTTTATTCTTATCTAAACAGTGGAAACACTAAATAAAACTAACCAAATTGTGTTTATTTCACCTCTTGACGTGTGCACGTTTGATCAAGGTTTTCTAGCTTCCGCTTACTGATAGGTAAGGAAGAACCCAAGGAAAAGGAATTGTGGGTTACCCTGTCATTTCTTCTACATTGTCATTTTCAGAATAAGTGGTTGACTAATTCAGAGAAATAACACAAGTGAAAAAGGCTGGGACAGGGCTCCTTGGCAGTCAGCGTCTATTAGGACTCCACTGGTGTGGTCTTCCCTGGCAGCTCATACAGTAAAGGATCTGTCTGTGATGCGAGAGACCTGGGTTCGATCCCTGGGTCAGGAAGATCCCCTGGAGAAGGGAATGGCTACCCACTCCAGTATTCTTGCCTGGAGAATTACAAGGACAGAGGAGCCTGCTGGGCTACAGTCCATGAGGTCGCAGAGAGGCTTGACAGTGACTGAGCGACCCACACTCAAAACGCCAGTTTCTGCACTGGAAGCCCGTTCTGGCTCTGCTGGGAAGCATGGTCCCCTCCCCACTCCCCTCCTCCGGTTTGCTCAGTCATGAATGTGACACACTTTCCTGGGTTCACTTTGACTCTCCCTGGGGCTCCCACGTGTTGTGGATTCACGGGGATCCTTGCTCATGGAGTGGAGTGGCCGGGAAGGCCAGATACTACCCTCCACCCTGCTCACGTGTCTGCTCCACTGCCTGACTTCACTCCCAGACCCAGCTTCACGAATAAAATTATTAACAATTTCAGAATAGCAACAGCCCAGCATTAAACCTTTAAAGCTTTAATAACCTTAACCTTCTGAACACAGAGCCCCGGGCCACTTCAAGGATGCATGCTCATCAAGCCAGCCCTAGGCGTACTGAATGGTCACAACCAATTGCACCTTATTTCAAGCACCAACCGGATTGAGAATAGGTAAAAGAGAGAGCCTCATTGCTTCAAGACCATAATTTCAAAGAATACAATACTCTAAAGTCAGGTGTACTACGAATATTACGATGTGACTTTAAAAACCATCAGTCAGGACTCAGATGTGCTCTTCAATTCAACAGAAATTTGCTGTGCTCAGCACGATTCAGAACCCTCAAGGACAGGGGTGGAGGGGTTGGGGGAGTGTTCCTTAAATGAACAGACACTGTCCCTGACCTCGGGAACACTAGTCCAGTGGGGAGACAGAGAACTACAGAACCGCAGTGCCAGACACACATGACCGCTGCTGTGAATGTAAGAAAAATAGGTGCATGGAAGCGCAAGCGAGAGCGCAATTGATTCTAACCGAGAGACAGAGGCTTACAAGTTAAAAGTGGAAAAGGTGAAAGCGTGAGTCAGTCAAGCCATGTCCGCGTCTTTGCAACCCCACGACTCTTTGCAGCCACATGGACTGCAGCCCACCAGGCTCCTCTGTCCATGGGATTCTCCAGGCAAGAACACTGGCGTGGGTAGCCCTTCTCCTGACCCAGGGATTGAACTCCGGTCTCCTGCATTGCAGGCAGATTCTTTACCATCTGAGCCACCAGAGAAGCCCTGGTGCGCTAAAGGTGACATGCAAACTCATCCTTAAAGGTCAGACTGGTCCTTAAAGGTCAAACTGGTCCTTAAAGGTCAAACTGGTCCTTAAAGGTGAGCACAGTGTTGACAAAGGAGGGGCGATGGACATTATCTTTGCTTGGATTCCTCTAAGACATAGAACCTCAGATAAGGGTCAGTGTGCAGGGTGTTTCTTTTGGAAAATGATCCTAGGAAACAAAAATGAAGAGAATGGGAAGAGGGAGAATCAACCCAAAGGTGTTATCACTGAGTGGACAACTGCTTCGGACAGGGGGCGCTCAGGGCCACTGGAAGCCACCGAGGAGCCACCAAAACACACCTCCACCCCAAGATGGTGGGAGAGGGGTTGCTCCTCTGGCTCCCAACCTCCTCTGGTCCAGGGCTGCCCCCAGACTACGCACGAACTCCCCAGCAACTCCAGGTTTGCACACGCCCAAGGACAGCTGGGCAGGCTCCTCCACTCATCCCACACTGTGATGGAAGAGAAGCCCGAGGCAGGGAAGATACCGGTGGAGCAGCTGGCATGAGGTGTGGTCAGGCTACACCCTGTGCACTGCTGGTTGCCACAGCAACGCCTGGAACAAGAAGGTGTGGTGTGAGAAGACCATCAGGGAGCATTCGCACAGCATCCTGCCCGAGCTCCTCAGACCCGAGCCTGCGTCAGACTCCCTGGAGGGCTTGTGGATGCTGATCAGCGGGCTCCACCCCAGAGTTTCTGGCTCAGTGGATGCAGAGTCGGGGCTGGGAGCTAACATTTCTAGCACATTCTCTGGGCATTAAGGCTCTTAAAGACAGCTGTCCACTCTGTAGAGGGACAAGAGAAGGATAAAGCAGGAGAAAGAGAAGTTGCTAAAAAGAAAAAAAAAATATATATATATACACACACACACACACACATACTCATCTCCAGGAAGAGCAGAAAATGATTTCATCACAAGAATAAAATTGGCATGCATTCTCCGACAATCTATGGAGAATTGCTCGTCTATTGATAATCTAATGAGAATTTCAACAGGCAAATGTGAAGGGGGGCTGGTTTTGGTTATTCTGTCTGTGCCTCATCCCCACCTCCATCCAGATGTATTATTCTCTGCCCTTCACTGTGCCTGGGAAGCTCACCTCTCCAGACCGGATCTCCCAGATCGGAGGATCACAGGCACCCTTAAGAAACCAAAAGGTGGGAGCAAAGAGGGAGTTTTCACCTCCAGGCTTCTCCAGGGCTGCCTGTTGTACATTTCTCATCGGGCTCACGGCCCATCGCTTGGGCGTCAGGGCAGTCACAGTTCCTCACTGTTCTTGGTCCCAGGGCCATACCATCCCCGGTTCATCCCTTAACTCAGCCCAAAGTGCTTAATATATTCTTTTCAGTTCAGTCATCTTCTTTCTACCAGGATCTTGATTAATAATGGTGTCTCAGGGCAAAAATAAAAATTAGAGCCCTGTAAAGCTACAGATATAGATCAGTATTTCTGAGTCTTCTGCCATGAAGAATAACCCTGGTAACACTCAAGGGATATTGAAATTTTAAGACTTAAATGAATAAATGAAAGACTTAAATGAAATGCAAAATGCAAAAAAAAAAAAAAAAGATGAGTAACATGTAAAAATAAACCAAGGTCTTGAAACGATTGCCCTGATTAAAGATACACCAAAAAAACCCAAGAGAACTTCATAGATTTTTCTTTCAAACCATAAGGAATTTGCCGAAGGCAAGGGAGAGGTCCCCAAATTGCTAAGTTGTACTGTGTAAAACGTGTCCCCATCTACACACGCTCTGGGAACATGGACCCCTGGCAAGAGCAAAAAAAGGTGATTTAGGCTGTGGACATGAAAGCCTTCTGAAGCATCTTGGGAAACAGGAGATAAGATCAGACCAGAAATTAAGTAATCTGAGAACACACTGATAACACGACGTGTCGCAATCAATTCAAAGTTCACATCTCGCTTGATTTATGCATCCATAATAAAATCAATCAAAAATTGGTGCTTCTTCAGTGTAATTTTAACCCTATCCCATGGCCTCTCCAGCCCCAGGCAGGGGTGTTCCTGCTTCTATCTTCAGGGAGCCCAAGCAGGTCGGGGTGGCCTGGGGGAGTCGCCGTGTAGCTCGGATTTCAAGGGGACTGTCTAAGTGAGGCGCCTAAGCGAGACGGTGGGTATCACAGTGAGGGAGGGTTGGGTTTGAGCCTTAGAGCTCCTCTAAATGGCCCTCTGTTCTTTTTTTCCACTCTGTTTACACTGTGCCCTCTTGTTTCCCAGATTTCCAAGGTTAAAACTGGCACCCCCATTAAGGCTATTTGAGTCCTTCAGGCTTTCCCGAGCTTCTCTGCTAATCCGATGTATGTAGCGCTTTTCTGATAGCTGGTTGTGAGTATGGGTGAGGAAGCGTGGCTTCTCTTCACAACTGCAGAATCATTCCCCGTGTGACCATCTAAGATGTCTTCTGTGTCTTTAATCTTATCAGTGAGTCATCCCCCTTTATGGGTTACGGTATTTCACTTCAGGTGAGAGGTTGTCATTATCATCCTAAACGTAGTTAATGTTTATTGAACACTTACTATGTGCCAGATGGTGTACACTTACCCCCTTAATCTAACAGTGATCCTGTGAAATATCCCCCTTTTTACAGATGAAGCAGTTGAGCTCAGGGGATACCTGGAGATTTAAATCCAAGATTTGGGGCAAGTAGCTGGCAGAGCGGGGCTGTGAATCCAGCTAGCCCATTAGTTACTCTCACCCAGTTGTTCTTGGCCCAAGGTGACGGTACCTCCCAGAGGGCTGTGTGGCAATGCTGGAGACAGTTCATGTTATCACAGCTGAGGGACTGGGACTGGCATCTGGTAAGGAGAGCCCAGGGATGCTTCTAAACGTCCTAGGGTGAACAGGAGTTCACTGACCAAGAGTTGTGCTGTGCTGTGCTGTGCTTAGTCGCTCAGTCGTGTCCAGTTCTTTATAACGCCATGGACTGCAGCCCGCCAGGCTTCCAGCCCCAAACGTCTAGTGCTGCCCTTGAGAGACCTGGCTTTAACCTCTGTGTCCATCGTATTCTAATCCCTTTTCGTTTGTGTTTAGGTCTTTGCATTCGGCAGGATGTCTTTGTTGGAATAGGTCCTAACGGTGACTCTTTCAGATGTACCCTTGATAAATTAGGGTAAGAAAGTGCTGCTCTCCCCGCCCAAGTTCCTTGGTCCAAGTTCTCTCCCCTGAGTTGGAACGAAGGTCCGATTAACTGCTCAGCGGAGCGTTCACTCTGCGGGAACAGTGTGTCAAAGTTGGATGTTCTAAGACCGGTTATCTGGTTCTGGGGTTGACTTGGTAAGATGCACCCAGACAGCTCTGCTGCTAAGTCGCTTCAGTCGTGTCTGACTCCTAGCGACCCCATGGACTGCAGCCTGCCAGGCTCCTCTGTCCACGGGATTCTCCAGGCAAGAATACTGGAGTGGGTTGCCATTTCCTTCTCCAGGAGATCTTCCCAACCCAGGAATCGAACCTGCGTCTCTTGCGTCTCCCGCATTGGCAGGTGGATTCTTTACTACTGAGCCATCTGGAAAGGCCCCATAGGAAGGTGAAAGGAGAAAGAATTCTCTTCCCATTTCCCTATATTTCCCATACTTCAAAATATCACTAATTCTGCAGTAGCTTGAAAAACTGCAGGGGCAGAGCTGAAAAGTTATGCTTTCAAACTTTTTCATTAAAAAAAATAAAAACACCTCTGTGGTGCCTAGAGTCTAGTTTATTTTGGGCTCATACACATGTGCCTTTGGGCGAGCCCCTGAAAGCGGCACCTAAGTCTCAGGATGTAGTTCTTCCTTTCTCCCGGAGCATGGTCCCATTTCTTTGAAGTTAATACATCCTGAAAAAGGAGAAAGGCTTCCTTCCCATTCTGCTTATGAACACAGGGGATGCTGGTAGGTTAGGGAATTATTTGAAAAGACGCCGCCACTGCCCTCCAAAATACGAGACCCAGAAACAAGTTTGGAAACTTCTAGAAGGGAAAAGTGGAAGAAGGTTTGAAGAATAAAGGTCACAAACAGGGCTGTCGATGTGATGTAGGAGAAAGCCTGACCCAGAAGTATAGGAACAGCTTATACCCTCCAATGTGACATTAGGCTGCAAGTAAAAATCTGAAAGCAGTAAGTTTCAAGCACTTGATGTGGGCTTCCTGGTGGCTCAGATGGTAAAGAATCCGCCCCCAATGCAGGTGACCCAGGTTCGATCCCTGGGTCAGGAATATTTCTTCTGCTCCTGGAGAAGAGAAAGGCAACCCACTCCAATATTCTTGCTTGGGAAATCCCATGGGCAGAGCAGCCTGGTGGGCTACAATCCATAGGGTGGCAAAGAATCGGACACACCTCAGAGACTAACCCTTTTTTCTTTTAAGCACTTCATGGGCAGAAACATCTAGAAAGCAGTTTGTGTTCTCGCTGCCAAGTGCAAACATCCTGAGAGAAGCCCTGGGGGACAGACGACCAGCCCTGGCATTCCTCGTTGAACTCCACTTTACAGCAACAGAACGAGGGTGCAGACAGCGTTTGCAGGGTGAACACCCCGAGTCTATGACACAGTGTGGTCCAAACCTTGATGGTCTCCAGGTTTACTCTGCAAACCAGTCACCTGGGGGCCCAGCTGAAATGTTGGTTTCAGTGGCTTTGGGGTGGAGCCTGAGACCTACATTTCTGACGGGCTCCCAGGCCACACCAGGCCTGCTGCTCCTCAGACTTCACCTCCATCTTGCCTCCCACAGCGCCTTCTGCATACACTCAGTTCAATTCAGTTGCTCAATCGTGTCCAATTCTTTGCAACCCCATGGACTGCAGCACATCAGGCCTCCCTGTCCATCACCAACTCCCGGAGTTTACTCAAACTCATGTCCATCGGGTCAGTGATGCCATCCAATCATCTCATCCTCTGTCATCCCCTTCTCCTCCTCTCACCTTCAATCTTTCCCAACATTAGGGTCCTTTCCAATAAGGCATTTCTTCACATCAGGTAGCTAAAGGATTGGAGTTTCAGCTTCAGCATCAGTCCTTCCAATGAACATTAAGGACTGATTTCCTTTAGGATGGACTGATTGGATCTCCTTGCAGTCCAAGGGACTGTCAGGAGTCTTTTCTAACACCACAGTTCAACTGCATCAGTTCTTCAGTGCTCAGCTTTCTTTATAGTCCACCTCTCACCTCTGTACATGATTACTGGAAAAACCATAGCTTTGACTAGATGGACCTTTGTTGGCAAAGTAATGTCTCTGCTTTTTAACATGATGTCTAGGTTGGTCATAGTTTTTCTCCCAAGGAGCAAGCATCTTTTAATGTCACGGCTGCAGTCACCATCTGCAGTGATTTCGGATCCCAAAAAAGTAAAGTTTCTCACTGTTTCTGCATACACTACTATAACATTAATTATATGCTTCTGGTCTCACGGAGCTGTGAGACACCTGAGAGTGGATTCCATTTCGTGTGCATCTTTCTAGCTCTAGCTCTTGGGACACAGTCGGAGCGCAGTGTTTATTCAATTACATTTGAATTTGTGATGCTAGATGGACTTCCTTATGTGAATGGCTGGTTCACTCAGAGCCCTCCTGACCCCCACTCCCATGACAAGGGGGCCACAACAGCACAGGTCGGTGTGACCACACACGGACGGCCAGCTCAGCCTCAAGAGACAGCTCGAGTCTGCTGTCTCTCAGCATGCACACACGAGGCACACGAGGTTGTACCCACACCCCGAGACCAAGCTCGAGTCAGGAACCAGAGACTCGGCTCTGTGTGCCGATGACTCCACTCTTCCTCGCCCACTCCTGATGGTGACCGGGGGCCATCCTCTCCCCTCTGCCTTATGTCACTTCTTCCTTTTCCACATCACGGCGTGGCTACTCCTCTACTCCCACACCTGCATCTTCCTCTGTGACTTTGTGGAGGGAGCGCTGGCTGGACCACAGAGAATGTCCATGTTTCCTGGTTCCTGAGCAAATACCATCACAAGCTCCCCAAGTTCGTGACTACCCCTGTCATGTGGAAACAAGGTCAGAAGGCCTCAGGACAGACTTGGGAACCCTAGGGGAGATGACCTCGAAAGGCAGGAGGAGTTGCTTCTGGAATGTGGGTATAGCGGCGGGGTGGGG
>NW_011494625.1:1724470-1733940 GCF_000754665.1 Bison bison bison
CTGGGAGTAGGGGAGGCGGGAGGGCAGGGAAAGGCTGAAAGAGACTTACAGTAACTGGCTTGTTCCCTGAAAAGGAGATTTAGAGGATGTTTATAGTTAAACGTATCCATTTGAAGATTCATGAGGTACATACCCACAACCAGGGTGGTGGTGACTTATTCAACAAGTCCTTCCTAGGTGCCCCACGCTTACTAATACAAGGGCCTGACGATCTCAGGCAGTCTTCTAGGGGACAAGCCACGAGCTGGTGGCCCTGTCTTGGTCCAGTTAAACACTAGCTCAATGTCCAAAAATATAGAGTTCTTTACTGCTGATTCTCATACGAACACCAAAGAGGGAAGGTCCATTCACCACACACGAAACAATCAAGTCCCCCTTCCCGGTGTCCCTACTCCACACCCTCACACGGGACAACCACCCCGAAGCCCTATCTTCCCCACTCCAAGTTCCCAAGTCCCTCACACCCAGCTCACCCCTCCTTCAGTGCCGAAGCAAGAGGCTGAGGGGACGGTTCAAGAAAAAATATTAAACTGTTACCCAAACTTGTGCTCCAAACCGGAAAGGGGACCCTCAGACTCCAGCCAGGTCTGAAGACAGGGAGCCCCTTCAGTTACCTTTAAAAAAAGTTTTAAGAGGGCAAAGATAAATCTTCAGGAGGCCATGACATTACCCTGCATCACGGCCGTGATCTGCCTCCCAGGAGAGAGCCAGGTCCAGATGGTGCTTATCAAGGAAGCTGGTGAGAAGCAGCGGCCGTGTTTATTGTGAGAATATACAAGATCCTTTGTCATTGTTTATTGACCACTCCTGACACATCAAATGACCAATGTGTACTTCATCATCTTGTTGGATGGATATTAGTGTAAAAACTCACTCATCAAGTCCTACAGAACTGCCTCTGCCTGAGGCATTCTGCAAAGACTTAAAGTTGATCATAAATTCAAGCTGACATTTTCATCCCTTCCAGCCCCATGAGCTGGACGCTCTACATTTGCCAACTGACCCAAGTCTTGCAGAAAGTGGAAAGGCCCTTGTTCGAATCCCTACCACCAACAAATGGCTGCTTTTCCTCACTTGGAGCCACCTCACCACCCAGGATACTAAGAATGGCTAACGTCTATTGAAAGAGGGCTGCATACCGGGCACCCTTTGTTAGCTCTTTTCCATGGATTTTTCCACTCAGTATTTGCAGATGCATGAAGTAAGGTCGACAGTCATCCCCCTTTGGACACGAGGAAGTTGAGAGGCAGCAGGATTAAGGGGCTGCCCAAGGTCCCGCTGTTAATACCCAGAGGAGCCAGGCCACCAGCCCTGGAACTGGTACCCTCGCCCCCTGGGAGCTCATGGCCCAGGTCACTCAGGAAAGAGGTGGGGAGGCCCGCTTCCTGTGTGAAGCTGGTTCACGGCTCTGAGTGAGCATACATGCACACAGCAAACGCCACCAGTTCAGGCAAACAGCTGGTCACCTTCTCAGGGAAAGAACATCCCTAGGAACATACCAAATACACAGACACTGCGTGGACCTGGAAGCTTCCTGGAGAGTGACTATTAGAAAATAGGAAAACCCAAGACCTGCCGTTTCTAAGTTACCCTGCCCTCGGAATTCTGCACGCTGCCCTCGGAACCTCTCATGAGAAACTTCAACTCTTAAAGTTGAAAAACTTCAACCAGATCTGAAGTTGATTCAGCCCCATTTCAAATGTTCATTTTTCTCCCCAACTTTCTGAATGAGTCAAAGTTTAAACAAGTACAGTAACTTGTACTCTAGTAAATGAGTAGAGCTTCGCTTTCTTGTTGAACACTGAAGTAAAAGACGAAGTACCTCATGGGTGAGAGGTTATCCTAATATTATTGTGACAAAGCCCATAGATCATGGCTATTTTAATTTTTCTAAAATTATATTTTGTTCCTAATATGTAACTCTTCCTTTTCGTTATTTGGGACAGCTTTGCCTGAGACAACTTCGTATGTTCAGACAACTAGGTCTCATCCATGAGAGGTCAACATTCACTTTGGAAAAAAAAAACTTCTGAAACACTGAAATAAGGACTTCCCTGGTGGTCCAGTGGTAAGGAATCTGTCTTCCAATGCGGGGAACACCACTTCCATCCCTGGTCGGGGAACTAAGACCCCACACGCCACGGGGCAATCAAGCCTGCTCACCGCAACTAGAGAAGCCTACATGACAGAGTGAAGAAGCAGCCCAGCCAAATAAATAAACAAAATAATTTAAAACACTGAAATGAAGTTGGGTGGGTACTTACCCTCTTATTTATTTTAAAACAGAATTATAATGGGGTGGGAGGTGGGAGGGAGGTTCGAGAAGAAGGGGATATACGTATACCTCCGGCTGATTCATGTTGATGTATGGCAGAAACCAACACAATATCATAAAGCAATTATCTTTCAATCCCAAATAAATTGACTTTAAAAAACAGAATTGCAACAGTAGCTTAAATAATTGAGGCATAAGAGCTCACCTAGAATTACACCAGCCTATCGATCGAGCTCTTATTTTCCCTCCCAGATTCACACGTAACCTTATACATCTACAAACCTGTTCAAACCTCGTTCAGCCATGCTGATTGGAACTAGAATTATCTTTGTACAAACTGTCAATCAGGGTCTGTCCCTTTTCCATCCAGCCACCCTCTGAGCTGGGTTTTTATGCACTTGATGTCCTTTATCAGCATTGCTGTGTGCACAGCCATTCAGTCGTGTCTGACTCTTTGTGACCCCCTGGACTGTAGCCCACCAGGCTCCTCTGTCCAGGGGATTTCCCGGGCAGGAATACTGGAGTGGGTTGCCATTTCCTTCTCCAGGGAATCTTCCCGACCCAGGGATCAAACCCACATCCCCTATACCAGCAGGTGGATTCTTTACCACTGAGCCATCAGGGAAGTCCTCTTTATCAACACTAATGGAATCGTGAATATTTGCGTATGTTTTTGACTTCCTCAAAATGCCTTTTCATCCATCATCTCTTTTAATCCTTATAGCTCCATTTTTTTTTTTTGGACAGTTGCTGTACAGCATGTGGGATCTTAGTTCCCCGACCAGGGATCGAATTCATGCTTCCTTCAGTGAAATCGCCGAGTCTTAACCACTGGACCACCAGGGAGTCCTTGCAGTAACTCGCGAGACAGCATCGCTTTCCTAAACACAAGAAGCAGATTACATGTTGTGCTGTGGCAAACAGGTGGGGCCACAGCAAACCATCTGCAGAGGGCCAGGTAGCAGGTGTGTCGGGTTTTGTGGGCACATGGTCTGTCTCAGCTGCAGCCCCTCAGCTCTGCCCCCGCCGTGCCAAGGCGGCGGCTGCGGGCACCATGCACGTGAATGGGTGTATGCATGTTCCCATGAGACTTTACTGACGGACGCTGGAAGGCCCGTCACTGTCGCAGGTCACAAAACAGGCTTCTTCTTTTGATTCCAGCATTAAAAACGTAAAAGCCGCTCTCGGCTCGTACACACCCAGGTGTGGGCCAAAGTGACGCGCCTGTGGGCCACGGTTTGCCAACCCGGGTCTAGCACAAGGCTCTCAGAATCAGGAAGGACCTTGAGAGAGCTCTGAGATGTTTAATTGCTTCTCCTCTCGAGAGAGTAAAGAATCAAATCCCTCCCGAAGGCGACAGTCCACCGTGCCCTGCTAAGATGAGACCCCAGATACTCTGACTCCTAGTGCAGTGCACTTCCTACCAGAAGCCACTGCTTAAAATAAAGACAAATAGGAGACCAGTTAAAGAGATAACTGTAACAACTGCTCAGCACAGCGCCCGGAGATGAGAACGCCCAGTGCCGGCCGTGCGGCCGCCGCGGCCCCTGCAGACAGCGCCTGGCACGCGTTCAGAGAGCTTGAGAAACATAACTGGTCGAGCAGAAATCGTTCCAAGAAATAGCACCGTGACTTTTGCTCCGCGCTGCCTCGCTCTGCTGCAAGTTAACTCCTCGTCTGCCTGAGTTGTGAAACCTGTAAAATAAAGCAAATCGACAGTTGCCATTTTAACTTTTATGATAGTTTCACTTTTTATACCCACTTCAGCAGTCCCCAGACAGAATGTCACCACCAGTCAAGGCGGACGGTTCTGCAGGTAATCGCTGACAAAGCGCTCGGTTGTGTAGCTGCCAGGACAAAGCAGTTTAGCTCTCTCCCTTCTGTTGCTTGAAATCCATGTTGTGTCGCCTCTGTTCATTAATTTTCTGCTGCTCCAATAAGAACATACCCTCTCTCGCTGGGGTGCAGGGCGGCTGCCCCAGAAGCAGCGGCTGAGACAGAATCAGCCGTCCTGAGAGCTGGAGCAGAGACCACCGTGGGAGTTGCGTGTGTGTGTGTGTGTGTTGGGGAGGTCTGTGCATGTGAGTGTGTGTGGGTGGGTCTGCGTCTGTGTGTAGTCTGTTTGTGTCTGTGTCTGACGGTCTGTGTGTGTGTTTCTCTTTCTGTGTGTCTGTGGGTGGGGGTCTGTGTATGTGTGGCTGTGTTTGTGTTTGTACGTGGGGGGGTCTGTGTGTGTCTGGTGTGTGTCAGTGTGTATGTGCGTCTGTGTATGTGTGTGCATGCACAGAAACTGGAGACAGGGTTAAACTCTTCGGGGAAGGGGAGCAGAATGACCCGAGAACAATGGAACAGAAAGCTACCTGAGCGCACGTGGGCAGAGGAGAGGACATTGTGCTTATTTCCTCTTCTCTGAAGCGTTTCCTCCCCCCGCTCCTCCTGGCTTCCTCCTGTCTCTGGGGCCTGGAGGCTCTGAGTCATCCCGTCTGGACAAAGGGCCCTGGTGGCCAAGCCCCTCCAGCCCAGCCCCTGCCCCCACGCTGGGGCCCTGAGCACTTTAAGCCCCTCCACTGTGCTCAATCCTCATGTACGGTGGTCAAGTGTGGGGTCTGCCAGCCCCGCCGCTGGCCTGGGAGCCCCCGAGACAGGGCTCGGTTCACCTTACCCGTCACTGGATGCCAGCGCCTCGCAGAACGTCTGACACACAGGGGCGGAAAGTCTGTTCAGTGTCGCTGAGTGAGTGAACGACCCTGATTCTAAACGTGAAAAAGAAAAAAAAAATCCACAGAAATATGATGCTTTTAAATGAAGCTTCAACACTGGTCACGTAAATACCTATTGCCTGATGGGAAAGCTGGACTGAACCCAGAGCCCACTTTGATTTCCAGAGGAGCTGTGGATCCCAGAGAGCCACTGACCTTCTAGGGGGAGGGGCTGTGAGAGTACACAGTGATGTGCTCAGCTGGCAAGAGTCCTTGGCTCTTCCAGGTCCTAAGACTTCTGGAAGAAGGGTCAGCAAGGAATGCTGTGATGTGAACCCAGTTCTTCGGCATCACTTCAGCTGAGACTTCCAGAAGTGTCCAAAGAAGCAAAGCAGTAATAAACATCAAAGAGCTGTGCCCGCGCTTCCCTGGTGGCTCAGTGGTAAAGAGTCCGCCTGCCAATGCAGGAGACACAGGTTCGATCCCTGGTCCAGGAAAACCCCACATGCCGCGGAGCAACTAAGCCCATGTGCCCCGACTACTGAGTCCACCCTCAGCGACAAAGAGAAGCCACTGCAATTAGAAGCCCAGACTCCACACTAAGAGCAGCTCCCGGTCTCTGCAACTGGAGAAAAGCCCACACAGCAATAAGACCCAGCACAACCATAACTACACGTATTAAATAAAATAAAAAGAGCTGTCCTCACAATATACCCTCTGTGTTCTACAGCTCCTTCATCCAAAAAATGGGCAGCGTTAACTGTATTTCTCCCACCTTACTCCTAACCTGAAATATTACCAGGCAATTTGCATTTTGATTTATTCAGCCTTCTTTTTAATACATGTTACACTTTCAACATCTACTTAGCATCTACTATGTGACAGGTGCTGAGCTGAGTTCCGTGGGGAAACAGAAGAACAGAATGGTGCTTCCGAGAAGCTCATGGTCAACTGGAGGAAATAGGGAAGTTGAGCTATCCATTTATATTCAACAGACTTTTATTTAAGCATCTATCAAATACCAGGTGTTAAAAAGTAGGTTAAATGAATTAATTAGACCAGTAAGTCAATGGAAAAGGCCAGCAAAGACATCAATCACTGTCATACACGGTAAGTGGTATAGCAGGTTGGAATACACAGCATTAAGCACAAAAACCTGGCTTTGCGAGGTGGTCAGAGATGCTGCCACAGTCTAAGTTTTTAACTGGACCTCAAAGAATGAATAGAAATCCACAGAAGCAGTGCAAAGAGGAGGGGCAGACGAAGGAGGAAACTTAGGGACCAAGCGTAGAGGTTGGGTGTGGAGCAGGCCCCAAGCATCATGATCTAGAGGACAGCAAGTGTGCAGGCAGTTGGAGGGAAGCCAGCTGGAAAGGGAAGGGGGTACCACGCTAAAAATAAAATGGGTGATATGCCCCTTGGAGCAATGGTGAGCCATGGAAGCCAAGGAGCCGAGGAAGGGAACCCACGCTCGGATTTAAAAAAAGCTACAGGTGACTGAAAGGAGCAGGAAAGGAAACACCTGAGCTGGTAGCCGCAGGCGGGTGTTTTGACTCCCGTGCAAGTTCATGTCTGTCCACATGTCCAGCAGGACCATGCCCCCGAGGGGGCCACTGCGGGTGGCGGGATCTGCTGGGCACGGAGAAGCCAGTTTTCGTGATGTAGGAACAGCAGACGCAGGACCCAGCGGACGGTAACTGATGCGGGTCCCAGACGGAGTCGTCCCACTGAGGAGAACGTGGCTCACTGACCCACGTGTCGCCAGGGTCTCGCAGAGGAGGGAGGCGGGCTCGTGGGGAGGCTCACACTGCAGCTTTCAGAAGGCGAGCCAGCAGGGGCTGAGAAGGAGCACGTGCCGTGGCCATGAGTGCAGGGTCAGCCTCAGCTCGGGTCCTCTCCGCAGGGTGGCCGAGATCTCCCCCACATAGCAACCCTTTGCAACTTTCAAAGCACCGTCCCCCTTCCTCGAACACACAGCTGGCTTCTGGAGTAGATACTGAGAGGGACGCCCTGCCGAAATGACTCATGGCTCGAGAGCATGCCGGAAAGAGGAGTCACGCTAGAAGAAGGCAAAGGGACATCACAGCCGCTAGAGAAAGAAAGGGCCACTCAAGGCTGGCAGGTGTGTGACATCTGCAGCTCAGAGCTTTATCCACAACCACTTAGTCTCAAAGCATTCCCACTTGCCCATCAAATAAAATCTAAAAGCAAACACATTCCACAAGCCTTATCAGAGCCACACAGACACAAACCGATTGTGGTGGTTCAGAAAGTCAGGATTTATAATTTATATTCAGTCCTATTCCTAAATTGGGAAAGGTTTCCATATCATTATTGTGCTCACTATAGGCTCCACTGTTCTTCGAAACTGCTGTACCATAAAACCCAGGTTATGAGTGTTAACATAATAAAAGCAATAATGCAAATTTGCCAGGTCACCAGGCATTCATCCAGAAGTCGAGCACGGTAAAGCACTTTGGTCAAAAGATTACAATGTAACTGAAGCCCTGTAATATATTATACTGAATATAAATTATTAATGTGATTTAATTTTAAGTGTTAGCTAAATGCTTACTAGAGTATTTTAAAAGAAAAACAATCTTGAGACACGCAAAAGCGAGTTGGTAAAATATTATAAAATATGATAGGGAATAATTTGGTCTTAGCTCTGGGTACACTAATACTTAACTGACAATTGGTCTTCTGGGGTTTTTTTTGGTTGTTTCATTCTACATCAAAGAAAAGCAAAGCCCACAGTTCTTGCCATATGGCAAGGAACATTTTCTAGATTATCCATTTCTACTTGCCTTAACACCTCGCTGTTTCTACAACCAATAGCTTCTCCTCAATGCCCACTGTGGCTTCATCTCAAATACCCACCTCTAGTGGGGAAATTCAGTATCGTGGGTTAGACTTGGTCCGAGACTGAGCCATACAGTTATAATCAGAATCTTACTGAGTCAACAAATATGAGTACTTCTACAATTTTCTATACATATTGACAAGTGGCTTTTAGTAAGAATTCTGCCTAATCACGGGGGCTTCTCTGGTGGCTCAGTGGTCAAGAATCTGCCTCCCAGTGCAGAAGACATGGGTTTGCTTCCTGGGTTGGGGTGATCCCCTGGAGGAGGAAATGGCAACCCACTCCAGTATTCTTGCCTGGAGAATCCCATGGACAGAAGAGCCTGGCGGGCTGTAGTCCACGGTGTTGCAAAGAGTTGGACACGACTGAGCACACACACACACACACCCCCATGACTCACTGCAAAGATGGGTGTGATTGGCCTCTTTAAACCCCGGCACTGCTTCTAGGCCAATAAATGACCCTGTCCCCCATATGCCATCTGTGTTCGTCTGCTCAGGCTGCCATAACTGAGGAGCCCAGACCGGGGTAAATAGAAGAAGTGTATCTGCCCAGTTCTGGAGGCTGGAAGGCCAAGATCAAGGCGCCAGCACAGCTGGTTCCTTCGGAGGCCTCTCTCCTCTGCTTACAGACACCGCCTCCTCCCTGAGCCCTCACACGGTCTTCCTTCAGTGTGTGTCTGGGTCCTGAGTCCCACTTCGTATAAGGAAACCAGTCCCGTTGGACTAGGGCCCAGCTTCATGACCTCCTTTTACCTAAACAACCTCTTTAAAGACTCCCCCTCCTCCAAGTACAGACACATTCTGAGGTCCTGGGGGCGAGGGCTTCCCCGCATGAATTTCAGCCCCTCACACCACCCACAAATGTAACACTTATGAAGGCATCTCCAGCACACTCAGCGTGGCCTCCACCCAGACACCACCCACACCCACCCAGAGCCCACACCTCACCCCCGACTGCAGCCTCTCTGAGGGCCGTCTCCCCCAGACTCCTGGTCTCGGTTCTCGCCAGGACCTTCAGGGACCCAGCTCCTCTACCTGCTTGGCAGCCCTCCAGCCCCTCCTGATTCACGACCTCCCTGTCCGCTCTAGAACCCATAAGACAGCCTGTGCCTCCATCGAGGCATTGGCACCCAGGCAGGAAGGTCGGGCCCAGCAACGCTGTTGATTATGTGCAGTGGCCATTCCAACCCATCCGGGTTTGCCAGTGCCCAGGACAAGCCTTCATTCTGCAAGTGTCTGTTACTTCCTCCACCTCGTTTCTCCCCCCAGGTCTACCTCTTTCTCTGAGAACCTTCCCCCACCCACTCGGCCAGAGAGGAGAAACCACGCTCTGAACTCTCCCTCTGGCCAGAGATGATGATGAGACCAGTGGCAGATGCTGCCTGCAGATCCTCTCGAAGCAGACCTGTTGCTGAGTGCTGGGGCTCTGCCGGAGGGGCCACACTGAGTCAGAGCCCCCCACCCCAGGTACCACGGTGCCCCCAGCCCACATCGGGCCCCGTGATGGCAGCGAGGCCTTGCAAAGACTTGGTCTACGGGGAGAGGAATGAAGCAGGCATGCCTCGGAGATGAGAGGGCGGAGGCAAGGGTGTGAGGCTGCGAGGAGGACTTCCCAGCTCCCATGACGGCAG
>NW_011494625.1:1734040-1743688 GCF_000754665.1 Bison bison bison
GCCGTCCCTGCCGGCTTCCGGACCCTGACACGGTCCAACAAGCCCTTCTTCACCCGGGCTGAGTCGCTTCTTGTTTCTTGCCACCGAACCGTCCTTGACTAAGACACCTTACAACACAGCTGCTGGCTCGCCCCCGCCACCCACTCCCTCGTTCTTTTCTTCTCCCGGAATCTGTTTTCCCGTTTCTATTGAGACAGCCACACTGCACACACAGGGCCTGAATTTTCACTGGAACAAACGCTGCCTGGCCTGGGCCCAAAGAGGACAAGCAGCAACCCCGTGACTTAGCCACACAACAGGTGAGCCGCGCCGTGCCAGCACGCACACTGACTTGCCTCGGACCTGCTGGACTGACTGTGAGAGCCTCCTGACAACAAGCCGGACTGCCTGGGCCGGAATTCCTCTGGACGTTTGCAGCAGCCATAGCCTGAGAGCCACGGGAGGCGCTGGGCAGCCAGGGTGGAGCTGTGTGGGGGGAGACAGGTCGGGGGTAGGCTGTGTTCAAGGGAACATTCTTCATCCCAAATCACTCAGAACTTCAGCCATGAGATTAATGGTTGCCGTGGCAACTGATCAGCCCGGGAGGCTTCTCACAGCTCCTCAGAATGAGTATGTTAGTCGCTCGGTTGTGCCTCACTCTCTGTGACCCCCATGGACTGTGGCCTGCCAGGTTCCCCTGTCCATGGGGATTCTCCAGGCAAGAATACTGGAGTGGGTTGCCATTTCCGTCTCCAGGTCACCTTCCCGACCCAGGGATTGAACCCATGTCTTCCGTGTCTCCTGCACTGGCAGGCAGGCACTTTACCACTAGCGCCCTAAGGATGAGGGGACCCTCTCTAACATGCCAAGATCTGCCACGGGCCAAAGTTGTCTCTTGCGTTTTGGACAAAAATAAACTTTCTTTTGCACATTCTATGGGACTTTTTGGAAAATTTTCTCTCCTGAAGAAATGCCACATTTTTCTCTTGGTGTTTATCTGACACTACACAATTCGGCTATTCCCTCAAAGAAGAAGTTCCTACCGCCTTGGGGGCATTTTTCTCTCGTGCTGTAGTTCGGGGGGCATGGGTCTGTTTCAGTTACTTCTCTTCACTCAGTCTTCCTCCCCTGGCGCCCCTCCCTCTCCTCCAGCCCTCACTCACTCCCAGATGAGACACTGGGCATCACGTGGTTCGCAGATTTGAACGCATCCTTTTAGGAGCACCTCCAAACGAAACGATGCCCTCTGGCAAGCATTCTGCTCTAACAAGTGGCAGGTCCCCCTCCCCTGTGGACAACGCACAGCCATGAGAACCACGAGTCACGAGACTCAGTGAATCCAGGGCACGTCCTTCCCTGCAGCCTGCTCTTCGAGGGACCGCCTCTGAAATAAAGACTGGTCCTCCACGTGAGAAAGGGCACAGACACGTTCTTTTAGTTCATTTGCTTCTTTCGCTTGGTTTTTTGGTTGATTTGCCGAAGTGGTAGTGACTGTATTATACAGACCTAACTCCTACAAGCACATGTCTCCATCAGCGTGAATAAGCAAAGGACTTCCCTGGTGATCCAGTGGTTAAGAACCCACCTTCTAGGACAGGGGAGGCGGGTTCAATCCTGGTTGAAGAACTGAGATCCCACATGCCACCAGGAAGCTCAGCCTACACTCCGTGACTGGAGAAGCCCAGTACCACGGCTGAGACCCAACACAGCCAGATACATAGAGACTTCTTAAAAGAAATAAAACAATAATTATGGGCACATGATTAGAACTGCACCCATCATGCTTGTTTTTGACATGATGACTACAGAAACTGGCACCACAGGAGGAGGAGAAAAAGCTGACTGGGGTCACAGACACCCTTGGCTTAAGGGGCCCTAGACCGACACCACCATGCCCCTGTCCTTACCGCTGGTAATCGGTATAAATAAATCAGCTGTGATTTATTTTGCTGATGTATAAATGCATGGATTTTATGTTCCATCTTGTATGCCATATAGGCATTCCTTGGTGATATGTAGAATTGCTTTTGTCAGCTTTGATTAAATAGCTCATGGTTTTATGTTTCCAATAAGAAAATATATCTGTGAAATACCTTTATTATTGAAAATCCTGCAATAAAAAACAATCCTGGTGCCTGTAAAAGTTTCTAGCTATTCTTTTCAACTATCAAAGCAATTATTTTTTAACTCAGTTTTTTGATAAGCCAAAGTTTCTTAGAAATGCAAGTATGATCTTAATAGAAAATAGGGTGTACTGTGAAATATCAGTTAACCAGAACACCCTTTCTGGTTAAGCAAGCATTAGATACAGCAGAAGCACAGGGGACTCGGCTATGGGAAGGGTGCCTGCCGTCCATCAGGGCACCACGGCCTGAGGGAAGTGTTCCTTGCAGAGACTCTGGTCCTTCTGCTCTAACTCTCTGTGAACCAAGTCACACCTGCCTTCTCTCTGGTGTAGGAACAGCCCACCAGAAGGAAAGACCCTGGGTTCAGATGCTCAAGCCACCTTCCTTCAGTGCGAAGTCACTAATAATTTCACCAATATAGAAAGATGGTTCCCATATATTGTTAACTAAAGCATCAGTTTGGAAAACAGTAAGAATTCAGTTTTGTAAAGGGTACACCCCAGGATTGGGTTAGAGAAAGGGGTTGGGTGACAAAGGCAGGCTTAGGAGAAAGCACAAGGAGATGGTTGCAATGATGCAAAAATGAAAGTGATTTGGACCAGCACACGGAAGAGAGGGCTAAGTGCAAAAATTAGTTGCATGTTGATTCGTTGGATTGCAGGTCACTGAGATTTTCATGGAGGTTACCTTAAAAACCTTATTTGGGCTCAAGCGCACCTCTCATTCACTGGAACTGGATTTTAGCCATTGCTGCATAAGAGGAACTGGCCAGTCCGTTTTATCAGTCAGCATGGCCGCCACCTCTGTTGATAAACCGCAAGCTTATTTCCCTCTCCCTCTACTGCCCAGGGACTTCCCCGGTGGCTCAGATGGTGAAGCATCTGCCTACAACGTGGGAGACCTGGGTTCGATCCCTGGGTTGGGAAGATCTCCTGGAGAAGGAAGTGGCAACCCACTCCAGTATTCTTGCCTGGAAAATCCCATGGACAGAGGACCCTGGTAGGCTACAGTCCATGGGGTCGCAGAGTCGGACACGATGAGCAACATTTACTTTCTATTTACTACTGCCCAGCGCAGATGGGCTCAGCATAGTCTCTGGAACACAGACTGACAGAGGCTCCATGCAGCACATGCTGCACAGCCACCGCCACGGCCAGGAGGAAGCGTGGTGAGTTTATCGCTTCTGCTCACATGTAATTGGCAAAGCAATACTCGTTTCCTTAGTCGGTTTGGTTAGCAGGAGTCATTGCCCCAGATAACACTTAACTGACAAAATCCAGTTTCAGAACCGAAGAATTTGACGTCTCCATTAAGAAAATGCCGCTAGAAAGACTCAGATCTACTCTGATAGATAGAAAGCGTATGTATGTGAATGCACATGCATAGGTGTGCTTGTAGAAAATACAGACGATGGAGTTAAACGTTTACGGAGCCTGGAGGGACCCTGCAGGAGAATGTTCTGAGTAAATACTTCACAGAGGCAGAGCTGAGCACAAGAAATGTGGCTTTGAAACCAGATAGTCTTGCCTGTTACTCTCTCTGAGACTTGCCAAGCTAAGTTCTCAGCCACTCAGCCTCAGGGTCCTCATATGTGAAGTGGATACAAAATCTACCACGCGGCTCTTGTAAAATAAAGTACCCAGGGACATAATAGGGAGTCAGTGAATGTTAGTTGCTGTTTATTTTGCTTTGTTCAGTAAAAAACAAACAAAAAAAAAGCTTTGTGATTATTTGCTTTGTCTTTTTTTTCCCCTAGGTCACACCCTATGGCATGTGGGATCTTAGTTCCCTGACCAAGGATCAAACCCCTGTCCCCTGCAGCAGAAGCAGAGTCTTAACCACTGGACCATCAGTGAAGTCCCTGCCTTGTCTCCTATAAAAGGGCATATATGAACACCCCTACTAATCGACATTTCTCATTAAAAGGGTACTGATTACTAAACATTTCATTTAAAATGTGCATTAGCATTAAAGACAGCTTCTCTCATTTTCTTTTACTAGATGATTCTAGCTGTGTTCTCCCAGAGGAAATGATTCGATTGAAAGGTTGGGAGAGCAAGTCTGCCTTCATCAACGAAGCCTTGGAATCGTGAATGAGTTTTACCTTCAAGAACTTTTTGTTTATACACTGAAATATTTCACTTTGGAAACTGAGTGCTGAATCTGAAGACCAGTCAGCAGCGTGCTGATTTTCTACTCCAAGTTGTCCCAGGTGTTAAAAGATGTTGTATGGTCCTACACCTGCAGCTGATATCTTCATTCCATTTCAATTAGTCCTTTTGTGCATGTTAACACCCATCCGTTCTTTCACACAAGCTGATCCTTCAGGCCCTGAACACCCCTCCCCTACAATTTTTTAAGCAACGAGTTTCAATTGCCCGTTGCAGTTTCGACCCGTTCCCTGCCTTGTGGGTGGTTGCTGCTGCTGCTGCTAAGTCGCTTCAGTTGTGTCCAACTCTGTGCGACCCCACAGACGGCAGCCCACCAGGGTCCCCAGTCCCTGGGATTCTCCAGGCAAGAACACTGGAGTGGGTTGCCATTTCCTTCTCCAATGCATGAAAGTGGAAAGTGAAAGTGAAAGTGAAGTCACTCAGTCATGTCCGACTCTTTGCAATCCCATAGACTGCAGCCCACCAGGCTCCTCCGTCCGTGGGATTTTCCAGGCAAGAGTAAGGATGTGATATCCACCTGTAGGAAGATGGATTCCTTGGTTCTTGAGATGATACATGAGAAGCAGATCCAAATGAAAATACTTTCTGCCCTGGGTCTCTTACAGTCTTAGAGATGCTCGCTTCAGTTCCTGAAAATGCACATCTGAATCTAGAAGGAGCATCTGTCTCAGTCAAGACCCACAGGGATCCGCCTGGAGCCATGGTCGACAGGCCAGCACCTTCCTCCTGCCAGCTCACAGGATGTCCCAGACTTTCTCTGCAAGTGGCCCATGGAGAATCTTAGTCTCTGATGTTGTTGAGAAGCTGAACATGTGTTACATGAATATTTAGTTTATGAGAGAGATAGCAGAAAACATCTCTTTTCTGCCCTCAAGTAGTAGAATTATGGCTATGTTTTTATTTCCATCCAAAAATTCACATAACATTAAAAAGGAAATGTAACACAGTAATTGAAACAAATTGGAAATTTCTATGGCCATAACATTTATGAGTTCAAATTTCATGTGAGCACATGGAAATAGTTAGTGAGCATACGTTGGCAGCATCCAAATTACACCTAATAAAATGGCCACAGAGAGAAAAGTAACGTAAGATGATTTACTTATCCTACCTAATTCGCTGTTTTATTTCAATCCGTAACTATTCCCAGTCAACCAAATGCCACCAGTCTGTTCACCCTGAATTGTTGGTAATGGCTGCTGGTGCTATCTGTTTGCTCGTTGGTAATGTTTTCTTTGGCTGGTCAGAAATTTAGCAGGTGTGAAACGGAGTCCTGTTCCCTTTGCAAGCTTGTTGGTCATCAGGGCCGAGCTAAGAAAGATTCGAAAGATAGAGAGCAGTTGCACTCAGCTACGCAGTGCTCCTGTCTACACCGCAGATTAAATCTGCGGGTTTGCAGGGGGGGGAGGAGGCATGGGCCAGCTGCTCCCTTAAGGAATGAGAGAAATGCCCTGGCTCCCTGTGCCGCGCGATGACCCCCTGGAGCAATGGCGAGGCTCACGGCCTCTCAGTGGGCCCTAGGCTCCTCTCGCTCCTCTGTCTCCAGGCTGCATCCATGACAACCTGGGCTTGTCACCGTTCTCTGTAAAAGCTGGATGTTCCCTCTGCGTGCGGGCACACACACGGAAGTGCACACTGGCGATCCCCTCACTTCACAGACACCACGCGATGAAGAGTGAAGTGTCTGGGGGACCGGTGATATCTGTGGAGTTCTATCATGACAGGAGACCGGGGCCTTTAACCTGTCAGCTCTAAACCGGGGTGAGCGATGCCCATCCTGCCCACCACGTGCAGGAGGCGTGAGGATCCAATCCAAAGAGAACGAGAGGAAATACGCACACGTTCGGGGAACTGTCCGATCTCACCCAGATGTTATCCAGGAGTACTGAGGCCTGGGATGTGCAGTGAGCTTCAGATGACTGTTTAGCCGAATTCACTACAAACATAGAAAAGATCTACTTGGTGGTGGAGGGGGCGGTGACGATGCTTTGATGAAGCAAAGTAACTGGACGATGGGATGCAGGCCTCAGGGTCCCTCCTCTTGGGATCACCCCGACCAAGAGCCAGAAACTCCATCTGTGAAAGCTCATAGGGGCACGTCCCTGGTGCTCCAGTGGTTAAGACTCTACACTTCCCCTGCAGGGGGCATGGGTTCCATCCCAGGGCAGGGAACTAAGATCTCACATGAAGCACAAAATGACCACGAAAAAAAATAAAGAAGAAAAGAAAACAAGCTTACTAGGCGGTGCGCCTGGGCGTCCCGCCCACTGCCCCTCTACGACTGCTCTGCCCCCCTCCCATTCTTTCCCCCCCTTCCACTCCCCAACCCCCTCTGCCCGCTCCCAACACTTGCACAGAAGCCGTCAGGACCACAGCCCCTCCCCATCCTCTACTTTATCTATAAGCTCTTTCAACATGGAGAGCTAAGCGGGGAACTTGGGTCTCCTCAACAGACTCTGACAGGGGGCCCACAACTGAGGGGGAAGGCCGGCAGGAGAAAGGAAAGGGCTCAGAAGCTCCCCCAAGTCACCGAAGCCAAGCTGGGGAAAACTCCCCGTGTCTCCTTTCAGCCACAGGCCCCAGATGGCCTTATGGGCACGTCCCTGCCCGTAGGGCAGTCTGGATTCCTCATGAACCGACCACCCACGCGTCAAGCCCAGCAGATAGGTGGGCGGGTGTGAGGGGCACATGGCCTGGACAGCCTCCTCGCCCACCTGTCCTGTGTTAAAACTCTAGCACCCAGAAGAATCTGAAGCCTCGGCGTCTGGGCTGTAAGGACAATAAGCTCATTTCAACCCTGCCATTCCTCGGCCAAGAGTGCTTGGCCCTCCGTAATAGATGACCTTTTGTTTCCTTGAGGGTCGGTCAGTGGCGTCACAAGAGTCCAAGAGTTGGACACAACTTAGAGACTAAACCACCACCAGGCTTCCCTGGTGGCTCAGATGGTAAAGAATCTGCCTGCAATGCAGGAGACCCGGATTCGATCTCTGGGTCAGGAAGATCCCCTGGGGAAGGGAACAGCTACCCGCTCGGCTCTCTTGCCCGGAGAATCCCGTGGTTGAGGAGCCTGGAGGGCTACAGTCCATGGGGTCGTACAGAGTCAGACACGACTGAATGACTAATGAGATAGGATTCGGGTCCTTGTGCCTCACTGTAAAATGCCGGCAGCTCACCACCAGCCAAGAGCTGGTGTGAATTAATGCTTACCCTGGGTCAAATGATGGGCCCAAATCTCTGAAACCTCGGCCCTCAGAGGGAAGGAAGCTTCACCCGGAGAAGATGACACATAAAATGGGTCCCTGCCCAGAAGAGCTTACACGGTAACACGTCCACGGGCAGGAGAAAAACATGTTTTCCCCATGCGGCATGTTGCTGAGATCTTGCTCTTAATGGCATAAATCTTTGTAAATCCTCCAGATTGAAAGATGAAGCAAGGGAAGCGAGCGGGTGAGGCAAGAGGCATTTCAGGCTGCCTGTGGGTAACGAGACAAGCCTCGGGGCAGGAGGGACCATGGAGGAGGGCCCATGAGGGGCAGATGCTGCTGGTGCTGCTGCAGAACCCCTCCTTCTGCCAGCCCCTCTGAGAGCCACCAGGCTGTCCAGCCTGGCCTGGCCCACCTCTGGGCACCTCCCTTTCTCAAGAAGAGCTGCCAGCCCTCTGATGAGCCAGGGGCTTGGGTCAGCAGTCTTCCCGGCACCTAACCCCAAACCAGGCACACGGAATTCGTGCACAATAAACACAGATTTTGAGAACAGATCAATTCATTAACACGCCTGCAGCATACAGCCCTCCCCGAGGAACTTTCATTCCAGGACAGATGTGAGACGCATCCCTTGGTCACTTCTAGATGTGAATGTCTTAACTATGTCACACGCCCAGCATGTGATCACTGAGTTATGGTTCCGTTCAAGCTGAAAGGAATCTTAGATATCAGCTAGTCTGACCATTTCCTCTTCCACATGAGAAATCTGATTGATTCTATCAAGTGGGGGAATATCTTAATTACTTGCGAAAACAAAACCTTAGTAACCTGAAGGCAGATCATTTCCCCCAGGGCTAGCATAAGGACCACAAACATCTAGCCCGACCTGTTGATGGTTCTCATTAGGAGGGTTTCTCTGGGTGTTTACATTGGAAATTCTACAAGGTCAGGGAGTACATTCTGAGTGAGAAAGAAATCAGCTTAAATTTTTCTTTTTTAAGGTTATAAGGATATACCTAGCAGTAGGAGCACCACCCTTATGGCAGAAAGTGAAGAGGAACTCAAAAGCCTCTTGATGAAAGTGAAAGTGGAGAGTGAAAAAGTTGGCTTAAAGCTCAACATTCAGAAAACGAAGATCATGGCATCCGGTCCCACCACTTTATGGGAAATAGATGGGGAAACAGTGGAAACAGTGTCAGACTTTATTTTTTTGGGCTCCAAAATCACTACAGATGGTGACTGCAGCCATGAAATTAAAAGACGCTTACTCCTTGGAAAGAAAGTTATGACCAAACTAGACAGCATATTCAAAAGCAGAAACATTACTTTGCCAACAAAGGTTCGTCTAGTCAAGGCTATGGTTTTTCCAGTGGTCATGTATGGACGTGAGAGTTGGACTGTGAAGAAGGCTGAGCGCCGAAGAATTGATGCTTTTGAACTGTGGTGTTGGAGAAGACTCTTGAGAGTCCCTTGGACTGCAAGGAGATCCAACCAGTCCATTCTGAAGATCAGCCCTAGGATTTCTTTGGAAGGAATGACGCTAAAGCTGAAACTCCAGTACTTTGGCCACCTCATGCGAAGAGTTGACTCATTGGAAAAGACTCTGATGCTGGGAGGGATCGGGGGCAGGAGGAGAAGGGGACGACAGAGGATGAGATGGCTGGATGGCATCACTGACTCGATGGACGTGAGTCTGAGTGAACTCCGGGAGTTGGTGATGGACAGGGAGGCCTGGTGTGCTGTGATTCATGGGGTGGCAAAGAGTCGGACACGACTGATCGACTGATCTGATCTGATCTGAGCAGTAGGAGTGAAGGTCACTCAGTTGTGTCCAACTCTTTGCAACTCTATGGAGTATACAGTCCGTGGAATTCTCCAGGCCAGAATACTGGAGTGGGTAGCCTTTCCCTTCTCCAGGGGATCTACCCAACCCAGGGATCAAACCCATGTCCCCACATTGCAGGCAGATTCTTTACCAGCTGAGCCACCAGGGAAGCCCAGGGATGTACCTACCAGCAAGCACGTCTTTAAAAATTCTTCTAGGGCCTTCCTTGACGGTCCAGTGGTTAAGACTCCACACTTCCAATGCAGAGGGTGAGGGTTCAATCCCTGGTAGAGGAACTAAGATCCCACATGCCCCCACGGCACAGCCAAAAAGAAAAGTTTAAA
>NW_011494625.1:1743788-1744160 GCF_000754665.1 Bison bison bison
CCCAGGGATTCTCCAGGCAAGGACACTGGAGCAGGTTCAGGGGATATACTCCCTGGGATTGAACCCACATCTCTTACATCTCCTGTGTTGGCAGGTGGATTCTTTACCACTAGCGCCACCTGGGAAGCCCCTAGCAGAAGCCAAAGGTAAATTCAGTATCCCTGCCTGCTGCAGAGGCTCCCCATTTTGTGAGATCTGACAAACACATACAAATAGTCCCAACAGAGCCAGATGCCAGGAAGACTGAAGCACCCACTCCAGCAGGGAAATGATGTTCAGAGAGAAAGCAG
Source organism: Bison bison bison (assembly GCF_000754665.1). NCBI lineage: Eukaryota > Metazoa > Chordata > Mammalia > Artiodactyla > Bovidae > Bison > Bison bison. Next base: position 1,744,079 of record NW_011494625.1, read on the forward strand.
ACTGGAGGCCCTGGGCCCGGCAGATGGAGAGGCAGGACGCGACCAGGCCGTGAAGGGGGACAGAGGGTCTCCAGGCAGACGG
>NW_011494625.1:1744260-1756497 GCF_000754665.1 Bison bison bison
GAAGGACTCGGCATGGGCTACACCAGGGATGCACAGGAATAGCTTTTATTTTGTACCAAGGGCGTGCCAGGCACTTTTAAAAAACGGAATCGTTCAAGACTCATAGCAGCCAGTGCATCAGGCGCCTCCATTTTCCAGAGAAGGAAGCGGAACCTTGGAAAGATTAATAACGGGTCGAGTGAGGGTCAAGATGACACAACGCACACGGGGCACAGCTGGGCAGAAAGCCCCGAGGGGCTGGCTCCAGGGTCCCGCTTTAGCCAGCCCACGAGGCCGCCTTTCAGGGCGGAGGGAGACCACAAACCCCGTCTCAGGGCAGCAGGGCTGGGCCTGGGGACCAGGGAGGAAACAGGGCCACTGGAGAAAGAGGAAGAGGACAGAGGAGGGAGGGAGGGAGCACAGAGCAAGGGCTGTGACCCCGCTTGCTTCTAAGGTGGAGGTGACAGTGAGCGTCAGGGTCGGAGCAAGCAGGCGACGGCCAGGAGCAGCAGCAACCGATCGAGATCACGGGCCGGGGACTGAGGGGCGGAGGGCAGAGGGGGAGGCCCGGGCTAGGAAAGAGTAAGGGCCATCCCTTCCCCAAGACAGGATGAGAGGGAAGGAGAAGGCGGCGGAAGGGAGGGCGGAAGTGAGAAAGAGAGGGTCCCAGCAGCGCCGGGGGCTGCCCTTCTCAGCCAGCCCTGGGAGCACGTCTGCTCCCGGCCAGGAGGCGAGCAGGGTCAGCGCAGGCCTGAGCAGAGTGGAAACGATGTGGAGCAGCTGTCGTGGGAATCTGATAGGGAGCTAAAAATGGAGCTCAGGAAGACGGCCACGGGCGCGGCAGAGCCCGACGGCAGGACTGCAGGGGGTCCGATTACTGTGGGCGCCCCAGTCCCTTCATCAGAACCGAGCAGAGGGGGGTCGGGAGGGGACGAGAGGGCAGAAAGACGCGGCAGAAGGCCGAGAGGGAAAGGGAATCCGAAACTTTTGAGGACTTTGCCAAAACAGCTAACATGGACTCCAAAACACCACGGGGAGGGAGGCAACGCGTGGCCAGGAGGGTCCAAGACGCGCAAAGCTGGGAGGGCTCGGGGGCCACGGGGAGGGCGCAGAACAGGCTTGGTGGGAAGGCGGGAACAGGGCGATGGAAGGACAGCTCTAGAGGGCATTTCAGAGATGACGAGCTCACAGGAGGCAAGATAAGGCCCGGGTGTGGCCGTGTGCGAGGAGAGAGCCCTGACGGAGGAGGGGAGGAGAGCAGGGTGGGTGTGGGGCCTGGGGAGGACTGGAGCTTGTGCAGACACCACCTGCCGAACGCACAGCAAGGGAGGAGGTCAGGCTGAACCAGAGGGCCAGAGAGGAGCTGGCGTTACTGGGGATGCACAGTGCCATTTCTACTGCAAGTGGCACAGGCAGTGCTGCTCCCGCCCAGCCCACGCCTAGAATGAAAAAGCAAGTAAAACAGGCTTCCTAGAGTTCTCCCCGAGAGGCTGGGACCCGGGAGGAGAGAAGGGAAGCCAGGCTGCGTAAACGGTATAAATGGAGGGACGGCCCACGGGTGTCGGCGGTGGGAGAGCCTCAGATGTAGGGAGCGTCTACTTCTCTGACCTTCTGCCTTAAACAAAGCCGACCCATTCCTCTCTCCTGTGTCCAAAGCTCAAGATAAAAGGGCCTCCGATCATCCCACCCGCGAACCACAGCATGAGCTCCAGACTCCGCGGCTGGCTTCTTCGTCAGCTGCTCCAGGCCTGTGGGAACCATCTCCCGCCCAGCCTAAGTTCACCCTTTTGACTTGATGTTCAGCCACGAGGTCATGTCCGACCCTTTGCAACGCCATGGACTGCAGCAGGCCAGGCTTCCCTGTCCTTTATCTCCTGGAGTTTGCTCAAGCTCATGTCCGTCGAGTCGCTGATGCTGTCCAACCATCATCCTCTGTCGTCCCCTTCTCCTCCTGCCTTCAATCTTTCCCAGCATCAGGATCTTTTCTAATGAGATCGGCTCTTCATATCAGGTGGCCAAAATATTGAGGCTTCAGCTTCAGCATCAGTCCTTCCGATGAATATTCAGGGTTGATTTCCTTTAGGATGGACTGGTTGGATCTCCTTGCAATCCAAGGGACTCTCAAGAGTCTTCTCCAACACCACAGTTTAAAAGCATCAATTGTTTGGTGCTCAGCCTTCTTTACAGTCCAACTGTCACATCGATACCTGACTACTGGAAAAACCATAGCTTTGACTAGACGGACCTAGTCAAAGTCAGGTGTGTCAGCAAAGTGATGCCTCTGCTTTTGACCTGGAAACAGGTTTTGCTCACCTGATTTGACCCTGGTCCTCTCTTGAGCACAGCTTTAGACTCACTATGGCAAGAACCTTCGGCCGCACCGCCCTTGCCTGCTTCAAGAGAACATTTAATAAACGTTTGGCAGTGCTTAGCACCTGCAGGGCATGGGCTGAAGAAGCCCGTGGAAGTCATTCAGTTCCTGGGTGACTCCTCTTATAACATTTCCACCCAGCAACGTCCCCCGGCTACTTGAGTACATAGAGCCAGGAAACCCACTCCGCGTGACACCGTCCGTCTCGCCACTGGGTGGCTCTATTGAAAAGTTTCCATTCCCTAATCTTTCTTTCCATCATAGCCAAGTACCTGGATTTTTAAAAAAATATTTATTTTCCTGATTTGGCTGCACCAGGTCTGTCACCATTTAGTTGCAGCGTGTGAACTCTTACTTGTGACATATGAGACATAGTTCCCTGACCAGGGCTCGAACCCCAGGTCCCCTGCATTGAGAGTGTGGGGTGTTAGCCACTGGACCACCTAGGAAGTCCTGTTCCTTCACAGTCATGTAAAACAAGCCACATTCCTTTCCCATCTGATAGCAATCTGAAGACAAGGAGAACATCTCAACAGAGCATCCTGCTTCCAGGAGAAATAGCTGCAATTCCGGACACCTCTTCTCATAAGACTCGGCTCTGGCCAGCTTCCCGCCTGTGTGCCCCGCGTGACCAACGGCAACACTGCGAGGGGTCTGCCTGGGGCCGCCAGCTCCCCAGCGCCAGCCGCGCGGTAACCTGCTGAGACACCTGTGCAGTCCTGTGTGCAGTGTCCGTACCATTCTCATCCCCACCACGCACCTGAAAACTGACGCAGGAAGCAGCAACACCCTTCCCAGTGCTCCCATCAGCAACGGAGCCGAGAGTCAAGTCCAGGCAGCTGGACGTACCCACACCCCTGTGCCAGCCGCTCTCAAACTTGGCAGCTGCTGCAATCACCCTGGGAAGTTCTAAAAACTACTGAGACCGGGATCCACCCCAGAAGCTGACTTTACTGGACACCCCAACATTCCAAAGGTGTCCGGGTGACAGCAACGCGCAGGCGAGGTGGATGCCGACTCTGTCGTGAGAGCACAGCACCCCCAGGGCAGTCTGGCTGGTGCTAGCAGGGCTGGACTAGAGAGAGGGGAGCAGTGGAAATTTCCAAGCTTCCCCAGTGGAGGATAACTCAGGGACAGGCCCAGACGTGGGTGACGAGAGCCAGCCTTGCAGGGAGGCTAAGTGAACACTCAGCTGGGGTGAGTTCAGAGGCACTGCAAGGCCCTCGTTCTCAACAACGACAACAAAAGACAAGACAAGAGCAACAAGACGCAGACCCACTCCTGATGGGACTCGCAGCCTCAAGGGGTTCCTCCGGGAAGGACTCCTGTGGGTAACAAGGCCCACCTTGGGCCCAGAGCCACCGTCTCCTCCTCTTTGCGACCCCACGGACTGTAGCCCGCCAGGCTCCTCTGTCCATGGGGATTCTCCAGGCAAGAATACTGGAGTCGCTTGCCGTGTTCTCATCCAGGGGATCTTCCTGACCCAGGGATCGAACCCATGTCTCCTAAGTTTCGTGCTTTGGCAGGCAGGTTCTTTACCACTAGCACTACCTGGATATTTCTTGTTCAAGCAGGAGGGTGCTTCATCGGTTAGAGACTGCCCATCGGGTGTTGGTTCCCTGACGTTTCTGGAAGCTCCCACATCCATCTGTTCCTTGGACTTGCTCTTCCCTGGATGGCAGCACAGCGCCAGGACACAGGACGGTGGTGACCCTGAGTTGCCCGCGGGGAATGGGGGCCCTTTTCCTCCACCCCCTCCCCTCCTCCCAGAGCCCGCCCCACGCGCCGGGGGCGGGGACTCCCCCACCCCCAAGGCCATTCATATTTAATGCAAACATCTGGATGCAAATTGATTCCCTTTTGTTTTACTCCCTTTCCTCTCAGACCCTGTCTAAGTAAACCGCCTTTCATCCTGGACAGACAGGTGCTTCCCTGGGCTAGAAACGCACAAAACAAAGACGGCACTGCGTGCAGCTTGGAGCAGATCCTACAGCTCCAAACTCCGTATTTTTAGGATATCCAAACGGGAGTGTGCCTCGGCGGCATTTACCCTCTCTCGAGGTCACGGTGACTCGTGGAAGTCTCAACCCGGGAGAGGAATTTTGCAAACGGGGATAGACTATTAGTAGCCTGAAAGCCCCTCAATATAATCTGTTCCCAAACCTGTAAATCCTCTTTCTCTAAAGATGAGAAAAAGTGGATGGTTTGGCAGACAACTTTGTTCCCGTCCCTCCGCAGTCTATGAACCTGGCTATTTTTTGGTCTGTGTTGCCAAGACTGAGGTTCTGAGGATTTAAGGAAAAGGGGAGTGGGAGAAAAGAGAGCAAGAAAGGCAAATGCTGATATATTTATATATCTGTTTGGGATGGCAAAAGAATTGGTAGGTGCTTGAGGAATAAAAAAATTGAGCAGATGTGGGATATTTATTAATGAGCTAGTTACATTTCAGGTAAGGACCGTGAGGCTAATGTAGAGTTCATTCACTATAAAAGGTATAGAAAATAGAGGGGCTGACTAGGGCTGCATTTGTGCAAAGAAAAGAGTAATGGCTAAGAAGCCATCCCAGGCAAATGTCTGTTTACTGCTGACTGCATTTCATTCCTTGCCTCTTTGTAAGTGTGTGTACATACACACGCACACACAAATTCAGGAGCTATGAGCATAGATTCTCTATTGTGCGAATGGTGTGCGTGTGTGCGTGTGTATAAACAATGTCAGTAACTGGGGCCAGAGAACAATTCTGTTGACGTGTTTCTTCCTAAATCCTCACAAAACATCTGCAAGGACAAAAACACCATAAATCTTTAAGAATTGCTTTTGAAATAACAACACTAATTCAAAAAGATACATACACGCCTATGTTCACTGTACTGCAGCATTTACAATAGCCAAGATATGGAGACAACGTAAATACCCATCAAAAGCTGAATGCATAAAGATGTGGGATGTATCTTACAATGGAATACTACTCAGCCATAAAAAAGATGTAATCTTGCCACAGGCAGCCACATGGACCTTCAGCATATTATGCCAAGTGAAATAAGTCAGATGGAGAAAGATACATACCATACAACTTTACTATATGTGGAATCTAAAAAACTAATAAACAAACAAAAAGCTCAAAACAAATCAAAAAAATAAACAAAAACCCCTGAAAGGAGGATATATGCTGGTATCAATAGTTACAGAAGACAGAGCAGTGGTCACCAGAGGAGGAGAAAGGGGAAGGACAGAACGGATGGAGGGGATCAACTGTCCTTATGACGGATAAGGGCAGTTCAGGGGAAATGAAATGATGCCCAAAGGAAGGATGTATAATGACATCAACGAGCATGGATGACACTTCCCTCCACAGGAGTTTCCTTCTACAGCAAGACTTGGCTCAAGTGGTACCCAGCTCGTGCTGTGGGACTCACAGAAACCAACAGAAATGCTAACCTTGCATAAGGATCTCTTTTTGCTACAGTTTAGTGGAATCACAGTAGATCACTATGTTGTTTGAAAACTACACGAGCAAAGCCTTGTATCACCTCCATAGGGTCGTCAAGAAGAATCCATGATGCTGAAAAGACTCATGGAGAATTTTAACTCTCTCACATGGAAGCTAGTATGAGAAATACAAGATGATGATCATAAAAATCACTGTGGCTAGGAAAAGAAAGGATGGCCATCATATGCAGTTTGAAAAACCCTTCTAAATGTGACGTATCAGAAACATTAAAGGTATCATTTTGGGTATATTTACTCTAAGAGGTAAAATTCAGCCAGTTCTTTTGGACTGATGGAGTGGCCCAGAGGATATTGGATTCTCAGCTACAGGCATATCTGAATCTAGATGTGTAATTTGTATATTTATCAACAGAAAATACAAGTTTTAGAACAGCGGTCCCCAACTATTTGGGCACGAGGGTCAAGTTTCATGGAAGAAAATTTTTCCATGGACCTGGTTGGGGTGGGGGAGGGTGAATGGTTTCGAGATGCTTTGCGTGCATTACATGTATCATGAGCTTTATTTCTGTTATTATTACATCAGCTGCACCTCAGATCATCAGGCATTAGATCCCAGAGGTTGGGGACCCCTGCTTCAGCAGGTTAAAGCGAACACTGATTTAAACCCTGACTACCCAGTCGGTGGTAAGCACCAGCAACAGCAGCATCTCCTGGGACGCTGTTCAAAATGAGGAATCTAGGATCCCACCCAGACCTAAAGAATCAGAATCTGCATTTTTTTTTCCCCAAGATCCCCAGGGGATTCATACACACATGAAAGTTTGAAGATTTTTTTGCAGTGTATCGGCCAAAAATTCACCCCAGGGGATGTCCCTGGTGGTCCAGTGGCTAAGACTCCATGCTCCCAAAGCAGGAGGTCCGGGTTTGATCTTTGGTTAAGGAACTGGGATCCTACATCCCGCAACTATGACCCCGTGTGCCACAATTAAGACCTGGCAACATAAATGAATATTGGGGGAAAAAAAAAAAAAAAAAACACCTTACCCCAAACCCATCACGGGGTGTTGGAAAAAAGCCTCAGAGCCAACGAGGGTATTAAAGGTTGGATGAACAGTTGACAAAAGCCAACTGACTTTTCCAGCTAACCTCCTAAAATAAGTCGTTAGTCCCATTTCTTATATGGTGTATCATCCTAACACTTCTAGCTACTTTGCACTAACTTTTGTGATGAATTCTTTCAGAAGTTTGCTATTTTCTCCTAAATTATGCAATGTGATATTTGGCCACTGTTTCTTGCTTCCCTGGTGACTCAGATGGTAAAGAATCTGCCTGCAGTACAGGCAACCCAGGTTGGATTCCTGGGTCAGAAGATCCCCTGGAGAAGACCATGGTAACCCACTCCAGTATTCTTGCCTGGGAAAATCCCATGGACAGAGGAGCCTGGTGGACTGCAGTCCACGGGGTTGGAAACAGACACAAGTGAGCAACTAACATTTATGAACATATACTGAACATACATGCCTCTAAGTTCGTTCTATACAGACACATCTACACTTTTTGAGGACCGTGTACTTGGCAGGCTTCCCTTTTGCCGTTTGCTGTCCGTGCCTCACTGGCGTATGTTAACACGGCCACTGACACTCCTTTTCAGGGCTGGATAACAACACATCCCAGCTGCTGGGCTGGACCCCTTCCCTGTTTGGGGCATTTCTGATCCTCACTGTTACCAACAGAGGTGCTGTGGATCTTTCTGTGCACATCACTGATTTCCCCCTTCTGAGTTGTTTCTTGGGGGGTTCTTGTTGTTTAGTCAAGGTCATGTCTGACTCTCTTGTGACCCTGTGAACTGTAGCCTGCCAGGCTCCTCTGTCCGTGGGATTTCCCAGCAAGAACACTGGAGTGGGTTGTCATTAAGACCCAGTTCCTGACCTTGAGGATCTTTCAGGAGTTGTGGGATGCAAAGATGGCAACACCCAGGGTCACAGAGCTGGGCAGGTGCCGGGCAGAGGTGCCCCAACGTGCTGGGCTCTCCCTCCCAGAGCACTGCCCTCCCCTGGCTGCCCTGCTCACAGCTCGGGGGCTGGCCTTCATGAGCTGTCTCTCCGGGTCCGTGCCTCCTGACTTCCCAGAGGGCTGACTGGTGGGGGACTCCAGGAGGAAGTGGGCGAAGGGAAGGCAGGAAGGAGTGGACTGTCCCTGGAGGCCACAGGCTGTCAGTTCATATGCTCCTGACCAAAGCTTCTGTCTGGTGTCTTCTCCAGGTCCCAGAGCCCCGTGTCCATCTCGCCCCTCCAGGCTCAGAGCCGGCCACCGTTTCCCCATTCTCGCCCAGGCTTCTTCACCTTCCACCGCTGATTTCCTATAACCCTGCCTGCACCTCTGTCAACAGTCTGTCATTCTCCTCAATCACCTATTCAGGATGCGCCTTCTGTTTGCTGCCAGGAGGCTGAGCGGTGTTCCCAAGGGCTAGGGACAAGGGATGGGGACGGGGGATTCTAACCAATGAGGGTAGTGTGTGACAGTCTAGCCAAAAGTGTCTGCTGAGCTACAACCCAGAAGGCAAGGACATGTGACACAGGCCTGGGGTGGGGGAGTTGGGGGGGGGGGTGATGGATGGGGAGGCATTTTTTTTAAAGGATTATTTAAAATATTTTTGGCTTAAAATAATCGCCCCTTTGTAAAAGATGACCGCATCCAATAATAACTGGGGAAGATTGCTGCATGTCTTGCTCAGTTTCACCCAGCATTTTACTCACAGATGCCTATCAAACTCTGTCTTCAAGACAACCTAAGAGGAGACAAGGAAGCGAGCTCCAGGTCCTTAAGCAGGAGCCCTAAGCCATAGGGATGGCACTGGGCCATCCACACACCTGCTCACTCTGTTCACCAGCGAGCCTGCGACCTCAGCTGCAGGTCACAGCCGGACTCTAGTATCTGCCTGTCCCACAGGTTCCTGGAGTTTTCTTACCGGACACACAGGGAGGGAATCTTCCTGACTTCCACCCTCAACCCCACCCTTGCCTCCCAGGCTCACCTTGACATCTTGATTGATGACAGCTGGTAATCGGCTCCTCAGCCAGCCTGTGCTTCCTGGTCTCTACGAATGCTCCCCCGGCTCCCTTAGGAGGGACACAATCTCCTCCACCCTGAGCTCTGGCTGCGCCCTGCCCCACATCTCCAAGCTGGCACCCTACAGGGCCCCCAGAGGGTACACCCGGTTTGACGCCCAAGGCCAACTGTAAATTTTCATTATCAGCTAAAAGCAACCATTTTTAAAGTTTTTAGGGGGAGAAGTTTATTTGTAAAGGGGGAGGCAATAAAAACCATCATTTGATAAAATTCAGGAGTCAATTCTAATTTTTTTTAAATATGGTAAAAACCTATATATCAAAAACCAACAACAAACATGATATTAAATGATGAAATACTAAAGTTATTCCATTAAAATCTGGACTGTGACACAGATGCCTCCCTTTCCAAAATTATTCAGTCTACTTTTACAAGTTCTCACTAAAGCAGTAAGACAAGAAAATTAGCTGAAGAGCATAAACACTAGAAAAAGATATGGATGTAGGTATATATGACTGTACACCTAGAAAACTAGAGATTCTATTTTTAAAGCCTAGTCTAAACACTGAGAGAATTTGATGAGGTAGCAACATAAAACAAATGCATAAGATTCAAAAGCTCTTATCCATGCTAGCAATAACTAGTTCTAAAAGGAATGGAGGGAAGTCCCCGGTGGTCCAGGGGTTAAGAATTCACCTTGTGGGTTTGATTCCTAGTCAGGGAATGAAGACTTCCCATAAGCCTCATGGTACAGCAATAAGTAAGAAAATAAATAAGAGGAAAGGAAATGGAGTTGCAGGATGTTAATACACAAAAGTCAGTAGTTTTCCTTTTCTTTTTAATTGTCTGCTCAGCTTGCAGGATCTTAGCTCCCTAACCAGGGATGGCACCCTCACCCCATGCAATGGAAGCACAGAGTCTTATGTGAGAATCACCGCTAGGGAATTCCCAATAGTCTTCCAATATGCTGGCAATGAACAAATGCAATATGACATTAAAAACACGGTGCAATTTACATCAGTATATCAAAATGATATACTTAGGCAAATCAGATGAAATATGTACACGATCTATAGGGAAAGCTACACAACTCAGCTGAAAATATCAAAATAGGGCTAAATAAATAGGAAGATATTTTATGTTCATGGATAAGAAGAATCAATATTGCTAAGATGTTGGCTTGTCCCAACTTGATCTATAGGTTCAATGCAATCTCAAACAAAATCCCAGTGAGTTATGCTATGGATATCAACAAACCAATTCTAAAGTTTTCACAGAGAAGTAAAATACCCAGAATAGCCAGCACATTAAGTAAGAAGAACAAAGTTGGAAGGCTGACACTACCTGATGTCAAGACTTATTACAAAGTTACAGTAATTAAGAGAGTGTGGCACTGACCAAAGGATAGGAACTAACGGAAAAAAGGAACAGTACAGAGAGCCCAGGAACAGAACCACATAAATATAGTCAAGCGATCTTTGACAAAGGTGCAAAGGTGATATAATGGCACAAAGACAGTCTTTTCAACACATGGTGCTGGAACAACTGGACATCCACATGTAGAAAATAAATAAACAAATAATGTAGACACAGACCTTATGCCCTTCACGAAAATTAACTCAAAACAGATCCCAGACTTAAATGTAAGACACACAACTATGAAACTCCTAAAAGACAAATTGGGGAAAACCTACAAGATCTTGGGTGTGGCAATGATACAACACCAAAGACACATCCATGAAAGGAAGAATTGATAAGCTGGACTTCATTAAAATTAAAATCTTCTGCTCCATAAAAGCAATGTCAAGAGAATGATAAGATAAGCCACAGACTGGGAGAAAATATTTGCAAAAGACATATCTGATAAAGGACTGTTTCCAAAATAAACAAAGAACTCATAACTCAACAGTAAGAAAATAAACAACCTGATTCAAAAGGGGGACAACTTACCAAGGGAAATATACACATGGCAAACAAGCACAGGAAAGCATGCTCTGCATCACATCCTCAGGGAAGCACAAATGAAAACAACAAAGACGCCACTACACCGCTCCTAGAGCAGTCAAAACCCAGAACACCGACACCGCCAACTGCTGATGAGCACAGGGAGCCAGAGGAACTCTCGTTCATTACTGACGGGAACGCAAAATGGTACAGCTACTCTGGAAAACAGTTTGGCGGTTTCCTACAAAAGGAAACATATTCTTTCCATTCAACCCAGAAGTCACACTCCATGGTGTTACCCACAGGAGAGAAAAACCTAGGTGCACACAAGAGGCTATATGAGGTTGTTTTTATCACATTTATCCATGACTGCCAAGGCGTGGAAGAAACCAAGATGTCCTTCAGTGTGTGAAAGATTCAGACGATGGATTATCGTTCAGCACTAAAAGGAAAGGAGGGCTTCCCTGATGGCTCAGACAGTAAAGCGTCTGCCCGCAAGGTGGGAGACATAGGTTCAATCCCTCGGTCATGAAGATCTCCTGGAGGAGGAAATGGTGACCCACTCCAGTACTCTTGCCTGGAAAGTCTCATGGATGGAGGAGCCTGGTAGGCTTACAGCCCGTGGGGCTGCAAAAAGTCAGACATGACTGAGTGACTTGTCATCACTTGTCAAAAGGAAATGAGCTATCACGCCATGAAAAGATATTGGAGGAACTTAAATACATATTGCCAAGTGAAAGAAGCTGACCTGAAAATGCTACACCCTACCCGATTCCAACCATACAGCATTCTGGAAAACACAGAACTATAGTGACAACACTGTGGCCACCTGATGTGAAGAGCCAACTCATTTGAAAAGACCCTGATGCTGGGATAGACTGAGGGCATGAAGAGAAGAGGGCGACAAAGGATGAGATGATTGGACGGCATCACTGCCTCAAGAGACACGAACTTCAGCAAACTCCAGGAGATGGTAAAGGACAGGGAAGCCTGGTGTGCTGCAGTCCCCGAGAACACAAAGAGTCAGACGCAACTTGGTGACTGAACAACAATGGAGACGTAAAAAAGATTAGTGGTTGGCCCAAGTGAGGGAGGGATGAACCAGTGGGCATGGCATTTAAAGGCAGTGAAAATACTCTGTATGATACCCTAATGACAGATACATATCATTACCTCACCAGCCAAGCCCACTGATAATCCCCAGGAAATAAAATACAGACTCTGGTAATAAAGTGTAATCTTTTCTTTCCCTCCATGTTGGTGTAGCTTCACTGCTCACAGCGGGCTGCATGCAGGGAAATGGCGGCGCCAACCTCCTCTCAGCGGCACACGACACATCGATTCAATATGGCTGCCGAGGGGAGGCTGGGGCCCGCGCAGTGGAAGTGCGCCTGCGCCTCAGGAGCCCCGCCCCGCCCCGCCCC
>NW_011494625.1:1756597-1776640 GCF_000754665.1 Bison bison bison
CGCCCTGCCCGCAGCCTGGCGGGAAAGTGAGTGCCCTGGAGCCCTGGCTTGAACCTCCCCAACCCTCTGATGAGAGCAGGACACCTTCCTTTGCTCTGAACCAGGCTTGGTCTTGTCCTGTTGGTGTGAGTGACACTGGGCAGGAAAGCCCTTGTTGGAGCCCAACTCCAAAGGGTGGCTGAGAGTTTGTACGTTTGTCTAAACCCATAGAATATACTCGCCAGTGGAAAAGAATCCGCCTGCCAATGCAGGAGACACAAGAGACGGGGGGAGAGTGGGGTATGACCCCTGGGTCGGGAAGATCCCTTGGAGGAGGAAACGGCAAACACCCCAGTATTCTTGCCTGGAAAAATCCCGTGGACAGAGGAGCCTGGCGGGCTACAGGCCATGGGGTTGCAGAGAGTTGGACCCAGCTGAGCACGTGTGTGCACGTAGAACGCGCAACAGCGAGCTCGGTGAACCCTAACGTAAACCACGGACTTCGGGTGATTATGATGTGTCAGTGTGTAGCCATCGATTGTAACAAATGTACCGCTCACTTAGGCAGTGTTGACAATGGAGGAAGTTATGCACAGGTGGGGGCAGGAGAACCACCGTAAATCTCTGAACCTTCCACTGAATTTTGTTGTGAACCCAGAACAGCCTTAAAAACATTGTCTTAACAATTAAAAAAATAACAAGTAATCTTATTCATAACGGAGGAGAAAACAAAATACCTATGAATTAATATAACAAGAAATACAAAACTTTAAGCTAAAGAATTTTATTAAAGGACCTAAAACAAAATGATCCTGGTTGGGAAAACATCCTCAAAGGTAACATAGTGATTTATTAAGAATTCTAATCCAAACGCCAAGAAAATGTTTACATGCTGGATAAGTCATCTTAATATTCCTATGGAAGAATAAATGTGCAAAAATTGCCAAAAACATTTTAAAACAGAACTGGTGAGAGAGCTGCCTTTCCGTGTATTAAAACTAATTTTTTAAAGCATACTACACTCTACAGAATTGGCACAGGAACACACGTATGGGGCAAAGAAAGAGAGCAGAGAGCCCAGAAGCAGAACAAAACGGTACAGGAACCCAGAGTGTGATAAAGGAAGCACACCAATTCAAGGGTGGGGGAGACGAATTATTTCATAAATAATGTTGGGACGACTAAGGAGCATCTGGAAAAAGTTCAAACACCCTGTTACCATACCACATTAAAAAATAAATTTCAAGAGAAATTGAGTTTCAAGAGTAATTGAGTTTTACTGTCAAAAACAAACAGTGAAAAATTAAGAAGAAAACACTGGGGAAAATATTTGCTTAAAATAGAGAAAGTCTTAAGCCAAACAAAAGTCTCAGAAGCAGGGCATTTCTAGTGACTCAGTGGTAAAGAATCTGCCTGCCAATGTGGGAGACACAGGTTCTATGCCTGGTCCAGGAAGATCCCACGTGCCATAGAGCAACTAACCCATGCACAACAGCTACTGAGCCTGCCTCTGGGGCCCGAGAACTGCAGCTAGTGAGCCCACGCATGGAAACTCCCGAAGGCCACGTGCCCGAGAGCCGTGCTCTGCAACCCAGGAAGCCCGCGTACTGCAACAAGGAGCAGCTCCTCTCATAGTGGCTACAGAAAAGCCCAAGTGCAACAATGAAGACCGAGCGCAGTCAAAATAAATGAACAAAATTGTATGTAAAAAAGATCTCAGAAGCTGAAAAAGAAAGACTGAGAGATTTAACTACATGAAAATTTTGCTATGGTGTCGTGGTATCATCCTGACAAAAGACCACAAAGTCAAAAACTAGACCACAAGCTGGAAGAAAATACTTGTATCATTATGACAGCCTCAGGGTGACTATCCCTAACAATTTTGATCCTGTAAATTAGCAATGAAAGGAGAAACAACCCCAAAAGTATACAAACAATAACATATGGATAGGCAATTCACACAAGAGGAAATGTAAATGGCCAGTACGTTTATGAAAAAAATTGTTCAGACTTCCTGCTGCTGCTAAGTCGCTTCAGTCGTGTCCGACTCTGCGCAACCCCAAAGACAGCAGCCCACGAGGCTCTGCCGTCACTGGGACTCTCCAGGCAAGAACACTGGAGTGGGTTGCCATTTCCTTCTCCAATGCAAGAAAGTGAAAAGTGAAAGTGAAGTCGCTCAGTCGTGTCTGACTCTTAGCGACCCCATGGACTGCAGCCCACCAGGCTCCTCCGTCCATGGGATTTTCCAGGCAAGAGTACTGGAGTGGGAAATGAGGTATCTTTTGACAAAGTTTACAAAATCCAACCTCTGTGAGAATGTGGAGAAATGGTCACTCTCTGGCGATGGTGTGATTTGTTGTATTTTTTGCAAATTAGAGTGTTTCAGTAAAAACTAAAATTAAAATTGGGCATACTTAGTAATCCCACTTTATCTTTTCTACAGAAGTAAAAGCTTCAATGCTCATATACATGGGGTTTTTGGTTGAAGTATTATTTATAATAGTAAAAAACTAGACATCATTGGAAAGACTATCCATAGAACTGAATAAAGTACAGCAAAGTTTTGTGCACAATATTTGCGTGGGTGCTGGGTTGTTACTTCAGTCCCGTCTGACTCTTTGTGACCCTATGGACTGTAACCCACCAGGCTCCTCTATCCATGGGATTCTCCAGGCAAGAACACTGGAGTGTGTTGCCATGCCCTCCTCCAGGGGATCTTCCCAGCCCAGGGATCAAACCTGTGTCTCTTATGCCTTCTGTGTTGGCAGGCGGTTCTTTACCACTAGCACCATCTGCACCTCACATGATTTCGGTCTTGATATACTGATCTGGGAAGACAGCCATGCTATGTTGTTAAGAGAAAGGGAAAAACGAATTGCAAAATAATAGGTATAATATGACACCTCTTCTTTAATATAAAACAATATGACATATGATTTGCATTTCTATGCAGTAGGAAATCAAAAAGTTCACATCCAGTTCTGCAAAGATGGAGAAGAAAGGGAGAAGATTTAATGTTTGGTTTTTTTAATGCTGAACTATATTGTTTAAAATTGTTTCGATCCACATGTGGTACTTTTATAATTTAAAAAAAATCATAGCAGGCCTAGAGAATCGTGTGCCAGGTAGAAAGAGGACTGCCTGTTTCTTATACACAAGATGAAGGCAGGGGCACCAGCTGCGCGGGCGGGGAGGGGGCAGTGAACGCCGTGGGCCGCCTCCGGGCTTCAGATTCAGGGGGCGTCCAGACTTGCCATCCTGCCTGGTGTCAGCAGTCAGTGTCCTGTGGGGTCCCTCAGCACCAGGCCACCAGCCCTGACTCACCAGGGCAGCGCCCGAGGGCCTGTTTTTCATCCAAGGTCATCATCTTCACTCCCAAGGTCACCCTGTGGACGCAGGGCCTTGGGCCTCCGGGTCTCCCTTTGGCTTAATGTTCCTCTTTAAAGAAAAAGTCAGCTCTTATAAATGGCTCCAACAAACTCAAACTCATGTTATGAAATTCCTCTTAAGAAATAAATAATTGAAATGTTGAGACTCAGTGACATTTGCTTACTCAAAGCTGCGTGTTGGTGAATGGCCTTCGGCGTACCCTTGACTTCCGTTTCTGAGGAATCGCAGGTCAACCTGCCACAAACGTGGCTCCTCATAAACGAAGGCAAGAGGTCAGAACTCACAACCGCACTCGTTTTTTAAAACACTAATTTTTTTTCCCTCCATGTTGCAATTTACTTCATCCCTGTGATTATTCACTTGTTGGATTTAAGGAGAAGGGAAATCTGAGACTCACAAAGAGAGGAGCCTTTTATGGAGACTTCCATCTGGGGAACAGATTTATGAGGTTTTCTGAGACCCAGAATAACTTTACTGTGATGAAGCACCAGGCAAGGCCACCCCGCCAAGCTCCGCACCAGCCCCCACCCCAGCCCCCGACCCTGAACGTGTGGGGCTTGGGGAAAATGAATGCAGAAAGATGCCCAGATGGAAGGATTCAGGAGGCATTACGGTCGAGACCTGAATAAAATCGTCCTTTCTATGTAGAGTGAGTGAAATAGAACTGAGCTATTCTTTAAGGGCTGATCTTTTTTTTTTTTTTTCTTCTAATGACTTCTCAACCATGCGGCTGCTCGATCTGAAATACAGGGAAGGAAGTGACAGGGTGCTGCGGCGGGGCAGCTGCCCATCTCGAGCAAACATGTGCAGGATGTCAGAGGGCACAGCAGTGCCAGGAGCCAGCACCGCGCCCGCCCGGGTCATCCCCCTGCAAACCACACATTGGCCAGTAACAGAAGAGCAACGGCTCGGCGGGACCGCCATGGAATTAAATGTGGCCGATTTCACAGCAAGATTCGAAGCAGGAAGCGACGTAGCTTTGCCACAAGTTTATTGTCAGAAACAGCTTTCCAATGTTTGGGGGGTTTTTTGGCTTCACAATACCGTATTGAAAGGGGACCCCAAAGTGCTCTTCTGGGAGAAACTAGAAAGCCTATTAACCCTGCCTGCTAAAGATGACAAGCAAAGTGAAGTGAAAGTCACTCAGCCGTGTCTGACTCTTTGTGACCCGCCAGAATACTGGAGTGGGTAGCCGTTCCCTTCTCCAGGGGATTTTCCCAACCCAGGGATTGAACTCAGGTCTCCCACATTGCAGGTGGATTCTTTACCAGCTTAGCCACCAGGAAAGCCCAAAGATACCAAAGAATAGGAGAAAATGCAGACAAAACTGAAACCAGGGCCTCAAACAGAAACAACAGAAGCCTGGGAATTCCCTGGCGGTCTAGTGGTTGGGACTCCGCGTTCTCACTGCCGAGGGCCTGGGTTCAAACCCCGGTTAGGGAACTAGGATCCCACAAGCCACAAACACAAAAACACAGCCAAAAAACAAAAACAAACAAACAAAATAGAAACAACAGAGGCCTGATCCCTAAGCTGGAAGTGGTGATAGCAGAACTATTCCCAGCAGCCAGAGGGTGGGCTCAACTTGAGTTGTCCATCCACTGGTGAGTCAACAGATAAAATGAGATGGATTCATACAGCGGAAAATGAGTCAGCCCAAAAAAGGAAGGGGTTCTGACACACACCACACCATGGATGAACCCAGAGGACACTACGGTCAGTGAACTAAGTCATCCCCAAAGGGCGAACACTGTATTAGTCTACCGACACGAGGTCCCTCCAGGTAATCAGATCCATAGAGACAGAAAGGAGAAGGGTGCTTGCCAGAGTGTGAGAGGAGGGAGGCTGGGAAGTGACTGTTTACTGGGGACAGAGGTTCAGTTTGAGAAGGTGAAAAAGCTCTGGAGATGGCTGGGGGTGATCGTTCTGCAACAACCGAATCTACTCAATCCCTCTGAACTGTACACTAAAAAATGGTTAAAATGGTAAACTTAATGTTATGCATATTTTAGCAGCAGAGAAAAGCAAACAAAGCTACCTGTATTTAACAAGCACGATTTGAAAATCTTCCACACTAAGGACACGTGTGCAAGCAAAGCCACACGTTGAAAAAACAGGGTTAATAATCCAGTTCAGCTTTGGCTCACAAACATCTCACTGAAAATGGAAGTAAGTCCACTCAACTCTTGCAATATTTTCACCCAAAGTTTGGAAGTTCCTAAACAGTACATGTTCCCCCAAATCTGAATTGCTTCCCTGCTCATTTCATTTCCCAATTCTCATCCTGTTTGCTTGTGACCAGAGGTATGTTTGCCAACCATCGATTCACATGTTTTCAGGGCAGCACGCTCACTCTGTATCAGATGTAACCTTGACCCCAAGCTCCTTCCAAAGACCTGAATCCAGTCCCCCTTCAGACGGAGGGGCTGGCCCGGTGAAGACAGGCTTCCTTAGGGTGGGAGACAGGGGCACACTAGGCAACAGCAAGTTAAAAATAAATCCAGTTCTCTTTAAGTTTCAGTTCATGAAACAGCGCACGGCAGTGAATGCTGGTGGGAAATGCTAGATCAGCGTGCATTTCAATCCTGACTCTGCCCCGAAACTCATTCTGTGATCTTGGGCAACAGCAAGTTTCTGAACCTTGTCCTCTGACTGCCAGTGGGGGAAATCATTGTAATTTCAGAGGGCAGAGTTCTCAACAGGAGGGACCGGGGGGAGGGAGAGAGAGTCCTGCTGAGCGTGGCAGGACAGATCATAGGTGGTACCACATCCAGCAGTTATAACATACTCCACACCAAAGACGGTCATTGTAATCAGAGCTTTGAGAGCATTTGATAAGGACTGGTGCTGAAGGCATCTAGCAGAACACCTAATAAGTAGTCAATATTAATAATATCAGCTCCCTTCAGATCTCTAAGCAAAAGGCTTTTGCAAAGTTCCTTCTGGTCGGAGTCTATAATTCTTTTTGCATTCCTTCAAATCTTCCCTTAAAAACGACATGGTTGTTTTTTGTTCAGGCACTCAGTCATGTCCGACCCTTTGTGACCCCCTGGACTGCAGCGTAACAGGCTCCTCTGTCCTCCACTATCTCCTGGAGTTTGCTCAGACTCATGTCCACTGAGTCAGTGATGTCATCCAACCATCTCATCCTCTGTCACCCCCATCTCCTCTTGCCCTCAATCTTTCCCAGCATCAGAGTCTTTTCCAGTGAGGCAGCTCTTCACATCAGGTGGCCAAACTATTGGAGCTTCAGCTTCAGCATCAGTCCTTCCAATGAATATTCAGGGTTGATTCCCTTTAGGATTGACTGACTTGATTTCCTTGCAGGCCAGGGGACTCTCAAGAGTCTTCTGCAGCCCCACAGTCTGACAGCATCAGATTGGCATACAGTGCACATGAAACGTGGGACTTAGCCTTCGTCACGCAGGTTTTCACTCATCACGCAGGTGGCATTTCTTGAGTATCTTCTGTGCGCAGGGAACCTGGGTCTGGCGGAGGCAGCAGCAACCAGAGCAGGAACAGAGGACTTGCTTTACAGGAGGCGGGCAGCCCCAGGTGTACAGACAGCCCAAGCCATGGAGGCGGGCTCACTCGCTGAGGGCCGAGATGACTGCAGGTCTCAGGGCAGGAAGCTTGGGAGCTTGTCTCCTGACACTCACAGTTGCAATGCACACTCTTCTGTACCTCTGGGTGGCTCGCAAGCAAACCAGACTGGCAGGGCTAGCCCAAGTCACTAGGGCAGAGCCCAGATATCACTCTTGCCTCGTTTTAAACCCAGAGCTGAGCTCAGGCCTTGCAGACAGGCAACTTCGCATGATGGCAACAAACAGAAGCATAAACATTAGCGGATTTAAATATTGGCTGAAGCATCTAACAGTGGGGTGACCTCAGTTAAGAACTTCACCTCTCTGGGCCACCATTTCCTCATCTACAAAATAGGAAGGAAAAAAAAAAATTTTGCCCTTTTGTGAAGATTAACTAGGGCAGAGCCCATAACACAAGACTGGTTGCTGTTAAGTCGCATCTGACTTCGAGACCCCATGGACTGCAGCACATCAGGCTGCCCTGTCCCTTACCATCTCCAGGAGTTTGCTCAAGTTCATATCCATTGAATCAGTGATGCCATCCAACCATCTCATCCTTTGAACACAAGGGTTAGCACATAGTAACTGCTCAATAAATAATAATGAATAAGCTCACAGCCTGGAGCAAGACCCAGGCTTTCTGCTTGCAGTAATAATATTCGCTAGCTTTCGCTACGTGACAGCTACTGTGCTAAAAGTCATGCATATATATGGGGACTTCCCTGGTAGTCAGTGGCTAAGACTCCTCACTCCCAATGCAGGGGGCCGAAGTTTGATCTCTAGTCAGGGAACTAGATCCCACACGCCAAAACTAAGGGTTTACATGCTGCAACTAGATTCCACATGCCACACTGAGGATGGAAGATTCCACATACCACAGCTAAGACCTGGCCCAGCCAGGTTAATAAACTTTTTTTATTTTTTAAGTCTTACATATAGAACAAGTGTCTCAAATTTCATTCTAATTTTATGAGGTGAATCATATCTTTTCCTAGATGGAAAAAACCAAGCTTGGAAAATGAAACCTCCTGCGTATGACCACAGAGCCAGGATTCAAAGCCCGGCTGTAGTATTGGAAACCACCACTGCATCTCACGGAAGGCAAGGTGGTAATCCCACTCACCAAGTGAGTGTGTCGGGGTAAGGCCCACTCACCTCCCTGCAAGTAGGGTGCACCAGGGTCCATGTCACCACGGCACAGTGTGTGCGAAGAGGCAGACAGTGCCAAGTGAAGCCTTCTGCAAAGGCATGGGTCCTGCTCAGACAACCGCAGGAAAGGCAGGCACGGCACACAGAACTAATCAGCTTAGAAATGTGTTTGCAGTATTACTTAGCCATCACGAAGAAGGAAATAAAGCCATTTGCAGCAACACAGATGGATCCAGAGATGACCACACTAAGGGAACTAAGTCAGAAAAGCAAATGTTATACAATATCACTTATATGTGGGATCTAAAATACAATACAAACAAATAGAATCTACGAACCAAAAACAGACTCAGACCTAGGGAACAGCCTTGTCTTTGCCAAAGGGGTGGGGGTTGGGAGCAAAGGACTGAGAATTTGGGATGTGCAGAGGTGAACTGCTACATACAGGAAGGATAAACAGCAAGGTCCTACTATACAGCAAAGGGAACTATACTCAACATCCTGTGATAAACCATAATGGAAAAGAAAATGAAAAAGAATATATTAATACATGTGTAACTGAGTCACTTTGCTGTATAGAAGAAATTAACACAACATTGTAAATAAACTATACTTTAATAACATTTTTTTTAAAAGCAAAAACCAAATTGAAGTAATGAAGACTATGTTGGGAATTTCCTGGCAGGCCAGTGGTTAGGGCTCAGTGCTTTCCCTGCCAGGGGCCTAGGTTCAATCCCTGGGGAACTAAGATCCTGCAAGCCACACGGCACAGCCAAAAAATAGAAAAATGTTCACAGATTAAGTGCTTTTGCCAGTGCTTAGGAGTTTACAAATGAGTACGGAAAGCTCTTGGTTTGAGAACAGGTCCCGACCATGTGCGTGGCGTGCAAAGTCCCCTTTCCGTGTAGACACGGTGTTTCCCTGGTTCTCTGCACGTGGGTCCATCTGTGCATGTCCACCGTGGTCTTGCCAGTCCATCACGGCCCCAGTCCTCCAAGTCCAGACTGACTTCCGTGTCCAGGATCAGGACCGACCCCAGGAAGTGTGGTTTACGGACCATCAACTCAACCCACAGGTACTTTTCATCTTCCTTGACCTCATCCAACGCTGCCCACTCTGTCACCCACCTGTAGTCTCGTGGGTTGCTCCAGACACCACAGCCCTGCCCGACACTTCAGGCCCAGAAAATGCAATCTCTTCTTCGCCTCATCTGGAAATCCTGGAGCTTCTGGGGATGTGCTTAGGATCCCAGTTCTTGTCAAATCCCCCAGAACGGGGGCCCAGCTTTGCAAGGTCTGGGGCTTCCCCTCTGAGGGCTGCCACGCCCCCGGGCAGCTCAGGCACCTGCTCTGAGTCATCCATCTCCCCCTGCCACCTTGACCTCGGCCGACTGGACCCCAAAGTGGCACCTAGAGACCGGCCTGAGACGGGCACTGTGATCCCAACTCCAGGCCCATCCTCAAACTAGACCTTTCCTGCTAAGGATTTTTGAATATAATGCACACAGATGGTCACAGGAGTTGGTCACAGGAAGCAGGGAGCGGGACAAGTAATGGCAGAAAAGGAGTCTCCAGGCAGCAGGGAGAAGAGCAAAGCAGCAGCAGGGCGAGAGGGAAGAGAGAGGAAGTTCCGCAGTGGCAGGTACCACCGTTTCTAGGGGGAGAAGAACTGGTTGCCAGGGAAACGCTCAACCTTGAACATCCTTCCCATCCCTGAGAGGCCTGAGGCAGCATCGCCCACCTCCCCTCTTTCTCCGGGTGTCCCTCCACCAAACCCCATCACTTGCAGCAACTGACCTTGGTCTCCACTCTTCACCTTCTGAAATAGCCCAGCTGACTCAGCCAGCAGCCTCCAGGGACTGCAGTCTGTCTGTGAGCCCTCGCATTCCACTGAGCCACATACCCAGGCCTGTCCTCAGAGCAGGCAGCCTGAGGCCCTCACCGGCCCCCAGGACCAGCTCAGGCCCCAGAGCAGGAAGACCTGAGCTCTGTGCTGTCCTCTGAGGCCAGTAGACAGGACCTGACCTGCAGTCATTTCTCATCCATGAGCTGATGAAAGTGGCTCGGCGCTCAAAGGCCCACCAGACATCACTGCCTGGGGCCACCCTCTGCTCCTCTGCCTGCCCCTCTCTGACCTCCTTCCCCCACCTGTACAATCTCAGGACCATAAGACCTACGTCATGTACGCCAGATCATGTCTGATGCAAAACAAGTGGGTCGACATGAAACCCTCTGTCAACGTTAAGACCAACCAAAGCAGTGGGCTTCCCAGGTGGCTCAGTGGTAAAAAGTCCACCTTCCAATGCAGGAGTCGCAGGAGACCTGGGTGCAATCCCTGGTTTGTGAAGATCCCTTGGAGGAGGAAATGGCAATCCACCTCAGTACTCTTGCTTGGAAAGTCCCATGGACAGAAGAGCCTGGCAGGTTAGAGTCCATGGGGTCACAAAGAGTCAGAGCAGGCTCCGGCAGCAGTGGCACCCCAGGAGTGAGTTACAAATGCAGAGTCTTAGGCCCGCCCAGCCCTACTAACCAGAATCTGCGTTTCAGCAAGACCCACAGGGGATTCATCTGCAATCAGAGACTGAGAAGTGTGATTGAAAGAAATAGGAAAACGCGCCTTACTACCCTCAATCCCCACCAGCTTTCCCCTCCTCCTCCCCACCCCCAGGAGAGGCACTGCCCCTTTCTGAAGTCTAGAGCTGGTGTTCCTAACCAGCTGGCTCATCAGAACCCCTCGGGCCAAACTCCAGGCCAGTTAGGTTAGACTGTCTTGGGAAAGGCCCAGCGTCAGTGTATTTTTCATTCCGCAGGTGCCTCTGATGCAGACCCCGGGGAAGCACACCCTACCCGCCAACTGCACTGCGGCTCCGTAACCTGGATTCTGTCGTCCCCTGGGGATTTTGCTCCCACACCACGTGCCCAGTCTCTCTCTCCAGAGTGGACCCTCGCTGCCCCTCTGCTCACTCCCTGCCTCCGCTTTATCCACTGAGCCACCTTCACATCTCCACCCCAGCTTGCTTTTCCCTTGGGCTCCTATCACTGTGCCCTGTCGCTCTCCCTTGACCAGAGTCCAATAAATATTCACGGACGTGACGTTTTAAGCTTGTGCTCCTGTGCTCAGTTGCTCAGTGATGTCCAATTCTTTGTGGCCCCATGGACTGTAGCCCACCCAGTTCCTCCGTCCGTGGGATTTTTCAGACAAGAATACTGGAGCAGGTTTCCATTTCCTTCTCCAGGAGATCTTCTCCACCCAGGGATCAGACCTTCATCTCCTATTTTCTCTCTTGCATTGGCAGGCAGATTCTTTACCACTGAGCTGCCTGGGGAGCACATTTTTAACCTTGCACATGGACGGAGCCCTCTTCTGGAGGTGAACCTCCCCTTGATCGCGCCCTTTTCCCAGCAACAGCCCTGCTTTCCTCCGGAGCCAATGATAAGCCAGCCTCCACATCCTCATTAGGGTACGCTGCCCTCGCTGAGCCAGCTCACCTCTGCCACTGCCTTTGCAGCCACACCCCAGCCTTCAGACCCTCGGCCAGGCCAGAGGACTCTGCAAAATGTGGTTCGTTGTTTACCCCCACTGCTTGGGGTAAACAAGGGAGGATTCTTCAAGGGGCCTCCAGTTTCCAGGGAACAATAGGTCAAGCAGGAGCCCAAAGAAAGAAGACAGGGTAGTTTGGGTCCCATCTGGGGAACGCCTGCCCTGGACTGAGCCTCTGAAGACAGCTTTTTCCTCTCGTGGAAGTGAGCTGGGAGGGAGTTCCGCCTGGACCCGAAGCAGGAGCCAGACGAGACCGGGAGAACACACACCGGCAGACCTCGCAGACTCCGCAGGCTGGGTTCCAGACCACACAATAAAGCGGGTGTCCCGAAAGGGCAAGTCACACGCGAGCTTTGGTTTCCCAGGCGTATGAGTTATGTCTGCACTCCACTTGTAGTCTATAAAGTGCACAAGAGCATGATGTCTAGAAAACCAGTGTACATACTTTAATTTACAATACTTTATTCCCTGGTGGTCCAGTGATTAAGTCCTCACCTTCCAGTGCAAGGGGTACGGGTTCAACCCCTGGTTAGGAGGCTAAGATCCCACATACCTCGCAGCCAAACAATCAAAACATAAAGCAGAAGCAACATTGTTACAAACTCAATAAAGACTTAAAAAAATACTTTAATGCTAAAAGAAAGCTAACCATCATCTGACATCACAGGGTTGACACAAACCTTCAATTAAAAAAAAATAATCACAGTATCTGCAAAGTGAAATAAAGTAAGCCTTTATTTCTTAAGGATAGAAGCCCCATGGCTCCATCCTGTAGCTGAACAAAGGAATCAGAAGCTCATTGGTCTGGGAGTCAGTGAGGGACACTGCGAGGGCTCTGTGACAGTCTCCTCCCTGCCACGTACGCCCATCGCCTGCAGGAACTGCCGGTCTGGAAGATAAGCCATTGCTCACGACCTAACCTTCAGTCACTTTACTCACCTAGGACGTCATCAGTGCCGCCTCCCTGCAAGGAGAGAGGAGCACAAAAGGTCACTAGAGAAACACACAAGGTCGTGACACAGCCCCTGACCCGAGGACCCCCAAAGTCTACAGGGGAAGAACAGACCACAAACAGATTACACAGCGATTGCTGTTGTTCAGCTGCTACGTCGCATCCAACTCTTTGCGACCTCATGGACTGCAGCTTGCCAGGTCCCTCTGTTCTCCACTGTCTCCTGGAGCTGGCTCAAATTCATGTCCATTGAGTCAGTGATGCCATCTAACCATCATGCGCTCTAACCTACAAAGTGCAGCCAGTGGTTTAACATAAAAAGGTAAGCAAGTAACCAACCTCTGGGACACAGGGGAGGGACCTACCCGGCGGCCAGGAGATAAAGTGAGGTTTTTGATCCTGAGGCCACCAAAGCCCCAAGGACGAAAGCAGGGACTCACAAGGACTGCTGATCCTTTTCATCTTTTTTTTTTTTCTTTCCACTCCCCATACATTAATTTACTGCAATGAGGAAATCAAAGACTACTGTTTTAAGGTTTTTGTCAAAACTCTGAAATGGTTGTACCGTTCGTTCCCACCTGTGACTATGAGAACGTCCTCTTCTGCAGACCGCCTCCTCCTGCTCTGACTCCTCCTCCTCCTGCTCTGACTCCGCCTCCTCCTGCTCTGACTCCGCCTCCTCCTGCTCTGACTCCGCCTCCTGCTCTGACTCCTCCTCCTCCTGCTCTGACTCCTCCTCCTCCTCCTCTGACTCCGCCTCCTGCTCTGACTCCTCTTCCTCCTCCTCCTCATCCTCCTCCTCCTCTGACTCCTCCGTGAACCTTTTCCTAGTTGCTGCATAGGAAATGGACAGCTCACCTTCTTACACTACAGGGTAGGTCGCCAGCTGTGACCGAGAATCCAGTTTCCTACAGAGACATGTTAAATGTGGCTAGGCTGCCTCACCCAGGCAGCTGAAACCCAGAGCAGAGGCAGGGTGTGGATGGTACTTTCCCAGATTCAGGGCTCTGGGAGGTATGTGGTGCTTCTGGAAACAGCACATCTCACCTGAGAGACCAGAACCCCGTCAAATCCCTCCTCTGCCAACACTGCACTGGGACCCTGGGAAGCTTAACTCACTTTCTGAGATTCTGCCTCCTTGGCGTCACAAGTTGGGGTTTCCAGGATATAGATGCTGAGATGGAGTTTGGCTTGTGGAGCATTTATTAGGCTCCCCAGGTGGTGCAGTGGTAAAGAATCCACCTGCTGATGCACTCGACTCGGGTTCCATCCCTGGGTTGGGAAGGTCCCCTGGAGAAGGAAATGGCAACCCACTCCAGTACTCTTGCCTGGGAAATCCCACGGACAGAGGAGCCTGGTGGGCTACAGTCCGTGGGGTCACCAAGAGTAGGACACGACTGAGCACGCATGCTGAACCTTGATACCTGCAGAGAATGGGGTGGAGCAGTCAAGTTCAGGCAGAAAGAGAAGCTGAACTTGGACAAAGGCTGAGCTGGTCCCATGGGGATTTGGGGAGCATATGTTGGTCCATCAGGGCTGTGGCTTGGTGGCCAGGCTTTTGTCCTCCTGCTGGGATCCACCCGTGTACACGGCCCAGGGTACACGTGACTCTGAACAAGAAGCTGATGGCTGCAGGCTCTGCTGACTGCATTCCTCACGGCAGGAGCTACAAGCCTTTCCTTGGAGGCCCTGGGCAGGGCACCTCCATGCCCACCAGTCTCGTTTGTAGGAGGATGATAATGGTAGGACCTACCCTATGCTGTAGTGATATTGAAATAAGCCCCGCATTCAGCACACAGCACACCTGGGACAGAGTGGTACCTGGTACCCAAGGACACACGTGCTGTGATTGGCAGTGGCATCACAAGCAGAGTAAGATGGGGGAAAGTGGTTCCCTTTCTTTAACTCATCCAGCACATACGAAAGGACCACATCACATGTCAGGCGCTGCTCTGTGACCAGAAGTGCTGGTCTAAGCTTCCATGCGGTTAACAGGTGGCCAGGGCTGCCCTCATCAAGAAGAGGACATTTGAGCCAAGACTCGAAGGAGGCGAGAGGTAGGTGGGGGAGCTCTGCGTGCCCTTTGGAGAGAGCGTGCCTAGTGTTCAAGACCAGGGGGCAGAAACAGCATGAGCAAGAGGAAGGCAGAGCTGAGGTCAGGGAGGTGATGAGACCACTTCTGGGTGGGGTTTTGTGCCGAACAAAATCATTCAGATGAAGTCAGATCTCACTGCCAACTCAGAGGTTCAGAAATGCAGGTGACACAGCCCAGTGATAAACAACACCCTGGGCTTTAATCAGCAAAACGAAGACCGTGGGAAACTCCATGGGGAAAATGACCTGGTTTCTTCAAAAACAAGCAAAAATTGAAAAATGGCAAGGAAGAAAAGGAAAAGGGGAGCTATAGATTAAACGCCAACACTTTGGCCACCTGATGAGAAGAGCCAACTCTTTGGAAAAGGCCCTGATGCTGGGAAAGATTGAGGGCAGGAGGAGAAGGTGGTGACAGAAGATGAAGATGGTTGGATGGCATCACCGACTCAGTGGACACGAGTTTGAATAAACTCTGACAGATAGTGAAGGACAGGGAAGTGTGGCGTGCTGCAGCCCATGAGGTTTCAGAGAGTCAGACATGACTTAACAACTGCACAACAACAAATAGATTAAAGAAGACAGGCATGTAAGTCAACCCTGCAATATAAACCTTATTTGGATCCCAGTTCAAGCAACCAAACTGTCTTGTCATCAGCATCATCAAAAGCCCCATCTTATGACTGAGAAATGTCAGTGCTGAGCAGAAAAGTACTGATAATAAGGAATTACCCTGGAATCCAACCAGTCCACCCTAAAGGAGATCAGTCCTGGGTATTCGTTGGAAGGACTGATGTTGAAGCTGAAACTCCAATACTTTGGCCACCTGACGTGAAGAGCTGACTCATTTCAAAAGACCCTGATGCTGGGAAAGATTGAGGGCAGGAGGGGAAGGGGATGACAGAGGATGAGATGGCTGGATGGCATCACTGAGTCAATGGACATGTTGGTGATGGACACGGAGGCCTGGCATGCTGCAGTCCATGGGGTCGCAAAAACTCGGACACGACTGAGTGACGGAACTGAACGGAACTGAACTGAACCCTGGAATGATTCAAGTGGCCACATGATCTAGGAAAGGGGGATGATGCATCTGGAATCTGCTGTGAGTTCAGGGCGGCCTCCATTCCCAGAGCTGCAGACAAGTATTCAGATAATAACTCTGCTTCACTTTCCCAAATTCCTGTCTGAGGTGAGCAAGGAGGCGCAGCCGCAGGCTACTCTGGTCAGTATGGCCAGCAGGCCCGGGAACATTCCTGATCTGGGCCGTCTCGCCTCCCTTCCTTGTTTTGCGTGAGAATCGAGAACTCATCAGTTCAGCCTCCGGCCGTGTACGGGGCATGAGACGTGGTCATCGCTCCCTGCCGTCCTTTCCCGGCTCTGAGGAAACGCTTTGTCGTCTGCTCAGATCTGGGATGGGGAAGTCCCAGCTTGGCTTCTAACTAGACCTGAAGACTGACTCTTCTCCTGACCCCTTTATGCTTTTTCTTTCTTTGAAAGAAGGTTCACTCACTGTCTCCCCTGCAAGCCGAATGCTCTGTGTGTTGGAAGGCGTGCCCTAGATTACAGGCCAGATTTTCTTAAACGTAGTAGGAAGGAAGGCAGTCTCTGAATTAGATGGTTTCCACTGGGCGTCCCCGATGGCTCAAGTGGTAGAGAAACCACCTGCAATGCAGGAGATGCAGGAGATGCAGTTTCGATCCCTGGGTCAGGAAAATCCTGGAGAAGGAAATGGCAACCCACTCCAGCATTCTTGCCTGGAGAATTCCATGGGCAGAGGAGCAGGCTACAGTCCATGGGGTTGCAAAGAGTCAGACACAACTGAGGAACTGAGCGCGCGCGCGCGCACACACACACACACACACACACACTGAACTTGCAATGCTCTTCCATTTGAAGCCAAGTTTGGATTTTAAGAGAATACAAAAATGTACCAAATGTTACCTTTTTTTGAATTTTGTAACATATGCTTTTTCCTTTTTAAAGTAATTTTATTGTACTTTGTGTTATTTAAACCTAAATTCAAGCTGATAGAAAAGTGTATCTAATAATGTGAATGATCATTATTATTCCTGGAGCTTACCATCAGTGAGAGCTTGCAGTCTCAGAAGATGCAGGAATATCACTCTGCTTTCTTTAAATCCTTAAGGTGGTTAATCTGGAACTATATTTATATTTAACCTAAATTATACCTACAACTGCTCTGCTGTTGAACAGGTAGCCACAAATGGCTAGCGGCTATTGAGTATTTGAAATACAGATGGTCAAAACTGAGATGTGCGGTAACTGTGAAAGGCACACTGAGTCTCCAACATTTTGCAAGAAAAAAATGTAAATTGCTTCAATAATTTTAAACATATTACATGTTAAAATGACAATGTTTTATGTATATTTGGTTAAATAAAATGTCATTAAATTTTTTAAAATGCAATAGATAACCGATACTGGATAAACTCTAATTTTCATCCATCAGAGGGAAAAAAGAGAGAGACTATAGAAATTTAGCTCCAATTCCAATTATGCTGCCTTAAGACATTTACAGAAGAACAGGAATTGGCGAGAATGTGCTTCATCCAAAAGCTCATTAAAGGCACTTAGTTTCCCTTTAGGAATCTGCTGGTTGGACCTCAGGGTTTAAAAAGTGAGTTTATTTTGCTCAGCCACGAACTGTAATTTGCATTTGGCATTAGCCTGTTAGAATGAGTAACTTCCCGCTTTCTTGCACCAAGCACATGGCTCACATTTTAACATGAAAGTTCTTTTCTCCACCGTCCATACCATTCTTCAAAATGGTAGAGAGAAATGGGAAGGAAATCAGGCATGGAAAAAAGAAAAACCCCGTGAAAAGACTGTCTCCGTGTCCAGAGTGGAGAGTTCCTTTCCATGCCTGCAAAACGAACATGGGAGCCAGCCCAAGAAATAGAACATCCTGAACAATTAGAAAATGCTGCATGCCTCTCCCCTCCAGGTAACGCCCATCTGAACCTCAGTATTTCTTGGGGTCAAAAAAAAAAGCCCAAGTGGAAGAGAGAAAATCCAGGTCAGCTGCAGCAGAAGAAAGCCTGGCCGGAAAACAAGTCCATCGGGACAGAGGGAGTTATTCAATCTGCAAGTCTGAACAAGACCCGAGTTCTTCAAAAGGGGGTGCAGCCTGCTGGAGACAGCAGTGGGGTGCCCTGGGGAATCTCAATCACCTTTTCTGAAAGGACAGCAAGGGATCCAAAGAGTTTCTGAGACGATGCACACTTCTCACACAAAACACAAACTTCTCGCTGCAAATCCACAGCTTTTCCAAGTGTATCAAAAATTAATTGGAAAAGTTGTACCTGGCCCCTTCTCTTTCTTTTGGGGATGTTTTATTAACCTGAAGTTTCTGAACATACTAGCCTCTGAATAAATAAAATAGGAGAAAGTCTATATAAAAGCAAGGAGAAAGTATTTTTACAGAAATAAACCAGATACAGATTCTGGGCTGCATACTTAACTGTTAAGGACACCCAGACACACAGAAGAAGTGGTGACCATTGCCACATCAGTGAAACTAAACGCCTCTAACAGCCCATGCCCTGGACTCTTGATGTTGTCCAGAAAGAGTCCAGTGTTTTCACAATCGCCGTCTCGTTCCTATACACAACATCCCCTGACCTTCCATTTTGTAACTATAGAAAAGTTGGATGCCGAAAGACTAACTGATTTGCCCCAGGTCACAGGTCATTGGCCAGGACCTGCACACCGGGCAAGCAGACAGAGCTCACGGGAAGGCAGCTACGCCTCACTGGGCACAAAAATCATATTTTAGTGTTTCAGCAACCATTTTGGACACGATCTTTCACCCCCAAACCACATTATAATAGAGCTGTCACTTCTCTTCCAAGAAGGCTCTTTGAAGGTGCAGAGTTCAACAAGCTCTTCCTTCACCCAAACAGGTTTGCCCAGCCCTCCCCGTCCAACAGGTGGGAGGAAGTGGAGGCTGGGAACCAGGACCTTCAAACACAGCCAACTCAAAACAGAGTCCAGCCAGCACCGCCGCAAGTTTCCCCACCCCGGGTATTTGACTGACTGCCACTGGGTACGTAAGGCAGGACCTTTGTGCTTGGTGTAAATGGCAACAAGCCAGTGAGGCCCCTAAGACACATCCTCCACATGCCGTAACACTGGCCCCTCGCTACAGGGCCCTTGGGGATCGCACCCCAGTTCTCAGCCCCAGCTGTCCTGAGCTGATGCTAGTCAGGGAGTGTGCCTCCCACCTCTGGGCCTGAGCAGACACACACTCCTGCTTATCCAGCGCACTCATCCTCCATGTTATCTGCTGCTTCTTCCAGGAAGCCTTCCCGGCCTCCCTAGACCACGCGTTTCCATAGTGCCCTGTCTCACTCCTACTATGGACTTTACGACAGCACCTTACACGGTAGTGTGGGGTGAAAGTGCTAGTCACTCAGTCATATCTGACCCTTTGTGACCCTATGAGGCTCCCTGTCCATGGAATTCTCCAGTCAAGAATACTGGAGTGGGTAGCCATTCCCTTCTCCAGGGGATCTTCTCGACTCCCAGGATCAAACCTGGGTCTCCCCCATTGCAGGTGGAGTCTTTACAGTCTGAGCCATCAGGGAGACTGTTGAT
Organism: Bison bison bison; assembly: GCF_000754665.1. Lineage (NCBI taxonomy): Eukaryota > Metazoa > Chordata > Mammalia > Artiodactyla > Bovidae > Bison > Bison bison. The sequence goes on from NW_011494625.1 coordinate 1,775,903, forward strand.
TTGTCTGTATCCCTGACCTAGGCCGTGTGCTCCGTGGGAGCAGGGGCCGGGTCTGCCTGGTTTTTATACCCCAGCACCTAGTGCAGTGCCTGCTTGTGGATAAATCATTGACTGAATACTTGCAATCAACAAGCAGGCATGGCTTACTGTTAGGGCAGGCTTGCTACTAGATTCTGAGGATGAAGAGATGAAGAAGTTATATCTTCTGTCTTCAGGTCAATTATAATCTTTTAATCTGTGATGCTTGCTATCTTTATTTTACAAAAACACAACTACCAGACTTCACTGGCGGTCCAGTGGCGAAGACTCTGTCCTCCCAAAGCAGGGGGCCGGGTTCCATCCCCGGTCAGAAAACTAGATCCCACATGCCGCAACCTGATATGGTGCAGCCAAACAAATAAAGGAAAAGGTCAGTTTTCATTCCAATCCCAAAGAAAGGCAATGCCAAAGAATGCTCAAACTACCGCACAGTTGCACTCTTCTCACACGCTAGTAAAGTCATGCTCAAAATTCTCCAAGCCAGGCTTCAGCAATATGTGAACCATGAACTTCCTGATGTTCAAGCTGGTTTTAGAAAAGGCAGAGGAACCAGAGATCAAATTGCCAACATCCGCTGGATCATAGAAAAAGCAAGAGAGTTCCAGAAAAACATCTATTTCTGCTTTATTGACTATGCCAAAGCCTTTGACTGTGTGGATCACAATCTGTGGATAATTCTGAAAGAGATGGGAATACCAG
>NW_011494625.1:1776740-1777802 GCF_000754665.1 Bison bison bison
CCGTGGAAGTCATTCAGTTCCTGGGTGACTCCTCTTATAACATTTCCACCCAGCAACGTCCCCCGGCTACTTGAGTACATAGAGCCAGGAAACCCACTCCGCGTGACACCGTCCGTCTCGCCACTGGGTGGCTCTATTGAAAAGTTTCCATTCCCTAATCTTTCTTTCCATCATAGCCAAGTACCTGGATTTTTAAAAAAATATTTATTTTCCTGATTTGGCTGCACCAGGTCTGTCACCATTTAGTTGCAGCGTGTGAACTCTTACTTGTGACATATGAGACATAGTTCCCTGACCAGGGCTCGAACCCCAGGTCCCCTGCATTGAGAGTGTGGGGTGTTAGCCACTGGACCACCTAGGAAGTCCTGTTCCTTCACAGTCATGTAAAACAAGCCACATTCCTTTCCCATCTGATAGCAATCTGAAGACAAGGAGAACATCTCAACAGAGCATCCTGCTTCCAGGAGAAATAGCTGCAATTCCGGACACCTCTTCTCATAAGACTCGGCTCTGGCCAGCTTCCCGCCTGTGTGCCCCGCGTGACCAACGGCAACACTGCGAGGGGTCTGCCTGGGGCCGCCAGCTCCCCAGCGCCAGCCGCGCGGTAACCTGCTGAGACACCTGTGCAGTCCTGTGTGCAGTGTCCGTACCATTCTCATCCCCACCACGCACCTGAAAACTGACGCAGGAAGCAGCAACACCCTTCCCAGTGCTCCCATCAGCAACGGAGCCGAGAGTCAAGTCCAGGCTGTACCATTCTCATCCCCACCACGCACCTGAAAACTGACGCAGGGAGCAGCAACACCCTTCCCAGTGCTCCCATCAGCAACGGAGCCGAGAGTCAAGTCCAGGCAGCTGGACGTACCCACACCCCTGTGCCAGCCGCTCTCAAACTTGGCAGCTGCTGCAATCACCCTGGGAAGTTCTAAAAACTACTGAGACCAGGATCCACCCAGAAGCTGACTTTACTGGACACCCCAAATTACCAAAGGTGTCCGGTGACAGCAACGCGCAGGCGAGGTGGATGCCGACGTCTGTCGTGAGAGCACAGCACCCCCAGGG
>NW_011494625.1:1777902-1778106 GCF_000754665.1 Bison bison bison
ACCACCTGATCTGCCTCTTGAGAAATGTGTATGCAGGTCAGGAAGCAACAGTTAGAACTGGACAGGGAACAACAGACTGGTTCCAAATAGGAAACGGAGTACGTCAAGGCTGTATATTTTCATCCTGTTTATTTTACTTATATGCAGAGTACATCATGAGAAACACTGGACTGGAAGAAACACAAGCTGGAATGAAGATTGCCG
>NW_011494625.1:1778617-1780037 GCF_000754665.1 Bison bison bison
CCGGGAGTTGGTGATGGACAGGGAGGCCTGGTGTGCTGTGATTCATGGGGTCGCAAAGAGTCGGACACAACTGAGCAACTGATCTGATCTGATCTGATATATATATATATCTATAAAAAACACACAGAAGAAGGAAATGGCAACCCACTCCAGTATTCTTGCCAGGAGAACCCCATGGACAGAGGAGCTGAGCAGGCTACAATCCATGGGGTTACAAACAGTCGGACATGACTTAATTAAACAACAACAGCAACAATTATACAGCATAGGGAACTATATTCACTAGTCTGTGATAAACCGTAAGAGAAAAGAATAATATATGTATATATGTATGTATCTGAATCGCTTGGCTGTACAGCAGAAATTAACGCATATAAATCAACTGTATTTCAATAACTTTAAAAAAGAAAACCACACATACACACACCACTACCCAATGGGTAACTGAGGAGACTGGACCCAGGGAGCCCTGGAGCTGGTTACAACCCGAACGAGGACCTCCTTCCCTTTGGTATCAGGGATGTTCCTGAAATGGTTAGACTCAGATAGGCTTTAAACGGCTGCTTCGTGAGAACTAACAAATAGATGGGAATATTCTAGGCCACAAAGTAGCACCATGCCTTGAGGCCAGCTAGATGGCCAGCACCGCAGAACAATGAGATTCCAAATGCTCATCTGAATAGGGACGAAAGTGGAGTGAGAGAGAGATGAGAGGAACACTCTGTTTTTCTTTCTTTGCAGCTGTCCATTCCAAAAAGGCTGTAACATACAGCAAATAACATACAGCCTCCACTCCTGCCACTTAAGCCATCAGAAAAGTGAACAGCCCTAACATCCTTGATCCTTCCTGAGTGGTTTTCTAAACTTGCCCCCACCCACCCCCTTATCCTGAGACCCTACTCAGTCGCTCTCAAAGTATGGTCCAGGGACCAGGATCAACGCATCACCTGAGATCTTGTGAGAAAGGCAAATTATCTGGGCCCTCCCTGGACACACTGGACCAGAAACGCTGGGGGGGGTTGCCAGGCCATCTGTGTTCTAAATGCCCCCCCGCCGCCGCGTGAGTGTGATGGGGTCTCACATTTGAGAGCCACCGCCTGGCTCTCTGTCTCCAGGGCGCTGGCTGCTCGCAGATTCTCTTGTTTGTTGATTTGGATGCCTAATCTATGTCTTGTCCTCTCTCCCTGGAGTGGACACGGCGGGACGACCGGGAACTTGCCAGTCTTGCTTGGAGCTGTGCATCTTCCGAGGCTGAGAACAGGCTGTCACGTCACGGAGCTCGGTAAATATTTGTTGAGCAAACAAACAAACCTTCCTCTTTCTGCTTGTTTTTCCCCCAATTTCCCGGGAACTGGCCATGAACAATCCCAGAAGGAGTCAAGCCACCCTTGTGAGTCATGTGGGCCAAGTCTGCTTATCT
>NW_011494625.1:1780137-1780406 GCF_000754665.1 Bison bison bison
GTCTGCTTATCTGTCGGCTGGCGATAAGCCTCCAAGGACAAGAGCTGCGACCCCATCTGGCCCCCTTCAGCCTTTCCCCCAAATCTCCAGAACTCGCTCACGGCCATCAGAATTCACTTTTCCAAACGGCAGAGTCGAGACATCGCGGGCCCAGCGATGGGGTGCGGGCTGGCAAAGGAAAGCCCTTCTACAGGGGAATCGACCCTCTGCAGCGCCGGCAACACTGGTGGTGGGTGAGAGCCTCCCAGCACAGCACCCCCGGGTGGCCC
>NW_011494625.1:1780506-1791997 GCF_000754665.1 Bison bison bison
GCCCCCCGCCCTGTGTGCACACGGCCACCCTCCCCTCCCCCCCATCTAGGGAAGGGAAGCCAGCCACTCACTACCGGGCATAAAATCCACCTCCAGCTTTCACGGCAGAATTGTTGAGAAGGTCCCCTGTTAGGTCAAAGTGGCCAGAAGGCCAGACCTTGGAGAAAGGCAAGGAAACAGCCTCATGGAAGGAAGGTACCAGCTGCCCCCTACTCGTGGGGCACTGCTGTACATGCAGTGAAGTGGGTTTTCCTTGTCTGAGGCTCAGAGAAGAGCCCTCACAAGGCCTCTGAGCCATCAGCCATGGACCTTGACCTCTCACCCAGCTCTGGCCCGAAGCCCTTCCTTCTTTTTAAACTAGCTCTTTTATACTGGGGTATAGCCCGTTAACAACGTTAAGATAGCTTCAGGTGAACCGCAAAGGGAGTCAGCCAAGTGCCGTGCTGTGCTCGGTCGCTCAGTCGTGTCCGACTCTTCTGCAACCCCCTGGACTGTGGCCCACCAGGCTCCTCTGTCCATGGGATTTCCCAGGCAAGAAGACTGGAGTGGGTTGCCCTTTCCTTCTCCAGGTAATCTTCCCGACCCAGGGATCAAACCCGAGTCTCCTGCTTTTTCTCTACCTCTGGGTCTCCAGGAAGTCATTCATGTACATGTATCCATTCTCCCCTAAAAGCCCCCTCCCATCCAGGCTGCCACATAACAGAGCAGAGTCCCCTGTGCCAAGCCTTTCTGGAAATTCACAAACGCACCGTGGGTCTTAGGCCCCTCCCCAGCATGGGTCAGGCCAATGGCAGCGTTTCAAGCAGGGAAGGAGAAAATGAATCTCAGGAGAGGGAAGCTGAGCGAGCTGAAGGGCCAGGTTAAGAGGAATCTGGGCTCCTGGCTTCCCCAGCCTCCTGCCCTGGGTCGCCACGCCCCACTTCCTGGGTTTGCCTGGGGCCCACCTGGACGGTTAATATTAACCCAGGGGGATAAGCACCCTTGCGGGTTCACGGGGCCTCCGAGGCAGGTGGGATGCTGACTCATTGCCTCTGCGGCAGCCACGTGTCTCCACAGCTCTTGGCAGGCTAGTGGGCTGGCTCCATGCTGAGCAAAGCAGGGTGCGGGCGGGAGGCCTTGGTTTTGCGTCTCCATCAGAGGGAGCAAGAAGGAAGTTCCCGAAGCGTCCCTTGATCGGCCCCCTGTGGCCCCCTCTACCTTCTGCATCTCCAAAGGTTTATCCAATTTTCCCCAGTCGTGTCAGCTCCCACACAAGGGAGGTGCGTGCTGTGGAAGGAAGACATAAAAAGCTCCCTGGCGCAAACTAGAAAGCTTTAACGTCTCCTGGATTGTAACGCATCTGCAGAAGGCTGAGCCCCTCCAGCTAGCTCCTGCAGGTTCCAGAAACAAGTCCAGTCTGCTCGGCCCCCACCCTCAGCCCTAGCCCAGCCTGCCCCGGGGAAAGGACCCGAGGCTGGCTTTACAGCAGGTGTGCCTGCGGGTCTCTGACAAGGATGGAGAAGCTGGGCGCCAGGCACCTCTCTTACTGGTCCCGTGTACCTCCCGCTGCAAACTGAGTTAAATAAAATGAAAAGGCTGTGTGCGCTTGAGGTTATGGAAACTGACAACTTTATAAACTTGGCACACGTGGAAATAACAGGAGAGCGTGGTTGGACCTACCGATGTAAAATCACGTTATTCTGAATGGAAGCACTCACTCCCAAGGTGGGGGGTCTGCCCTCCTGCTTCTCCAGATGCTTTAAAGCCCCCCAGATCCTGGCCAGGCTGACAGCTCTGGGGACACTGGCATGAACACACCCATCCTCTCAGCTCTGACACTCCCATCCCAAAGGAGCTTTGAAACCTCACTTCTAAGAAGGCCACTCTCCACCCTGACCTGTCAGTCGTGGGGGCTGGGCACGTGGCCAGGTAAGGGCGGGGGGTGGGGCGGGTGGGCATGCAGGCAGCACACAGCCAGAACGAATGCAGCTCGAGCCTCAGCCTTGAAACACCCGGGTGCGGCCTGTGGGTGCAAGCTGATCTTGCCTTCTGATTCATGCCATTATTAAATCAGCAAGTTGGACAAGAAGCAAAATCAGCCAGGGCCCAGCATTGGGCAAAAGCTAAAGAGTGCATGGCAGACTGGATGGGAGGGGAGTTTGGGGGAGAACAGATCCATGTCGGTGTGTGGCTGAGTCCCTTTGCTGCACACCTGAAACCATCACCACACTGTAACCAGCTACATGTGTGTGCATGCTTAGTCCCTCAGTCGGGTCCGACTCTTTGCAACCACATGGGCTTTAGCCCACCAGGCTCCTCTGTCCATGGGATTCTCCAGGCAAGAATACTGGAGTGGCTTGCCATTCCCTCCTCCAGGGGATCTTCCTGAACAGGGATCGAACACATGTCTCCTGAGTGCCTTACCTGGGCAGGTGGATTCTTCACTACTAAGCCACCTGGGAAAGTCACTAATCAGCCATACTCAAATATAAAATTAAAAATGCTTTTTAAAAAAAATAAAACCAAAAAAATTTTTTTTAACCTGAAGAGTGCGTGACCCAGAACACGTGGACAGACTGGATGGGTAAGTAGAAGGGGTGAGCGGCCCAGACAATGCTGCAAGTCCCTCCAGAGCCCGGACGCCCTGACGGCAGAAGCCTCGCTCCCTGTGGGCCACACTCGCCTCTCCAGGGAGATGCCGCTTCCCCCTGCATCACACCATTTCCATGCGCCAAAGCCAGCCAGTGGGGGCACTGACACCTCTCACCAGCTCGGACGGAGCACGCCGCTGACACCTGGCCCACAGGCGGGTGAGCTGCACGGGGGCCTGGGGCCTGCCCTTTCTGCCGTGACCCCTGTTGCAACAGTGGGTCAAAGTTCAGAAGCAGCCAGGTGAAAACGTCGGTCACAGGCTGCTCATCTCCCAGCAGATAAGCCCAGAAGGAGAGAAGACAGTTCACAGCACCCCGGTCCTCCCAGCAGCTTCACCTAGGAAACCCTCGAACCAGACGTCCTGGTGCTGAGCCCCAGTTACAACAGGATTCACCGAATTTTAATGTTTTTTTCCAAAATAAACAGTGAGCCAGTGCTTTATTTTTTAACACATTGTTTCAACATCCAGCTAAATTTTTTATTGAAGTACACTTGATTTAAAATGATATGTTAATTTCTGCTGTACAGCAAAGTGATTGTTACATACATATACATTTTTAATATTCTTTTCCATTATGGTTTATCACAGGATACAGAGTATAGTTTTCTGTGCTGTGCAGTAGGACCTTGCTGTTTATCCATTTCCAGCTGATTTTTTTTTGTTTTTATTCAATTTATTTAAATAGTAGCCCCCCCCCAAAAAAAAAGTGTTCACCCATTTCTTATTTTTAGTAAAATAAACCACCGGTCTGCCAAGGGGTGTTTTCAGAGATAAGGTCACAGAGGTTCTCCTTTAAGGCTGCTCATGGATCAGGGCTCGGGGTCACCAAACAAATCCTGTTGATCAGTGAGTCACCCCGAGCACCGGGTGCTGGCAGGAAGGACATGGGTGTCAGGCTCTTCTGAGGGGAACTGAACTTTGTCCCCCAGTCAAAATGTTCAGCTGAGCCCAGAATCGTCAGCTAAGCCTCCCGCAGCCCTCAGAGGAGGAGTTGTAACTGGGTTTAACTGGTTGAGAAAAAAGAGCAAGAGGGCACAGAAATGGCCCCCCAGACTTAATGAGCTTACAGTGGGGTTCCCCAGAAAAGTTAACAGAAATACAGAGCAGTCAGACTTGAAAGGTCTCCAGGATGGTCATCATTTAGGTGCAACAGGGGTGCTTTGGATTTTAAAAGACAGAAACAGGAGAAAATTCCGATGTCCTGTGGGTTTGGGACGGGCTCGTGAGAGACGGGACTGTATAGTAATGGGACCCAGCTGCCACTCTCCAGACCCATCCCACCCACCTCACGCTTCCCCTTTCCACAGCCCCCGGCCCCCGGGCCATCTCACCCACAATGTCCGCAACCGACACCCACAAATCTCTGTCTTCGGCCCAGGCCTCTGGGATCTGTCCCCAAGCACAGCACGGCCCCCCTGACAGAGAATCATCTGGTCCAAAATGCCAACAATTCTGGAAGCCCTGTTGAGACACAGCTCTGCCAACCCTCCCTCTCTCTGCTCCCCAAAAGCTCCTCTTTTCTCCACGAAAGATGGAGAGGCAGTCTCTCTCCATGAGGGGCAAGAGTCCGCAGTAGCATCTGTCACAGCTTACTGTCAGTGTCGCCCCAGGCATCTGGAGGCCAGGGCACCTGTCTTCTCCTTATGCCACCGGAACATGGTGCATAGCGAGGTCTCGGGGACTGATGTGCAAAGAGAAAAGGGTGAGCCTGACTCTGGCCAGAAAACATTATTACATTGAGGATAATACCGCCGCCGCCACCGCCACCCTCATCGCCAATTCACAGCATCTCCTATTTGTACTGCAATTAGTGGCGTTTCATATATAAAGAGCACAGCGTGCCCAGTATCACAGAGGACACGGAGTTTTACATGGATTGTTTTTCTGCTTCAGCTTACACAATAAAGATTGCTGCCAAGCCAGCACATCAAGGTCAAAAGAGTATTTCAAATACCAACAATAGCTCTTAACCAATCACACATGCACAAAAAAATCTACGCACTCTCAGTACATGTTCTGCCTTGTGAAAAGTGAGGAAAAAAAACATCAGCCAGAAGAAAAATTCTTGGAGAAATTGTTAAAAAAAAAAAAAAGAGAGAATCCCAGGAGTTGTCACCCTTTCTCTTGGCAAGGATGAGATGGCTGGATGATCACCCACTCAATGGACGTGAGTTTGAGCAAACTCCAGGAGATAGCGGACAGGGAAACCCGGCATGCTGCAGTCCACGGGGTCACAGAGAGTCGGACGTGACTGAGCGACTGAACAACAGCAGCCACTCAGCCACAAAGCAGTGAAAACTTGTGTAAAACATGTGGAAAGAAAAAGGTGAAACCTCCCTGGACTTCCTCAGCTCAGCTGACTTACTCGTCCAGATTCCAGGAGGCTAATGAACGTCAGCAGTAGGAAAGCAAATATGTAAAAAAGTGAGAAAAACATTTTAAAAATCTGCTTTGGTCTCACCCAGCTCAACCGAATGGCTCCTTTGCACCTCCCAAAAGGATGCTCAGGATGCAGATGCCCGGGCATTCTCACCATGGACCCGTCCTGCCAGAAAGCTCTTTATCCGGGAGCCTGACAATCACCCAGCCAGAGAAATAAGACCCACAATGAGGCTGCTGCCTCATTAAAGACGTTAAAGCCAAATGTGAAGTGGGCATAAGAAAAAAGAAAAATAGATTCAACACCAAAGAAACTAATACAGATCATGGACCTCCCGCTTTGTTAGGTGTGGATTTCTGTTCTATTTGCAAAGGGATCAGGAGGTCCATGCCAAAGGCATGCAAGTGGAGAATCTCAGGGTCACTGCTGACCCCCGGCAGCCCATACAGGAGCCACACTGAAGGGCCAGGTGTGGGGCCACCTGCTGCCCCCAGCCACTCTTGAAGGTGCAGCTCCATATCAGGAATCTGCCCAGGTGCTAAGGTCACACATACATCCCTTGAGTTTATTCACTAGAAGAGAAGGTTACTTTCAGTAGATGACGAGGAGTTTGGTTTATCTTGACCAAATATTTTTATGTACTGAACCCCTCAACCCAAGCTGTTGCCCTTCCCACCCAGTTGGATGGGAAAAGAGGAAGAAAACACATCTTTACATGGTGAATAATGACCCATGTGCCATTGTGCTTTGTAGAATGTGTATCTGTATTTATAGCTTTAATAGAGCATCGGAAGGTATCCAGTAAATCATTGGTGTAGACCCGTAACAAAGACGCTGCCATCCCTGGCAAGAGTGTAAGATGGTGCAGTCACTGTGGAACACAGATCGGCAGTTCCTCAAAAAGTTACACACAGAATTCCCATACGACCCAGCCATCCCACTTTTAGGCAGGTGCCCAAAGCAGTCACCTGTCAGTGAGGGCGAGGGTTTTGATGGTCGGGGTGGGGAGGGTCAGAGTCCTAAGGGTTTGGTGGGCTGGTCTCGGTGGGAGCAGTAGCTTCAAGCAGGTACCACTTGCCCTTTCTTTTTATCTTGGCAAAACGTATGTACGTGAAACTTACCATTTTAACTCCTGAGGCATCCATTTCAGCGGTTTTATGTACATTCGCCTTGTTTTGCCACCATCTCCACCACTTGTCTCCAGAGTTTTGCATCTTCCCCAGCTGACTCGTCAAACATTAACTCTCCGCCCCATTCCCTTCACCCCCTGGAACCACCATTCTGCTCTCTGTCTCTGTGAATCTGACGGTGCTGAACACTTCACAGAAGCGGTCAACGGCAGTATCCGTCCCTTTGTATCTGGCTTATTCACAAAGCATAATGTCTTTAAGGTTCATCCACGGTGCAGCCTGTGTCAGAATTTCTTTTCTTTTTTAGGCCAAATAATTTTCCATTGAATGTGAATACCTCACTTTGTTTATCCATTCATCTGTGGATGGACACGGGTTATTTCCACCTTTAGGCTGCTGTGCAAAATGCTGCTATGAATGTTGATGCACAAATCTCTATTTGAATATATCTCATGAATGGAAGAGAAAAGACCAGAAGAGCCCTTATTTTCCCTCCCTGAGTTGGTAATCCAAAGAGCGTCAATATAAGCCAAGTGCTGGAGTGCCCAGTGCACTTACCGACAGGACAAGCTGACTCTTTCAGCGCTCCAGGGCCCTCCTGGGTGAGCGTAGGAGGTGGTCCCTCTGAACTGTGTGTTCTACAGTTCTCACTATAATTAAGAGGGAGACCCAGGTGCTGGTGTCAGTGCGAGAGGATAGGAATTAGTACGGAGCAAACAAGGGGTCGGGGAAAGGCACAAAAAGTCCCATCAACCACTTGGAGCAGCAAATCGGACTGTAACCAGAGTGTCCTTACTTACTAGTCCACGGAGTCAGGGTTGCAGGCATTTTTGTGTTTCTAAAAACTCTTGCCACCAAATTGTAGCCTCTTTCTTATCTTAGCGGCGGCTTCCCTTGTAGCTCATTTGGTAAGGAATCTTCCTGCAATGCAGAAGACCCAGGTTTGATTCCTGGGTTGGGAAGATCCCCTGGAGAAGGAAATGGCAACCCGCTCCAATATTCTTGCCTGGAGAATCCCATGGACAGAGGAGCCTGGAGGGCTATAGTCCATGGGGTCGCAAGAGTCGGACATAACTTAGCAACTAAACCACCACCACGATCTTAAACCAGCAATGTACAGCATTTATCACAGCTGCAAAAAAAAAAAAAAAAATTACATCAGCCCTAGAAGCTCTAACAACATGCCAGAGGGGGAGGGGGAAGGATTTAGGGTCAAATCTTAAGGCGCTTCTTCTGAAGAATAGCAGTTGTTCTGTGCTTTTAGCTGTGTGTTTATGGTCAGACTTTCTACCCGCTTCATAGATGGCAAGGCAGCAGGCAGACAAGGCACAAACCCACTCTCAATGCTTCGTGATGCAAAAAACACGAGCACTTGGAAAAACAAGTCTCTACACACTACTTGATAATGCTTTCCTATCTCCTTCAACAATAAGTTTGAAGTTAAAAAGATATACAGAAAAACGTTCTGTGAGATTTAAATGGCTGGGTAAACACTGGCTTTATTCTGTACTGGTCAGCTTGGAATGCCATAACAAAAAACCACAGACTGGGGGCTTAAACAACAGATGTTTATGTTCTGACAGGTCTGGAAGCCCAAGCTCAAGGTCCCAGCAGGGTTGGTTCCCAGGGAGGCCTCTCTTCCGGGCTTGCAGACAGCCACCTTTTTGCTCAGTCCTCACACAGCCCTGCCTCTGCATTCAGGGAGAGTCCTGCGGTCTCTTCCTCGTTTACGAGGACACGGGTGCCATCTCATTAGGGCTGCCTTGTGGCCTCAGTCGACCTTAGTTACTTCCTCAAAGGCCGTGTCTTCAAATCCAGCCATATTGGGGGTCCAGACTTCCACATATGAACAGGGAAGTGGGGAGGGACACAATTCAGACCATAATAATTTGCTAGCCTGTTTGCATAGAAATCTACAGTTTTCCAAGCACTCTCATGTACATCCTCATCTTTCATCCTCCCGATAAATCTGGAGATGGACCAGACAGGTGTTACCCCCACTGGACAGAGGAGGGGCCTGAGGGTCGGGCGGTCCACGACTCGCCCAGGGACACAAAACTGACAAGAGGCAGAGTTAGGACTCAGATCCAGGGCTGAGAGACTTCAGGGTCTTCAGCAAAAACAAATGATTCACTGGTTCAATTAAAAGAAGATATATTTAGCACTTGCTAGGCAATGGCACCCCACTCCAGTGCTCTTGCCTGGAAAATCCCATGGCGGAGAAGCCTGGTGGGCTGCAGTCCATGGGGTCACTAAAGAGTCGGACACGACTGAGCGACTTCACTTTCCCTTTTCACTTTTACGCATTGGAGAAGGACATGGCAACCCACTCCAGTGTCCTTGCCTGGAGAATCCCAGGGACGGGGGAGGCTGGTGGGCTGCCATCTATGGGGTCGCACAGAGTTGGACACGACTGAAGTGACTTAGCAGCATGACACTTCATGGGGCAAGTCCAAAAAATGAGAGGCCCCACGCAAGTTGAACGGCATCACCAACTCAATGGACATGAATTTGAGCAAATTCCAGGAGACAGTGAAGGACACAGAAGCCTGCAGTCCATGGCGTCACAAAGAGGTGGACATGGCCTAGCAACACAGGGTAAAAAGCACGTGGTCTTAAGACCCCGATACCTGCACACATGTGCGCTTGTGTCCAGGACGTGTGTCCAGTCCCCTAACACTCCCTTCACCTTTCTGGACCTGGTTTAGGTAACCTCTTGTCCCCTAAAGCCTTGTAGCCCAGGAAGAACTTCTTCTCTGGGATTCTGGTCTCCATCACCCTTTTGAAAACAAATATCTTTCTGCCTGGAAAATGATTTCAGCTTTCATGTATTTACACCCTGTTTCCCCAGCTGAAGCCATTCCCACCTCTATACAAGTCCAACTGTGCCCTGCAGCGGTTCCAGATTTTTTTTTTAAGTTTTCCCTGAACCTCAGATATCTGCCAAGAAAGAATTATTTCACTGATAACAGCCTAAATCTCAGTGACATTACAATGCCCTTCTCCCAAGGCTGAAAAAGCATGAACTATAAATCTCCTGGTCCTCGAGTCAGACGCTCCATTCTCCATCATCCAGGGCTTGCATGCCTGCAGAAAAAGTGCTATGAACATTCCTTGCCTTGACTTTTGCTTTCTTCTAGGAGATTTTCCAAAATAAAGCGCTCCTGCTAGCTGGCACTTCTTGGGTGTGGGGAGAGGGAGAAAACGTCCCTCCCCAAAGTGTAGTGCTGTGCGGTTACAGATATCTAGAAACAGAGGACTTGGTGATCCGAGTGTGTGTTAGTCACTGAGTCTTGTCCACCTCTGTGATCACGTGGACTGTAGCCTGCCAGGCTCCTCTGTCTATAGGCTTCTCCAGGCAAGAATTCTGGAGTGAGTAGCCATTCCCTTCTCCAGGGGATCTGCCCAACCCAGGGATCAAAACTGGGTCTCCTGCATTGCAAGAGGATTCCTCACCCTCTGAGCCACCAGGGAAGCCTTTAGCGATCTGACCATGTGTTAAATTTCAAGCGAACACCTGGACTTGCCAGGGAGGTAAGCCCTGTGTGCTGGCCCTCCGTCTGGCCAATACCAGCCCTAAAGCATTGAAAAATCAGACACACAACTAGCTAATACCAGAGATGGGCAGGCTCTGTAAAATCTGGACTCTGGAAGTTATTCTCTTTGGGGCTGGTAAACACATATTGAGATTTACAATATCATGGCTTCATCAGGTAAACTAAATATTAATATGTGTGTTCACTCACTCAGTTGTGTCCAGCTCTATGTGAACCCATGGACTGTGGCCCACCAGGTTCCTCTGTGCATGGGCTTCTCCAGGCAAGAATACTGGAGTAGGTTGCCATGCCCTCCTCCAGGGCATCTTCCCGACCCAGGGACTGAACCCGTGTTTCTTGCATCTCCTGCAATAGCAGGTGGATTCTTTACCACGTATTTCAAGACGGGCATAATAGAGCATCAGACCCAAGGCAGGGCCCTTCTAAGCTGGGGACCATCGCGACAACACAGATTGCACGCTCGTGAGTCTGCTTCGTTTCATCTCCCTGAATTGCAGAACTCTCCTCTGGAAAGTGAAAATGGTAGTCCTTACTTCCTAATGTTCTCTGGAGGATGAAATGATAAACACATGTGTGATAAGCCTGACACACAGCAAGAGCTCTGGGCCTGCGAGATTTTTTTCCTGGCTGCTCACCTCCTTTTGCTCTCAGAATTCATAGTGATCCCCACTCTGCAGGCTCTACTGCAGGCAATCAACAAGTCCTTAGAAAAGGTCAGGGGTAGTCCCAGCTTGGCTGGTAAAATTGGTTTCAGACTAGGCACTCATTAAATGATATGCTTCAGACACGCTCAGCAAATATAGCTGCAAAAACAGGAAACAAGGCAAAGTTAAAGGAGACTTTCCTTCCCAAGGAGTCAACCTCCATGTGTCACGTTGGCCCACATTCACTGCTGGCACTGGTATGTCATGCTATAAATAACATGTTCTACCAGGAACCCTCAGTCGGTACAGAAATGAAGAGTCTGAAAAGATCAGACAGATGCTGTGTGTCGCAAATTTGTCGGCTTTGTCTATTGCGTGTTTATTCAATCCCTGTGCAACTGGGGCCATTGTGATGAAAGAATTAAAGAAAACTGTTCTTCTTATTCCCCCTTCTCTCTTTTTTTAAAGAAAGCTCATCACATTTAAATAATCTTTACACTTTATTTTGAACACTTGGGATAACTGGAACTAATTTTTGCACATGATGAAGCAAGGGTCTAAACTGCTCTTTCTTTTCCATAAAGATATCCTGCAGACTCAGCACCATTTATTAAAAGTACAGTCCTCTCTCCCTGCACTTCAGGAATTCTATTTTTTTTTTAATTTGAGTATCATTTGAATCATGCGTTTGATGTGCATGCCCAAGATGAGATAAAATGAATGGATAATTATAAGATATCATCTTGACAGATACAGGATCCAAAGGGTTGACAATCGTGTGTGTGTGTGTGTGTGTGTATCTGAGTGTGTATGTGTGCACAGGCTTAAGTTAATGAGTCTCCAAAATGCTATTAATTTCTCCAAATTTATTTTAAAGCTTAGATTGGCTGACAAAAGGAACTATTTGCTTTGATTGGGGTTTGTCCCTGAAAGTCTTCAATTATAATTATATCATCACTTGTATTTTTTTCAGATCAGGATTTTCAGTATGAAAGGATAGATTGATTTAATATAGAAAATGCGAGCTGAAAAATACTCATCATACTAGTCATAAATTTGAATTAGAAGTACCAGTTATAAACTCATGATACTTTTATCTTATTTTTATCTTAAAAATGTATATATCACCTTATATTATGTAATATATA
>NW_011494625.1:1792097-1801323 GCF_000754665.1 Bison bison bison
ATGTAATATATATATGTAATATATAATACATAATATACTATATTATATAATACTATATATAATTATACTGTATGATGTAAATGTTATATATAATATATGTAATATATTATATTACATTTATATATATATACTAGCTCTGTTCACTGAAGAGACCTAAAAAAAATGTCCAATCAGTAGCAATCAACATTATTAGTGGCCAGATCATGGTCTTGAAATGCTAGTTCTCACTAAAAGAAACCAGGGCTTCTTGGAGGAATGACCGATTCTGGTCTGAGGCACAAAATGTAGAAAATGAGCCTGAAACTTTGGTCACAGCAGATAGTGAGGAAACAGACCACAAAGATCCTATCCAGAGGACTCAGGAACCAAACTGAAGAGGCTCCCACCAGCAAAAGGTAAAGGAATTGGAGCTTCAAAAATAACTGTGATTGATTGAAACTCACCAAATACATTTTAATTCATGGGGTCGTGATGATATAGACACATTTTAAAGCTAGTGGATCATCTTCAGAGAATGACAAGGTCAAAAGGAACCAACTCATGATCTTGAAAACTAATGAATAAAAGGAAGAAATCAAAATCAAACACTTATCCTGCCTTTCTATTATGAGCTGAACAACTGGGCAACCCAAAAGTAGGTAAGGTGAAGAGTATCTTTTTTAAATTTTTGAAACTAAAAAACTTTTTAAAAATAGTAAAATTAGAAGATCATCGTTTTGCAACCCCCAACAAATTAATGCATTTAGACAACAATTGCCAGAGGCTGCAATCACCACACAAATAGACACACCGAGCATCCCAGTAAAAGAGCACCTCATAGGCGATGTTGTGTGTGTCATAATGCATCTCAGAGGAGGCCTGCTGTCTCAGATTTTCTCGTGATTAGGATGCAAACTCTGATCACTTGGTTAAGGTGGTGAGTACATGAGATTTTGATTTGGAAAAGCTAAAACTGGAGAACTTCTGTGATGGTCCAGTGGCTAAGACTCCCAATGCAGCATCCTGGGTTCCATCACCGGTCAGGGAATGAGAGCCCACATGCCCCAACTAAAGATCCCGTGTGCCTTAACTGAGACCTGGTGCAGTCAAATACACAACTTTTTGTTTGTTTGTTTAAGTTAAAATTGAAGAAAGAGGAGAAAGTCACCCAGAACCCCGTGTGGAAAGAGGCAGAGTGCAGACAAGGAGGCGTCTGGGTTTCAGGGGCAACTTGGCGGAAGTTCTAGCCACAACACCCGGTCCTCAGCTTTGGAGCAGTTCATTCTCCCTTGGAACAGTCAGGCACTGCAATCAACATAATTCAGCCATTGTTTCCGAGGACAAAACTCTCCTGGGCATTTTCTGAGCAACCTAATTGCCGTCACTCGATTTCCCCCCAGAACAGTTTCTGTTGTTTGTGACTGAGAGACCCTGACGGATACGGGATCCAAAGAGTTGACGATCGTGTGTGTGTATCTGAGTGTGTATGTGTGCACAGGCTTAGGTTAATGAGTCTCCAAAATGCTATTAATTTCTCCAAATTTATTTTAAAAGCTTAGATTGGCTGACAAAGGAACTATTTGCTTTGATCTGGGTTTGCCCCTGAAAGTCTTCAAGATAAACAGAAGCCTGGCTTGCATAGAACTCTGTGTATTTGAGAGCTGTTGGGAGTGTATGTACAGTCTTCTTTGGTTTTATATAAACCTGCCAAGAGAGTGACAATGACAAGCCTTTCTCAGAAAATTCTTAAAGAAGCAATTAAGTCTGAAAGCACACTCCACATTCATGTTTATTCAGCACTCACACGTCTTTTCTGAAGCACACTCTTGTGCTTCCTCAGGTTATTTTGCAGATATATTGTGCTAAACGGTAACAGTGTTCAAAAATACTCACTGCCTCTGCCTCTGCCTAGGAGAGATTTCCATTTCCTCTTCCAAATCTCATCAGGTCATGTGACCCAATTTGGCCAACTGAGTTCAGTTTAGTTCAGTCGCTCTTTGCGACCCCATGAACCGCAGCACGCCAGGCCTCCCTGTCCATCACCAACTCCCGGAGTCCACCCAAACCTGTGTCCACTGAGTCAGTGATGCCATCCAACCATCTCATCCTCTGTCGTCCCCTTCTCCTCCTGCCCCCAATCCCTCCAGCATCAGGGTCTTTTCCAATGAGTCAATGAGAAGTCCAATCCCTCTTCACATCAGGTGGCCAAAGTATTGGAGTTTCAGCTTCAGCATCAGTCCTTCCAATGAACCCCCAGGACTGATCTCCTTTAGGATGGACTGGTTGGATCTCCTTGCAGTCCAAGGGACTCCCAAGAGTCTTCTCCAACACCACAGTTCAAAAGCATCAATTCTTTGGTGCTCAGCTTTCTTTATAGCCCAACTCTCACATCCATCCATGACTACTAGAAAAACCATAGCCTTGACTAGACGGACCTTTGTTGGCAAAGTAATGTCTCTGCTTTTTAATATGCTGTCTAGGTTGGTCATAACTTTCCTTCCAAGGAGTAAGTGTCTTTTAATTTCATGGCTGCAGTCACCATCTGCAGTGATTTTGGAGCCCAGAAAAATAAAGTCTGACACTGTTTCCTCTGTTTCCCCCATCTATTTGCCATGAAGTGATGGGACCAGATGCCATGGTCTTAGTTTTCTGAATGTTGAGCTTTAAGTCAACTTTTTCACTCTCCTCCTTCACTTTCATCAAGAGGCTCTTTAGTTCTTCTCCACTTTCTGCCATAAGGGTGGTGTCATCTGCATATCTGAGGTTATTGATATTTCTCCCGGCAGTCTTGATTCCAGCTTGTGTTTCCTCCAGCCCAGCGTTTCTCATGATGTACTCTGCATATAAGTTAAATAAGCAGGGTGACAATATACAGCCTTGACGTACTCCTTTTCCTATTTGGAACTAGTCTGTTGTCCCATGTCCAGCTCTAACTGTTGCTTCCTAACCTGCATAAGATTTCTCAAGAGGCAGGTCAGGTGGTCTGGTATTCCCATCTCTTTCAGAATTTTCCACAGTGTATTGTGATCCACATAGTCAAAGGCTTTGGCATAGTCAATAAAGCAGAAATAGATATTTTTCTGGAACTCTCTTGCCTTTTCGATGACCCAGCGAATGTTGGCAATTTGATCTCTGGTTTCTCTGCCATGTGGGGCCACCCAAGACGGACGGGTCATGGTGGAGAGGTCTGACAGAATGGCCAACTGAAGGTGAGAGGTAAAGTCATGGCCAAGGTTAAGAGCCAGCAGACTCCAGGAGATAGTGAAGGACAGGGAAAGCTGGTGTGCTGCAGTCCATGGGGTCACAAAGAGTCGGACACGACCTAGCAATTGAACAAGAGCCAGTTATGGTTCTTCCAGGCTATCTTCCCTCTGTCCTGGTGGAAACATGGAGATTTCTCCATCAGCTTGAGTCCCAAGAAAAGAGAATTTGGATCAGAGCCATAGCTCACCCACGACGGACATGAATAAGTAGCAAGAAAAGTGCTTCTCCCCTGGAGAAGGAAATGGCAACCCACTCCAGTATTCTTGCCTGGAGAATCCCAGAGACAGAGGAGCCTGGCCGGCTACAGTCCGTGGGGTCACAAAGAGCTGGACATGACTGAGGGACTAAACAAGAACAGCTGCTTTCTAAACACTGTTCACAAGCCAAGCAGTTGCATCCTTCCATCACCATGAACTAGGTACTCACCTCTTCACCTGACCGGTACGGGGAGACCCACCCGTAGAGGCAAGGGACTGCTCAAGCCAGCCCTGAGACCTGGACCTGGCCAGCTGTTTTGTTTTGTTTTTTGAAGTCTAGTTGATTTCCAATCTTGTGTTAGTTTCAAGTGTACAGCAAAGTGATTGAGTGATTCAGTCATACATATATACATATTGATGTATACGATTCTTTTCCTTTATACGTTATTACAAGATACGGAATATAGTTAGCTCCCTGTGCTATACAATAGGTCCTTGTTGCTCATTTATTTTATATATAGAAGTACATATATGTTAATCCCCAAATCCTAATTAATCTCCCCCACACTTTCCCCTGTGGCAATCACCAGTCTATTCTCCATGACTGTGAATCTGTTTCTGTTTCATGCATAAATTCATTTGTATCCTATTTAGATTCCACGTGTAAGTGATATCATATGGTATTTGTTTTTCTCTGCCTGGCTTACTTCAGGTAGCATGATAATCTCGAAATCCATCCATGTTGCTGCCAGTGACACTATTTTGTTCCTTTTATGGCTGAGCAGTATTCCATTATATATAGATATAGATATACACCACATCTTCTTTATCTATTCTTTATCCATTCATCTGTCAATGGACATTTGAATTGCTTCCATGTCTTAGCTATTTTAAATAGAGCTGCTATGTACATTGGGGCGAATGTATCTTTTTGAATTCCAGTTTTCTCCAGATACATGTCCAGGAGTGGGACTGCAGAATCATATGGTAGCTATATTTTTAGACTTTTTAAGGACCTTCCATAGTGGCTGCACCAATCTCCATTCCCATCAACAGTGCGGGAGGGTTCCCTTTCCTCCACACCCTTCCCAGCATTTATTGTTTGTAGACTTTTTGGTGATGGCCATTCCGGCTGGTGGGAGGTACTACCTCAGTGTAATTTTGATTTGCATTTCTCTAATAGTTAGCAATGTTGAGCCTTTTTTTTCATGTATCTGTTGACCATCTGTATTTCTTCTTCAGAGAAACTGGACCAAGCTGGTTTAACGCCAGAGGCTCCTGCTCTTAAAACTACGTTCTGCCAAATTGAGAAAGTCCTGACAGACACAGCATTTCTGATACCACCCCGTGCTCACAGAAGCCCTCAACAAATGTTCACAGCCCCTGCCTGGAGGACAATGACTAAATGGCACTTCCTGAATGTCTGAATCAATGAATGATATATATTGGACACCCATTGATGAATCACATTTAAAACCTTGTTTAGGGTCTCTCAGAACACATGCAAACTGTGTAGACTGCAACGTCCCAAAACCATGTCCTGAAAGAGCAGAACGGACCGAATACCAGCTTTAGAAGGAGTGTTGGATATGGGCTGCGCAGCAGCCAGAGGCCCAGACTCAGAGGCTGAGGGCCTCCGTCCTGGTCTCCTCCCCCGCTGTGTGACACTGGCCATCACCTTAACCTCTCTGAGCCTATTCCATCAGGTAAAATAGTTGCTAATAAAATTGGTCTTCAGTGTCAATTGAAATAACCCACGTAAATCGCTTTAGATCCTCTGAGCTGAAATGTCCAAGCACAGAGCCTGGCTGGACAGAAGTGAGTCAGTGCAGGAGAGTTGGGACAGTAACCTCCAGAATTTTGTGCCAGGGCACTTGAGGATAATGGGAGTTTTGAGTTACTGAAATTTCTCTTTTATACAATATATAAAACACATAGACTTTTAAAAATTTATTGAAGCTTCCTGATTTTTAAAAAACAAGAAAATCAACCCTGAATATTCATTGAAAGGATGATGCTGAAGCGGAAGCTCTAATACTTGGGCCACCTGGTGGGAAGAGCCGACTCATTGGAAAAGACCCCGACGCCGGGAAAAATTGAGGGCAGGAGGAGAAGGGGGCGACAGAGGATGAGATGGTTGGATGGCATCACTGACTCAATGGACATGAGTTTGAGCAAACTCTGAGAGATGGTAAGGGACAGGGAAGCCTGGCATGCTGCAGTCCATGGGGTCACAAAAAGTAGGACATGACATACCGAATGAACAATAACAATAAAATATTAAGAGATTAAGGAATTGCTAAATGGAGACATTTCATAAGCAACCTAAAATTCAGGGACTTCCTTGGTGGTCCAGTGGCTAAGACTTTGAGCGCCCAGTGCAGGGGACCCTGAGTCCCTTCCTGGTCAGGGAGCCAGATCTCACATACTACAGCTAAAGATCTCTCGCGCTACAGTGAAGATGGAAGGTCCCACGCGCTGCAGCGAAGACCCGGCAAAGCCCTATAGATAAACAAATAAATGTTTTTGAAAATTAATTTTAAAACTAAAATAAACTTCAGAACCTCTTATAGATGGACATGGTGCAAGCTCATTTTCTCCCTGCTGTCACGAAGACGCATGGAACCCATATGTAAATATAAGAGCTCTATACACCCACATGGACACTTGCAATGAGGGCAGAGAGTGCGCTGAAGGCAGCCTACAAGGATTTGGACAGAACTCGGCTTTGTCCTCTGGGTTGCTGAATTCCATTTCTGGAAAGATCCTCAAGGGAAAGAAAGGAACTGGCGCTTACTGTGTGTCCTCTGTATGTCAGAAACGACACCAGTTATCCCTCATTTTCATAGCAACTCTGCCAGGTCTGAAGTTTCAGAAGACTGTATAACCTGGACAGGTCACACGGCCAGCAAGCAACAGAAGCAACTCAAATCCTTATCTGTCTGACCCCAAGGTTCAGTCTCTTTCCACTGGATCAGCAGCAGACAAACGACAGTCCATGGCCGGCTCCAGCTGACCACCTTTATTTTTATCCCACCTGTGCGTCAAGAATAACTTTTACATTTTTAAACAGTCAAAAATAAATAAATAAAGAGGATATTGTGTGGCACGCGAATATGGTGTGAAATTCACATTTCAGTGTCCATAAATAAATGTTTACTGGAACATAGCCACACCTGTTTATTTACATATTGTCTATGGCTGCTTTTGTGCATGTTGCTGTTGGCAGAGTTGGGTGGCTGGGCGGGAAATCATATAGCCACCAGAGTGTACAATACTTTTTACCTGGTCCTTTTCAGAAAAACACTGTCCCACCTCTGCTCTAGACCATGTAGCCTTGAAGGTGACAGAGGCCTCTACTTCTATAGGTGAGGAAACGCAAGTCGGTAAAGATTGAATAGATTTGCCCCAAATTAATAATGTTGGGAGTGACACCAGACCAGCAAGTGAGAAGCACCACGTGGCCCACAAGGCAGGTTGAGAAGGAAGGTCAGCACTGGTCCGGCCACGCGTCTGGCTGCGATGGAGAAGGGGAGCAGGCAGGGTAGGGGAGCGGGGAGGCCAGCAGGCATGGGGGCCCCGGAGCGCACACTGGAAATGGAGTCCCATCTGGAGGAAACGACAGGAGGCAGCGTATTCAGAGAAGACCGTCTCCTCCACAGCCCGGACGCTGGCTTCAAGGACAGGGTCAAAGTGGGGGACCCAGCAAGGAGGCTGGAAGAAGTCACAAGCAGAATCTTAGCTTTCACTCAGTGAAATAGACATTAAATATAATAAAAACAGTTTTTAAAAAGAGTACTTGCTGGCAAGGAAACATTCCTGAAGTATCACAAAGTGAAAAAGGTTTACAAAGCTATTTATATGGCCTGGTCTTAACTTTACTTTCTGAATATACATTTATACATGTTTACATAAATTAAATGATTTGAAATGATATGTACCAACACACCAAGGTAAAATGGTAGTTATGAATGGATGCAATCACAGGTGTTTTTTTGTTTCTTTGTATCTGGGTATTTTCTGATCTTTCTGTAGTAAACTTTCATTGCTTTTCTAGCAATACATAGTCATTTTGTAGTATCAGTCTCGGAATAGACCGATCAATAGATTCTGATCAATAGGTTCTGATCAATAGAACAGAATATAAAACTGAAAAAGAGATTGAATAGATATAAGAATCAGATGTGTGATAAATGTGGAATTTGGAATCAAGGGGGGAAAGATGGGTAATTCAGTACATTGCATTAGTTCAATTGGCTAAAAGTTTGGAAGATAAAGTTGAGCTCTAAATACGTGTAGACGTGGTACAAATGAAGAATGTTTACAACATGTTAGTGAGAAAAAAGTCTACAAAGTATGATTTTTCAAAAGAAGCTACATATGTATATGCATGTATATGAATCTTGTATGGATAGATGCTGGGAAAGATTGAGGGCAGGAAGAGAAGGAGGTGACAGAGGATGAGATGGTTGGATGGCATCATCAACTCAATGGACGTGAGTGTGAGCAAGCTCCAGGAGATAGTGAAGGACAGGGAAGCCTGGTGTGCTGCCGTTCATGGGGTCACAAACAGTCAGACACAACTGAGCAACTGAACAACATACATGAATAGATAGATAGATGATAGAGATAGATTAAAAATACAGATATCAGCTCAGCTCAGTAGCTCAGGCATGTACGACTCTTTGCGACCCCATGGACTGCACACGCCAGGCTTCCCTGTCCATCACCAACTCCCGGAGCTTACTCAAACTCATGTCCATAGAGTTGGTGATGCCAGATATATATACAGTATATATCCATACAAGAAACATAAAGAGAGATTCACGTCAAACTTGTACCCGTGCTTACTTCTACAGGATGAGAGAGAAAAGAGAATGCTTTCACACCCTACACAATTACACACATTATATTGTTTGAATTTTTGTCTTGAGAATGTAATATGTGCAAAACTATAAAAATAAAAATGAAAGCCCTATAATCTCTAAAATAAGCAGAGCCTAGAAGCTTCTTCAGTGTGTCACCGTGGAAGTGACTAGAACAGCCCTCGAAATCCGTTAGGTTGGTAAGGTTCAAGTTTGGCCTGAAGCTAGCCGATGGTACGGTGCCAGGATCCATTTCCTGATTTTGACAGTGAACCATATTATGGAAGATGCTGCCCCCGGGGGAGTCTGGGTGATGGGTCCAGGGGAACTTCTATTTTTGTAACTTCTGGCTCATCTATAAACTATAATTAAAAGCTTTAAATTTTTTTAGGTGGAATTCTACTAATATGTCTATCCCGGACTGTTTTTTACCTACAAAAACGGTAATCTCATATAGCTGACTATATAATTAAAGAAAAGGCTTAACCTAATCAATTGCATGTGAACCTGTGTGAGGAATTTCGGTAACAGAAGTAGAGCGGTCTGCACAGGGATGAGGATTCAGTGGTTCCGTGGGGCAGGGGTGGTCCTGGGGCGTCCTGGGGGTACCAGTCCACTTTGTTCCGACCCACCTCCACCAGGCAACATCTGCACCCTGATGCCCAGAAAGGTACACACCTCCTGACGTGCGGCTTTCCACCCGGCTCCCCTCTCAGTTTCCATCTCACGAAGCCATCAGGATAGTTCAGTGTGGACAGATGGAGTTACAAAGCCAAGGGTGGCCCTCGAGCCTTTGACGGTCACCTGCCAGGCCAGCCCTGTGAGGCCCTGACTGCAGAGGGGTCTTGCCACTCCCTCTGAGACAGGGCTCCCCAGTGACCAGCTCAAGTCGAAGATGCAGCCAGGAGAGTGGGCCTCAGA
>NW_011494625.1:1801423-1803046 GCF_000754665.1 Bison bison bison
GAGCACAAGAAGAGGAGCCTTGTGGCAATTGCTGCACAGAATCAAGGACCCCTGGGGCTCTGAGCCACCAGGGAAGGCCAAACAGAGGTTCAAATAATAATAAAATAAGTTAAAAATATAAAATGTATTAAAACTGCAATATCTGGAACATCTCCAAGAGAGTATAGATAAGTTGATGGCTCTTCACTGAAATGAAATTATTTCAGGTAATACAAGGTGTCCTGGCCTGGACGCCAAGACAAGTGGGCTGCAGAGCAGTCAACTGGAGAGATGTGGGCGGCTGCTGCCAAGCTGCAGTTTTGTGCTCCGTGAGCTGGAGGGGCCGCCCAGGCTGGACCGAGGGCTGCCCTACCGGTGGTATCACATCCCGGACTACGGCCCGCATCTCTCTTTGCCTGGAGGTCTCCACTCTGCCTGTATCTCTCTGAGCTTCTAGGCCCTGTCTCTTGAACTCTTAAGATTTCCAACCTAGTCTTTTCCCCTCTAACTACATGCTTTGAAATCTAACCTTCCCTCAAAACCCCTGACCCACCTAGAGATCAGTAAGTCACCCCGTAATCTTTCCTGAAGGCCCGGTGGCTGGGCAGCCTATAATTTCCTCGCCTCGCGTCGGCAGCCCCACAGAGCACAGGACTGTTCTCGGCAGCACAATTGCCGGTATTTAGCAGCCTCTGGACCTGCTCGTCTCAGCACACGGTTTTCTATGGTCACGGTCCACAGAGCGCCGTCTGGACTTCTCACGCTGAAACCAAGTTTGGGCAGAGGTCCAGGTTTGCAGAAAGTCAGAACCAAAGTTTGGTGGCTCCACCCCAAAACCCAGCAAGGAATCTCTAGGGAGGGCACCACACATCTGAAAATGGAAAAGACACCAAAACTTCAACCATTCACCTTCTTTCCCCCACCCAGTCCCTCCCCACAACTGGCTCCTCTTTTCCGCTCCCAAATAGCATAAGAAGCCCTTTTCTTTCCACGAGGGCAGTCTGAAGATGGTTAACACAGATTGCTAGTTAGTGCTAACCACAGCGAGGGAAAATGTCAGATATTAATGCTGCTTTTTTTATATGGCAGGGTGAGCATTTGGGGATAAGAATAAACTCTTATTGACAGGGTCAAACACCACAATATGTACATATCACTAAAGTGTGTTTGCAAAATAGGCAATAATGACTCTAAATAGACTGTCTCGGAATGACTAATAAATAATAAGCATCTTGCCTTCAAAATTAACAACGGAGAAGAAGCGTATTATTTAGAGCACTGCAGCGAGAAGTGGCTTTCACCGGGGGGCCGGGGCCACGGCAGGAGGGGCCCAGACCCTATCCCTGTCCTCACGTTCCTTCCCACGCAGCGGGCCACGCAACGCAGTAACAAGAGCAAAGCCGCCCAAAGAGGTGACGTCAGAGAACCTCAGAGGCTGCACCTGGAGAGCACCTTCCTCTTCCTTGAGCTGCAGTGTCCCTGGCCCTCCACTGGCCGTCACTGGCCCAGGTTCACACGAGGTAAAGAAGGAAGCGCCCACAGAACCGTCCCATCCAAGGACACTCAGCCTCTGGGGTTGGGATGGATACACAGCCCTTGAATGCAAGAGTCCAGCACCTCAACCCCCCCTCTTCTCTGTGACCT
>NW_011494625.1:1803146-1803354 GCF_000754665.1 Bison bison bison
CTCTGTGACCTGGGATGACACCAGAGCTCGTGGGAAGCCCGTTCCTCTGTCTTAGACGTGGTAGCAGCCCTTCAGAGTCTCACCACAGGGATTAAAGGAGATAAGTAACAGGCCTGGGTCAATGTAAAATGATATTCCATGAAACGCTTGAAGCAATAATATGAGTAAGAAAGGCTGTGTTCCTTTTATTTTATTTTTGCTATTTGTC
>NW_011494625.1:1803480-1806730 GCF_000754665.1 Bison bison bison
TCATGTCCCTTGGATCAGTGATGCCATCCAACCATCTCATCCTCTATTGCCCTCTTCCTTCTGCCTTCAATCTTTCCCAGCATCAGGATCCCCATATTCCTTTTAAAATGATACTGTTATAATGCTAATAAAATCTATGAGAAACAGCGACTCTCAAAGTTAAAAAGCACTGCCATCTTTGCAGGACTGAATAGTTACCCCGGACTGATATGAACACCAAATACTTATATTTATTCTTAGAGCTTGTCTGGTTTCCAAGTCCTTTGAATACAGCTGTCTGAACTGATGCTCAGTAAGGAAACCAGTGAGAAACCCAAACTCAAGGAAGCCAGCAGCTTCCCCAGGGTCACCAAGGTAACGGACACTATGATTGGACTTTCAGTGCTCCGTTGCTCTGTCGACAAAACCACGGTGACTCTGGAAAGAAGCCAGCACGTCTGGGCAGACCAGTGTCAGTCAGCGGTTGTCCACTGCGGACAAAGATTCGTCAGGACAAGGACTGCTGCTGGGCTTGCTTGTAACATCACATGGAGAGTTCCCGAGGGTGGGGTTGAGCGCCAGGCTCCCCACCACACAGCATGGACCTCAGACCAGTCATTCGAGTGGGAGCCGCTCCATCTTCGCTTTATTCTCAGGGCTGCAGGAAGGCAGGTTAGACCCAGAGCCCTTGATATCCCAGAGCTCACATCCTCCCCCTGGCTGTCACCACCTCATGTAAATCCGCAAACACCCCTGAGCCCTTTCCAGATTCTGATCCCACATCCTGAGCAGATGCAATGATGGGGGGAAAGAAATCAGTCAAGTGGCCAGGTATTTTATTTATTTGATACCAAGAGTAGGCACATGTGAAATTTCTCAGTTGAATGTATAAACTCAGTTTTTACTCAGAATATTTTTTCACTGGAAAGGCAGCCACAGAGACACAAAAGAAGCCTTTCTGCTCCCCTGTTTCCTCGTGTTAAAATTAGAGTTATTTCTGGAAGGCCTTTTGGCATTATTCATCAAGTGCTTTAAAAATGTTTACACCCTTTGGCCAAGTAATTCCCTTTCTAAGAAACATGAGCAGAAACTCAGACAAAGAGACACACGTGGAGATACCGCCCCTTACAACTGGGAAGAGTTAGCCATACATGTCCGTGTTCATGACTAAAGGAAAGTGTGAACAGTGATGGCTTCTTGGCAATGCGTTTACTATAGAACTTTAGTTTTTTCTTTGTCTCAGTATTTTCCAAAATTCTCTATAATAAGAAAAAAACGAAATATCCATTGACAGGTGAATGGATAGACAGAATGTGGTAGGTACATACAATAGTATATGGGTCATCCTTGGAAAGGGAGGAAATTCTGATACGGGCTACAATATGGATGAATCTTAAAGATACTAGGCAAAGTGAACTAAATCGGTCACATAAAGACAAATACTGTGTGACTCCACTTATATGCTGCTGCTGCTGCTGCTGCTAAGTCGCTTCAGTTGTGTCTGACTCTGTGCGACCCCATAGATGGCAGCCCACCAGGCTCCCCCGTCCCTGGAATTCTCCAGGCAAGAACACTGGAGTGGGTTGCCATGTCCTTCTCCAATGCATGAAAGTGAAAAGTGAAAGTGAAGTCGCTCAGTTGTGTCCGACTCTTAGCGACCCCATGGACTGCAGCCCACCAGGCTCCCCCGTCCCTGGGATTTTCCAGGCAAGAGTACTGGAGTGGGGTGCCATTGCCTTCTCCACTTATATGAGGGCCCTTGAATAATCAAGTTCAAAGAGACAGAACGGAGGGAGGTGGGTGCCAGAGGTTTGGGGGAGCAGATGGGGAGTTAGCGTTTCATGGGAACAAGAGTTTCAGTTTGGGAAGATGAGAAAGTTCTGGAGATGACGGTGCGGATGGTTGCCCAACAATGGGAAGAAGGGAGAGGATCTTATTTAGGTGGAAAGAATGAAGTCGAATCATTTCCTTTTGATGAGTCGCTTTACATTTTGTACTAAGTATGAGCCGAAGAGAGACAGCAAAGGAACAAAGGAAATTCCATATTTAAACTCGGGGTTAAAGTTACAAGTATAAGATACACTTGCCTTTGTAAAAAAAATTCTGTTTTGCATAACGACAAGAAAGAGAAATTGAGGATCGTGTCGCGTTGCCTGGGAGTTTTCTGGATGGCTGCACTTATTCCCTTGATATGAGTGATGAGAGCTGGCAAAACCATGCCCCCCTTTCCAGTTCCACCATCATCAAATGGAGGGTGTGGCAGTCACCGCTGCGTTCATCCCCAGGCCTTCCTAAGTCCACCTTGGCTGAGAAGCTGCTGTTTAAAAACCAACTGAAGGGCTTCCCTGGGGGGCCAGTGGGTGAGATTCAGGGGACGTGGGTTCAGTCCCTGGGTGGGGAACTAAGATGCCACACACCTCGGGGCAACTAAACCCGAGCGCCCCAACGGGGAAGCCTTTGGGCCCAGCACAGTCAAAACAAAAAGCAGTAACAAACAAACAAGAACAGCTGAAGAGTTGCGGCAACATGGTTCAGCCGTGTTCAGCAGGTATAAACCAACTGGAAACTGTAGCACGATTCCACTCGTGTTCACATAGTGATCAAGTATCAGGTATTGAGCTCTCTGGAGTTAGTCCCTTAGTCGTGACCCAATGGACCGTAGCCCGCCAGGCTCCTCTGTCTATGGAATTCTCCAGGCAGGCATACTGGAGTGGGTAGGCATTCCTTTCTCCAGGGGATCTTCCCGAACCAAGGGGTCGAAACTGGGTCTCCCACATTGCAGGCAGATGCTCACCACCTGAGCCACCAGGGAAGCCGACTATGCGGTCGATACAAATGTTTTTTTGTGGCAAAATACAGACATGAAATTTACCTTCTTAACCATTTTTAAGGGCACAGTCCAGTGGCATTAAGTACATTCATACTGTTGGGCAGTCCTCACTGCCTTCCACCTCCAGAGCTTTTTCATCTTCACCATTAAACCCTCCCTTCCTCCCACTCCCAGCCTTGTCTCTGTGAGTCTCACTGATTTAGAAACCTCATGTAAGTAGAATCGCAGAGCATTTGTCCTTTTGTGACTGGCTTATTTACTTAGCATAATGTCTTCAAGGGTCATCCATGTGGTAGCAGGTGTCAGAATTTCCTTCCTTTTTAAGGCTGAATCATCTTCTACTGCATTTGTGTAACGCTTTCTGTTTAACCGTTTATCCATTGATGGACACTTGGATCGCTTCCACCTTTGGGCTGTTGTCAATAATACTGCGATGAACTC
>NW_011494625.1:1806830-1815451 GCF_000754665.1 Bison bison bison
TTAGGAACTGCTGAGCTGTTTGTGTTCAGGAAAATTAAGTAGGTGACTTCTGTCTCATTGGTGCCAAGAAATCACTCATTTCATGGAATCAGAAAATGGCAAAGCAGGAAACTGTTATAAAACCATCATTTATATCTATCCATAGATGAGGAAAGGGACATGAAGTGACTTAACGAGAATGGTTTGGGAAATGTTCACTTCCTACATGTAGGGAGGGGGGAATCCCTCTCCCAGGCAAAAATATCCACCCAACTTGTCATACCACATACCTCAAATTCCTGACATTGGAGATTTATTTACTTAGATAAAGGTACTGGTCCTTTTACCAGGAATCTCCTAATAAAATAAAAATAGCTCTGAGGGAAAGTCATTATTGACCCATACGCCTTGTCTTGAAAGACCGGTTTTCCACAGAACAGAAGACTTAGAGTCAGGTTCTCAGGGAAGAGAGTCCTCCCTATGGGAGAGTCGATGCAGAAGGTGGGAGGCAGTGTGATGAGGGATTTTAAGCATAAGTGTTCCACAGGGAGACGTCATCTCCCGAGGAGCTCCAGGCACCCAGCGCCAGTCAGAACCAGCGCTGAGAGTCTGAAGACCCGGAAGTGGGAAGTGAGAAGAGACCAACTAAAGCCCAACTCAGGCAACAGGCCAATTTTCTCTCTGACTAGCTTGATCCTAAATATTATACTTCAAGCCAAAGTACAAGTCTTCTTTAGATGACCTGGGGACCATGAGTAAGTTCTGGATAATAACAAAATATTTTGTTAGGTTTCCTCAGCTATATAAAGAAAGATTTTTTTTTCTTTCAAGAAGAATGGAAAATACTCAGATGGATCACCAACTGAGGGACTCATTACTCATTTCTCTTCAACAGGTTTCATCCTCTCCAGTGGTCAGACACATTTCACGATGGAGTTGAGGTAATTCTGTCAGTCAAAAGAGGTGTTTGAAGACCAGGAGAACCCCAGCATAACACACCCCACGGGCACAAGCAGCTGAACACTCCTCAGGTCAGAAAGTGCTTTCCACAAACACGGTAACCATATTGGTCCCGTGATAACAAGGTTGGGTTCTCACAGGGAGTGTTATTTCTGTATCCAATTCCAAAGTCGTGAGGTGGTTCTATGGGATCTCTGAAGAACAAGGGGTTAGAAAAAAGGACTATGGGAGCCCAGGGAAAACCAATACCTACCGATGAACTTGACAAGAAACACAGGCAAGGTACAGACATTTTTGCAATCCTCTTTCAGAGGACACCAGAAACCCTTTTATTTGTTAAAATGACAGAAATAACTAACTGGGCACTAGCATGTGTAAATGTACTGTTTTATATGCAGAAAATTAGAGAGGATACGGAAATTGAGTCATTAAAACAGAGCCAGGGCATCCCTGCAGCTAAGACTCCAGGCTTCCACAGTAAGGGATACGGTTCAACCCCTGGTCAGGGGAGTTCCGTATGACACATGATGCAGCCAAAAAAAATTTTTTTAATAAAAGAAAGTCACATACTAGTAGTGACTGCAGCCATGAAATTAAAAGACGCTTACTCCTTGGAAGGAAAGTTATGACCAACCTAGATAGCATATTCAAAAGCAGAGACATTACTTTGCCAACAAAGGTCCGTCTAGTCAAGGCTATGGTTTTTCCTGTGGTCATGTATGGATGTGAGAGTTGGACTGTGAAGAAAGCTGAGTGCTGAAGAATTGATGCTTTTGAACTGTGGTGTTGGAGAAGACTCTTGAGAGGCCCTTGGACTTCAAAGAGATCCAACCAGTCCATTCTGAAGGAGATCAGCCCTGGGATTTCTTTGGAAGGAATGATGCTAAAGCTGAAACTCCAGTACTTTGGCCACCTCATGCGAAGAGCTGACTCATTGGAAAAGACTCTGATGCTGGGAGGGATTGGGGGCAGGAGGAGAAGGGGACGCCAGAGGATGAGATGGCTGGATAGCATCACTGACTCAATGGACTTGAGTCTGAGTGAACTCCGGAGTTTGTGATGGACAGGGAGGCCTGGTGTGCTGCGATTCATGGGGTCGTAAAGAGTCAGACATGACTGAGCGACTGAACTGAACTGAACTGATACTCATTAGGTATATAGGTTATGAAACTAGGAATCTACCACGCTCTGATGAAAATCCGGAAAACAGTATTTCCACATTCCTGCTATGGTGATGTATATAGTATCTGATAAGTAAAGTCCACACTTACAAAATCGATTCACATCAAATTAGCCTAAGCAATAAAAATAAAACAGTGACATTAATCCAACTCCCAAGGTGGTAATGTTTGATTTGCTTCACCAGCAAGTTAACTGAGTCCCCATCTGCTTTATTCTCTCACATTTCCCAGGAGGCCAAGCTCACGATATGTCTTAAAGTGGTTCCCAGAGGCCTCCTTATCCTCCGTGTCGTACAGCCTAAGAGGCACGCTGGCCAGTTATCAGCCAACCCCGCTCTGACAGAGCCAGAGAACAATCCTTTCTCTGGGTCCTAGAGCAGTGTGGGCGGCCACTGAGGACCAAAATACCACTGCCAGAGACGCTGGTATGAGCGCTAGAAGGCTGGGCTTTATTTTCCATTAAAAAATTATATATACAAAACAGACTTCTATGTGCTTTCTTGTTATAAAACACTATACAAAAGAAAGCACAGGGTACTTCTCTTATCAGTGTGGTATAGATTCTTCTAGTATCTTTTCTAAGCATTTCTACACCTCTTCTGTAGCATTCTACAAAGAATGTGTTCTGTTTAACAGGCATGGCTCAGATCCTAGGTCTGCCATAAATTCCCTGTAAGCTTTTGTGCAAAAATGTGAGATGGGGGTTTGGCTCCTACAGCGTCACTGCATCCTGGTCTTTCCGTCTAGCCCCTCTCATTTGAGTTAAAAGTCATATCAAAGTAAAGGAACTGTCTGTCTCTACAAAAGGTTGTGCTGGGAGGGGTAGGCTCTGGCCAGACCAGAAACCAGGCTGGAGAGCAGAGGGCCCGTGAAGGTGGCAGGTGAGAGAAAGTGCATCCAGGAAGCCAGAGGAGGACGGTGCTGAGCACCCGGAAGAGCCAAGGGCTCGGGACCAATCAATTGATGGGGACGGGGCATGATGTGCAGGCTGGCCTCAAAAGTTAGAGTCCAGGAGAGGGTGCGTCAGAAGGAGGCCATGGGAAGAAGGGCACAGTGAGTGGGGAGAAAGCAGAAAAGTGAGGTGGAAGAGGGAAGCCTTGAGGGAGAGCCTCCTGGGTGCATTCTGGGGGCATGAGAGTGGCAGGGCCCCCAGGGACCCACAGTGGGGAGAAGGTGGCACAGCTGCAGAGATAGGCTTGGCGGGCACGGACGGGCAAACACACTTCGTGGAAAAGACAATGGTCGACTTTTCCTCCTGGTGACTGTGGTGTGTCCATGAAGGAGAAGGGTGTCTAGGTGAGAAAGTCAGGTCCTAACACTCCCCTTCCTTTGGGTCATCAAACTTGTTTACCTTCCCGCTAGGCTCTGTGCCCGCTAAGGGAAGCCCATTGGTCTTTGTCATCCTGTAGCACTTTACAGGGTATTCAAAAGCCTATCAGGTTTGGGAAGACAGCCAGCTCCAGATTTGGTAGCCAACCCAGAGTCCCAGCTACAGCAGAGACCAGATCAGCAGAGACGCTGGGGTCAGTCCAGGATCCCTGAGGGCCACCTGCTCAGGGAAGGCGAGGCTGCTGAGAGAAGCATCTAAAATGGTCAGAGAGATGGTGTCTGTCCAGGATGCCCTGGGAACAACTGAGACACGGAAAGGAGGAAGGAACAAGTGAGGAAAGATGGAGCAAAGCTATGCACCTTAGCCCAAAACAGGGAATTCTGGGCCATCTCATGGAGAGCATTTATAACAATACACGTGCACACGCGCTAAGTCGCTTCAGTCGTGTCCAACTCCCGACTCTTTGCGACCCTGTGGACTGTGGCCCGCCAGGCTCCTCTGTCCATGCGGACTCTCCAGGCAAGAATACTGGAGCGGGCTGCCATGCTCTTCTCCAAGGGATCTTCCCAACCCAGGGATCCAACCCACGTCTCTTACGTCTCCTGAACTGGCAAGTGGATTCTTTATCACTCATGCCTCCTGGGAAGCCCTATAAAAATGTAAATGGAGCTTATTCCTCAGGGAGGAAGGAACAAGGGAACAAAATCCCTGTAACTTAGCAGTCAGTAAAAGCCTCATAAAACTACCTGGAGACACCATGACTCCTTCTCCGCGTGGGAGCAAATACAAAAACCAGAGGATTCAATTGGAGTCTCACGTGGCATGATGCAGGCTCTACTCTGGAAGAAGCTTCCACGAGTGTCCCTGGAAGGATCTGGGCTCGAGGTTGACCAGGTGGCCCGTCTGATCAGCTAGGCTGACTTGCTGGCCGAGAGCGGTAAAGATGTCCCTTTCAACCAAGGTCAGGGACAACAGAAGTCGAGAGCAAAGGTGGATCGAAGGTTTTTGTCCAGGAAAAGCAGATTCTGCCAGGGATGGGGGCTGGCGCCTCTGCCCAGTTTGCCCCCCAAAGCAGCAGGAATACAAGTCTCTCAAAAGGCAGACAAACAGGGGCTCCCTTGTGGCCCAGTAGGTAGGACTCCACACTTCCACTGCAGGGGGCATGGGTTCGATCCCTGGTTGGGGAACTAAGATCCTGCATGCCATGGGGTGAGGTCAAAAAAAAAAAAACACACAAATACACAGATGGATGGGAAGGGCAATGCTGTGTGTGTTTTCAATGTAAAATAACAATCATAAAGTCAGCTGTGCCGACCGCACTTTTGGAAGTGCCTTGAGGAGTCCACCAAGCGAAGGTCCTCTGGCGTGGCAGCACGTGGAGACCAGGGGACTGAGTCTGGGGGACACCCTGCCCCTCCAGGCACGTGAGCGGAAGCCCCGCGGGAGGGCCTTGCGGGTCTCGGGCTCAGTCTGTCTCTGGGCTGCTCTGGTCTGTAGCCAACACTAGATACATAATAAATCTGTTTTATTCTATCCTCTTTCTCTCCCAAGGCTCCAACCTGCCACCCATTTTTTCCCCCTGCTGTTGTCACAGCCAGATTCACAATCTGAATTCCTTCCAGCCTTCTGAGGTGAGGCCTGTGGCTCTCATCTTGAACAAGGAAGTGTTGACTTGGCATCAGCCTTTTTTTTGAGGAGTTGGAGCTAAGAATTGGTGGAGGAGGGGTGAGGAGAAGGGCTCCGAAAGTTCAGAAATGAGAAGGACGTGGAAGGAGAAGCACAAAGGGACATTCATTTAACTGGATTTCCTTTTCTTTATTTCCTGTTTCCACGCACTCTGCTGGATCGTATTTCCTCTTAGCAGTAAGAACCAAACATCTCCCAGCTCGTGTTGTTTAACTAATTTCACCACCTCCATCTTAGCCCCACACTTATAAAATGGTAATAAGGGTAATGCCTAAGGGTACCATTTTTTTAAAAAAAAAAGAGAAGCTAAATGTTAGTGATACTAATTCTGAAATAGTGTTTGGCACTTAAACTTCAAGCATTTGATTTTTCAAGTTTTCATGATTACTTCACCAAAATCGGATGGCATAAAAACTGCTTTTGCGTAAAACGGTTTTTGGTTTTTCTTTTTTTAATTCCTTTGCAATTGGAAGATAATTGGTTTGCAATGTTGTGTTGGCTTCTGCCATGCAACAGCGTGAATCAGCCACAGGTACACATATATTCCCTCCATCTTGAACCTCCCTCCCACCTCTTCATCCCACAACCCCTCTAGGTTGTCCCGGAGCGTGGGGTTGAGCTCCCTGTTGTCTAAAATGCTTTTGCAGACAGTGATTGTTAAGCAATTGCATCGTTACATTTCGTGCCATTCAATTTCACTGAAAGGCAGATTGATAAAAATCAGCCTGGCCGGTTTCGGAACACTATCCTCTCTGCCGTGGGACAGGCCTCCAGGGCAGTCTGCACCTTTTGACCTATCCCACCCAGAGGCCCTCCAGCTACCTGCCTCCCCCAGGAAGATTCACTGGGACAGATGCTTGGGGAAATGACATGCCCAGGGCGCGGGAGGGGCATATTCATAATTCATGAATAGCTCTCACTTCCTTACACATGAAACAAGAGTTTCCTCATTCTCTAGAGTTCACTGGGTAAAGAAAGGGACTGCTGCTGCTGCTGCTAAGCCGCTTCAGTCGTGTCCGACTCTGTGCGACCCCACAGACGGCAGCCCAGCAGGCTCCCCCGTCCCTGGGATTCTCCAGGCAAGAACACTGGAGTGGGTTGCCATTTCCTTCTCCAATGCATGAAAGTGAAAAGTGAAAGTGAAGTCGCTCAGTCGTGTCCGACTCTTAGCGACCCCATGGACTGCAGCGCACCAGGCTCCTCCATCCATGGGATTTTCCAGGCAAGAATACTGGAGTGGGGTGCCATTGCTTTCTCCAAAGAAGGGGAATAGTGACCCACTATGTAATTAATGCCATAATTTTATTGTTGTTATTCAATATTTACTTACTTATTTGGCTGCACTGCGTCTAGCTGTGGCACCCAGGATCTTTTAGTTCTGGCACGTGGGATCTAGTTCCCTGAGCAGGGATTGAACCTCTGCCCCCTGCATTGGGAGCGCAGAGTCTTAGCCACTGGGCCACCAGCGAAGTTCCAGTGGTTATTTTATTTGCATTTTACGCTGATCACTCGCTGTCACGTGGGCATCTTGGCCCCATGAAGTCAGACTGCTCACAGTCTTCCCCAAGTCATCTCCTTCTAAAGTTCTCCATGACTGCATTCACCCAGACTGCATCACCCATCATTCTCAACTCTTCTCTGGTTAGTTAAGCCCCTTCTCTGGTGTCCTTGGCATCTCTTCCCTCCTCCCCGTCTCCACGACCACTGTCCAAATTATTGCTCTCAGTCATCTCCTCTATGGCAGATGACTGACCACCAGTCTGCTCCTCGTTTTATTTCTTTATTCTCTCTTTGCGCTCATTTCAGGTCCCAACCTCCACTTGTAAGCTGAACCCATGCTGCTCAAAGTAAAAAGAGCCACTAGATTAGAGTTTTCTCAACTTCTCAAAATATGAAGCCAGTGAAAAGGTGGAATTGAAGAAAGAGCAACAGGCAAAGCAGGAGTCTTTCCTGTTATAAACCGTAGGGTAAAATCTAAACAAGAATCATCTACAGGGTAGACGATTCCGCCTGACTTACTGAGCACTTGAAATGCGAGTGTTCTAAACCGACGCGAGCTAAGGACTGAGGCTGACGCTGAAGCTCCAATACTTTGACCAAGCTCATGTGAAGAGTCGACACATTGGAAAAGACCCTGATGCTCGGAAAGACTGAGGGCAGAAGGAGAAGGAGGCAACAGAGAATGACATTGTTGGACATGAGTTTGAGCAACGCTCGGAGATAGTGAAGGACAGGGAACCCGGTGTGCTGCAGTCCATGGGGTCAAAGAGTCGGATGTGACTGAGTGACTCAACAACACAAGCATAAAATTTACCCTTAAAAGATTTTATACAAGAAAAAGGGATGTAAATAATTTTTGCATAGAGAGTACATTGAAATGCTAATACTCCAGATACTTGGGTTGAGTAATACATATTCTTAAAATTAATTTTATTTGTTTCATCTTGCCTGTTTTTAATGTGGCGACAAGACAAATTTACATATTCAGCTTGTATTTTGACTACCATTATATTTCGATTAAACTGTGGTGGCCTAAAATAATTGGAGATCTGTGGCAATAAAACTTAATGTCATTGTTAGGAAATTATTCCTAAGAGAGCAATGGAAGGCAGCAATGAAAAGACAAAGAGCCCAATGGAAAAAAATGGCAAACGATTTGGATGTAAATTTCTCCAAACAAGATGCACAATAGCCAGCACTTAATATCATTACTTACTGGGGAAACGCAAATCGAAATCAATAAAACACCACTTCATACCCACCAGGACGGCTGTAATTGTTTTTATGGGAAAATGGTAAGTGTTGGAGAGATGTGAAGAAATAGGAAGCCTGTGCACCGTTGCTGAAAGCGCACAATGGCACAGGCCCTGCGGGAGACAGTTCAGCAGTCCCTGAAATGCTACACAGGGAGTCATCGTGTGACCCGGCAATTCTTCTCCTAGAGAGATGAAAACATAGTCACAGAAAAGGTCGTGTAAGATAGATCCTCTGGAGGTCCAGTGGTTAGGATTCCATGCTCTGCTGCAGGAGACACAGGTTCAAGCCCTGGTTAGGGAAGAGATCCCACGGGTAGTGGGATCCCACGGCCAAAAAAAAGTTTTTTTTAAGTTGAACAAGGATATTCACAGCAGTGTCATTCATTATAGCCAATTAGTAGGAACAACCAAATATCCCTCAACTGTTGAGTGGATAAACAAAGCATGACGTATCCAAACAATAGAACGTTACATGGTTGTAAATAAAAACGCAGTACTGGTACAGCACGGATGAGCCTTGAGAACGTCCTGTTCAGTGAAAGAAACTCATCACGGAAGACCGCACATTTATCATACTTTTTATATGAAACGTCCAGAAAGGGCAAATCTAGAAACGAAAAGCCTTGAGAACGTCCTGTTCAGTGAAAGAAACTCATCACGGAAGACCGCAGATTTATCATACTTTTTATATGAAACGTCCAGAAAGGGCAAATCTAGAAACGAAAAGCC
>NW_011494625.1:1815551-1820697 GCF_000754665.1 Bison bison bison
ATCTAGAAACGAAAAGTAGATCTGTGTCTGCCTAGGGCTGGAGGAGTTTGGGGGGAAATAGGGCTGACAGCTAGGGGGCCCAGAGTGTCTTTGAGGGATGATGAAAATGTCTTAGAACTGATTGTGGTGGATTCTAGAACAGGTTTAGAGTACAGTCGCATCTTCTGGGAAGGGGAACTTAACAGCTGGGGGACAAGCTGTCCCTGTGTGTGCGTCTGTGTGTATACATACACAGACACACACACATATACACACATTACAATATGTGCTGTGCGCGTATTGGGTTTTGTACCACACTTATAATAACCTTTTCACAAACATATAAGTAAAATAATATGTTCAAAGAAATTACATTAGGAATAACAAAAGGGTCATAACTACAAGAGATCAAAATGTATTCAAGAAGGTCACCAAAACATTTATACCTATACATAAGCAAATCTAAAGGAAAAGGGTAATGTTTAAGAAAATAAACATCCCAAAAAACTGACTTGTAAAAAAGGTAGAAAACCAGACCATGCTAGATAAGAAATTTAAAAGTTAGCAAAAAATAAACCTCAACGCCGTCCACCTCCAAATAAGACCATCGAAGGCAGATAGGATTATAAGTGAGTTTTCCAATCCTCCGAAGACAGATTATTCTTATTCACAGATGTTTCTAAGCATAGGAAGATAGACAAGGCTTTCTCCCTCATCTCATGAGGATAAACATCACTGTCCTAAGAAGCGGCTGAGGAGCAGAAGGAAGAAAGAGGAGAGGAAGGAGGGAGAGCAGAAATGCAGGGTTTGTCAGACCCACACGATTGGCTCTATCTCTGAGTTTTGATTGGCTGAATTTGCTGCCAAAATCCAAATCTGGGATATTTTTAAGGAATCCCCTGGCAATCCAGTGGTTACAATTCAGTGCTTTCACAGCTGAGGGCCCTAGTTCAATCCCTGGTCAGGGAACTAAGATCTCAGAAGCCATGTGATCTGGCGAAAAAATAAAACTAAAAACTGGGATATTTTTTCATAAAAGTCAGACTGAAATAAGATACATGTAACAACTGTGAGAAAGAACTAAGAGGGTAGTTATGTGTTTAATTCTTATAAATCAGTAATGATGGTGATGATTATAACTAACGTTTATCGAGCACTTATCACTTACCAGGGTCTTTCTATACTTTTTTCTCCACAGAAGAAAAAGATGATACAATAAAAAGCAAAGGATATCAATAGGCAAGGATAGCTATCCAAAGAGACTCACCTTCCATAACAATGTATTGTTGTTAAGTCGCTAAGTCGTGTCCAACTCTTTAAAAACCCCATGGACTGCAGTCCAGGAGGTCCCTCGGCCCATGGGATTTCCCAGGCAAGAATACCTGGAGTGGGCGGCCATCTCCTCCGCCAGGGGATCTTCCCCACCCAGGAATCGAGCCCACATCTCCTGCATCTCCTGTATTGGCAGGTGGACTCTTTGCCACTGAGCCACCAGGGAAGCTGATATGGCAGTTAAAAATGGAAACAAAAACGGGATGTTTACCTGTCAGATGAACAAAACTTAAAAATCAGTAATAGTGAGTAAGAGTCCAGGGAAATATTTTTATTCTCCACTGGAGAGAATGTTAAACTGGTGTGACCTTTGGGGGAACAGTTATTAAAAATGTCAACATGCATACCTGTGAGCCCCAGGAACTCCGTCTCCTAGAGAGAACGTGTTCAAACAGTCACGAAACTAGTCTTCTACGGCTACGTAACAAATCACCACAAACGTAGCCGCTTAAAACAACACAAAACACAAAATTGTTATCTCACAATTTCTGAGGGTCAAGAGTGAAGCACGTTCTAGCTGGGTCCTCTGCCCAGGATCTCCCAGGACTGGAGTGAAGAGGAGGGGGTGTTGGCAGAATTCATTCCCTTGCAGCTGTGTGAGCGGAGACCCTGATCTCCTGCTGGCTGTCGCGCTCAGCCCTTCAGTCCCTCACTCTCCCAATCTCCCCTGTAAGGGGTCCCGTTCACACCAGGCTCGCCCAGCAGAATCCAAGTCCGTTAAGCAAATCGCAGGGGTTCCGCCCCGTTTTATGCATAGGTTCCTGCATCCACTTTCTGCATCCATTTTATGTATCTACCCCATTTCATGCATGGGCGAGAGAAGCAGGGGTGGGCACCTTGGGGCAGTCTCAGAATTCCACCTGTCCCAAGTGGCACTAGTGGTAAAGAACCCACCTGCCAATGCAGAAGACGCCAGAGACGCACGTTCGATCCCTAGGTTGGGAAGATCGCCTGGAGTAGGGAATGGCAACCCACTCCAGTATTCTTGCCTGGAAAATCCCACGGACAGAGGATCCTGGTGGGCTACAGTCCACAGGGCCACAAAGAGTCGGGCATGACTGAACACGCACAGACACACATCGGTGGTCAAGAACGTTCCTGCCGGTAGAGTGTGTAAAAGTAGAAAATCAGAAGCAACTCAAAAAGAGTCACAAAGAGTAGAACACAACTGAGAGACTGAGCAACAACAGAAATAGTTCAGTAAACCATGAATGGTTACCAAGACTATACATTCACACACCATGGACACTGGACGGCAGTGTTAGTTCAATGAGATAAATCAATGTGACATAATAACTTAAAAAAAAAAGAAAAAGGCAGGTACAGAACAATACATACAATAGGACTCCATTATGTATAAACAAAGGGCTTCCCTGGTAGCTCAGCTGGTAAAGAATCCACCTGCAATACAGGAGACCCTGGTTCGATTCCTGGGTCGAGAAGATCCGCTGGAGGATGGATAGGTTACCCCCTCCAGTATTCTTGGGCTTCCCTTGTGGCTCAGCTGGTAAAGAATCCGCCTGCAATGTGGGAGACCTGGGTTTGATCCCTGGGTTGGGACGATCCCCTGGAGAAGGGAAAGGCTACCCACGCCAGTATTCTGGCTTGGAGAATTCCATGGATTGTATAGTATTTAATCAGATTATACTTTTGTCTTTTGGGGCTTCCCTCATAGCTCAACTGGTAAAGAATCCACCCGCCTGGGTTTGATCCCTGGGTTGGGAAGATCCTCTGGAGAAGGGAAAGGCTGCCCACTCCAATACTCTGGCCTGGAGAATTTCGTAGACTGTGTAGTCCATGGGGTTGCAAAGAGTTGGACACAACTGAGTGACTTTCACTTCACCTCATGTATAAATAAATAAATACTCAATTCCTACCTCCACTCTTGTTCTCTGTAATTCTGCCGCCAGAGGCCTTTTCAAAATCTGATTCTGTCACCAGCCCTGCAGCCACTCTGCCCCCAGCCTAACATCTGACCTTGAAATCCCATCATTCTTAGGAAAAAGCCTAAACACATCCTTGTTGTTGTTGTTGCTGTGTGTGCTCAGTCGTGTCCAACTCTTGGCTACCCCACAAACTGTAGCCCACCAGGCTCCTCTGTCCATGGGATTCTCCAGGCAAGAATACTGGAGTAGGTTGCCATTTCCTTCTCCAGGGGAGCTTCCTGATCAGGGATGGAACTCAGGTCTCTCTCCTGCATTTGCAGGCAGATTCTTTACCACTGAGCCACCTGGGAAGGCCCTGATGGGTGAACTCAAGCGTTATGAATCTGCCCCTCCCCTCTCTTCATGTACCCACCTCGGGTGTCCTGGGGGTTGACCTGAGCCCAAAGGCCCACTGCAGCAGGTGGGCGTTCTTTCCATGCGGCTCTGCGAGAGCCAGAGACCTGAGTGGCAGGGAGGGAGGGAGTCCCTCTCAGGAGGAAGAAGGTGGTCACCAGCAAGTGTGGTAACAGGAAGCCCTGCATGCAGGAGTCCACGCCAAAGGACAGGGCATCTCACGGAGGGGAGACTCTGTCCTGAGGAAGAGGTCAGGGAAGCGCCCTGTGGGGCCTGTCCCAAGCCAGGAGTCTGCACTGCTGCCCACCTGGAGCGCTG
Organism: Bison bison bison; assembly: GCF_000754665.1. Classification (NCBI taxonomy): domain Eukaryota; kingdom Metazoa; phylum Chordata; class Mammalia; order Artiodactyla; family Bovidae; genus Bison; species Bison bison. The sequence goes on from NW_011494625.1 coordinate 1,819,460, forward strand.
GCCGGACGCCACTCCCCTCCCCACCTTTGTAAACGTCGTCTCAGCAGCTGAAGAGGTGTTGCCGCGCTTAGTCACTCAGCTGTGTCCGACTGTTTGTGACCCCAGGGACTGTAACCCGCCAGGCTCCACTGTCCATGGGATTCTCTAGACAAGAATCCTAGAGTGGGTTGCTGTACCTTCCTCCAGGGGATCTTCCTGGCCCAGGAATCAAACTCTTGTCTCCTCTGTCTCTTGCATTGCGGGCGGATTGAAATGGCATTCCACATACTCAAACGGGTGACCTTGAGGAAGGTCTTCTGCGGCCAAGTCCAATCAAGGAGGCTTGTTTTCCCAAGACGGTCCAGAGGGAGATGGAACCTGAGCCAGCTGGAGAGAGGACCAAGGTCAGAGCTCACATCTGAGTGGCAATCCCAAGGGCCAGGCTGGAATGCTGAGAGCAAGAAATCAGTGGAAGCAGACAGCTCAGAAGGACGCGTGTGGACACAGCCATCGTGCTGGAGCTTTCCTATTATGTGGTACCTGATGCTCAGAGGGGTGGCCCCCTGAGGGCCTGGTGCCGTGTCGCATTCAAGCCTTCCCCGATCCTCAGCTGGAAGCCTCTCTCTTCTCTTCCAACCTCAGGTCAAACCTTATGAAACCACTGATGTTCTGCTGTGTTTGTCCTACAAGATTTCATGTGGTTCGGTCAAATAGACCAAGAGCTTTTGACAGCAGAGCCATCTGTTATTTTCATGTTTCTCTGCAAGTCTCAACCAGTCCATCCTAAAGGACATCAATCCTGAATACTCATTGGAAGGACTGATGCTGAAGCTGAAGCTCCAATACTTTGGCCACCTGATGTGAAGAACTGACTCATTGGAAAAGACCCTGATGGAGGGAAAGATTGAGAGCAGGAGGAGAAGGGGACGACAGAGGATGAGATGGTTGGATGGCATCACCGACTCAATGGATATGAGTTTGAGCAAACTCAGGGAGATAGTAAAGGACAGGGAAGCCTGGCGTGCTACAGTCCAGGGGGTCAAAAAGAGCCAGACACGACTGAACGACTGAACAACACCTGGAGTCTCACTAGGTAGTTTAGCTCAGTTCAATTCAGTCGCTCAGTCGTGTTCGACTCTTTGTGACCCCATGAACTGCAGCACACCAGGCCTCCCTGTCCATCACCAACTCCCGGAGTTCACTCAAATTCATGTCCATCGAGTTGGTGATGCCATCCAGCCATCTCATCCTCTGTCGTC
>NW_011494625.1:1820797-1821576 GCF_000754665.1 Bison bison bison
AAAACTCAACATTCAGGAAACAAAGATCGTGGCATCCAGTCCCATCACTTCGTGGCAAATAGATGGGGAAAAACGAGAATTAACAGATTTCATTTTCTTGAGCTCCAATAATACTGTGGATGTTGACTGCAGCCATGAATTTAAAAGATGCTTGCCCCTTGGAAGAAAAGCTATGACCAGCCTAGACAGCATATTAAAAAGCAGAGGCAGCACTTTGCTGACAAAGGTCCGTGTAGTCAAAGTTATGGCTTTTCCATTAGTCATGTAGGGATGTGAGAGTTGGACCTTAAAGAAGACTGAGCACTGAAGAATTGATGCTTTCAAATTGTGATGCTAGAGAAGACTCTTGTGAGTCTCTTGGACTGCAGGGAGATCAAGCCAGTCAATCCTAAAGGAAATCAGCCCTGAACATTCATTGGAAGGACCGATGCCAAAGCCAAAACTCTACTACTTTGGCCACCTGATGCGAAGAGCCAACTTATTGGAAAAAACCTTGATGCTGGGAAAGATTGAGGGCAGGAGAAGAAGGAGGTGACAGAGGATGAGATGGTTGGATGGCATCACCGACTCAATGGATATGAGTTTGAGCAAACTCAGGGAGATAGTAAAGGACAGGGAAGCCTGGCGTGCTACAGTCCAGGGGGTCAAAAAGAGCCAGACACGACTGAACGACTGAACAACACCTGGAGTCTCACTAGGTAGTTTAGCTCAGTTCAATTCAGTCGCTCAGTCGTGTTCGACTCTTTGTGACCCCATGAACTGCAGCACACCAGGCCTCC